>NC_058021.1:16001111-16323285 GCF_019176455.1 Solea senegalensis
TGAGGCTGCTGCTGCCTGGAGAGCTGGCCAAACACGCCGTGTCCGAGGGCACAAAGGCGGTCACCAAGTACACCAGCTCCAAGTGAAGCCTCCATCACCAGCTCATCACCACTAGACCGGTGCATCTAACCTGTGCCTCAGTGACTTTGTGATTTCAATAAACGCACAAAAGCTCCCTTTTTCTCTCGCTCTCTTTTTTTAATACAAATAATAATAATAAACTATTTACGTTTACAGGAGCGGAATATGAACGTACCACCATTGGCCACTAGATGGAGTAATTGCACATGACAATAAATACGGGGGCAACAAACTTGATATTGTACAACATATTCATACAGGGGAAAATAAAAGCTAAAAATATCCCCCTGAGCAATTGGATAGTAGAGGTATTAATTATAAGTCAAATCAATTTTACAATATTAAACATGGATAAAGCCACTTATTTGCCATTTATACACACAGTTACTGTACAGGTGGCTATGGATTTTTAGTGCATCTAGATTATGTACACACTTTCCTTTGCTCAGTACTATTAATATAAACTGTAATTATAAACTAAAAGACTATTGTTGCACTATGCTTTAAAGCCCCCTTTCGTTCTCTTAACTATGTTATGCACAACAAAGATTTAGTCAAACTAAAATGTCAGTGCACATGCACCAGCACACCAGGCCTGACAGGTGTGGCTTTAAACAGGTGGGTGTGGTGTTGACTTGGTAATTGTTGATGACAAACTGGAGCTCATTCAGAGTTTTAGCATGTCATATAAATAGATAAATAAATACAAATTAAAATAATCCTCCATTTAGCATTGTATGTAAGTAAGATTCACTGTGGCCTTGTGACCATATATATGTATTATGACCACTTAACACTGATGGATCTTATAATCTTATATCTTTATTTTTATTTTATTTTATTTATTACTGCTACTGGAATATGAGCTAATGTTATGCATTTAAGTATTTAGGGAATGCCAGCTTGAATAAAATAATGATACCAGTGATTTGAGAACTTTTTTAAATTAAAACATGTGAAATGTTTTTTTTGCTAATATTTGATACAAATACAAAAACATTGATTTCCACTGATTTAATCGATCAAATGTTCTATTTTAATGTGAAATTTATGTGGAAATAATGATCAGATGCAATAACACATGCAACATTTCCCTCTGAAAAGTAACAGAGAAGATGTCATAATATTCATCCTAATCATAAGAAGTATTAAAAAAAAAAAACCTTTTCTGGTTACAAAATACTTCCCAGAAAAAACATATCACACAATAAAATGTTATAATAGCTGCCTCTGGTTTTACAATAATGTTATCTGTTTGCAGGAGTGATGTATTAAACTACACCATATTTAGAAATGGGATCATTTGCTACTGGCCACAAGGAAAACAATATAATTATGATGATAATGATAAGATGTTTTCTGTTACATTTATTAATATTAGTACATTAGTACATCAGTACGGCCTGGCTGACGACCTGGCCAGGATGTACACCCCCTCTGGCTCCTCCCCCAACCCTCAACTACAGGTGGTATAAAATGGATGAATTATTTGTTTGTCATATGTGATTTGAAATAAAATAAAACAGCCAAAATCCATCCACATTAAATTTATGCACGTGTTCAACACTAGAGTTTTGGTTTCTTTATGCTTGTTGGAAAAGAAGTACCAAGCTGTGACTCACCTGTAATCATCACTCATCTCAGTAATTGTGTTTAATATCCTTACAATTATAATTCAAAAGACCACAGAGGACATGTTTTTTAAGTAGTCTTGTTTTTTTTTCCCTCTGGTGCATTCATACTTGACAAGATCCCTGATTTGGTTAGCTTTAAAGTTTGACATATTTATAAACTGTCAGGGGAAATAATGCCACCTTCAATCCTTGTTGTGCATTCTCATCAGGTGTTTTAAGAGACGCCACTGTCAACTGAATAGTACTTGATTACAAGATAATGACACCAGCATTTGCACTAGTCCAATCTGCATAAAATGAAGGCACTGATCAGGGTCTGTCTCTAATTAGGATGCTGTTTACATCAGGCTTTACATTCAAATATTAGGCTACAGGCTAGTGCACGTATGTAAAGCATGATGCCGTAAAGCCTGCTGTTGTATCAACATCCTGCAAACAAAGCCAGGATCACTGTAATAATGCACTTGAATGCGACTCCAGCCACCGACTGTTATTGTTGAAAAGCTCATTTTAGACGTTTCCCGGTGTTTTTTTGATAATGACATGAAATCTACAGATGTTATGATGAGGGTGATACGGTCTTTGATGGCAGTGACTTGATCTTGATTATCGTGGCCATTTAAAGGTTTTGTATCTTGCACCCTTTCCTCATATCCCCTCTCACGCCCATGCCTATACTGGTAGTGATCACTGTCTGCTTTCGGCAGGCTGCTATGAACATATTATGGATGGATGCATTACTGAGTGATGCAGGACCCGCGCTGGCTTGCCTTGTTTTTGTGTGAGTGCATCATTAGAAAATGTTCCACTTGGCAGGGAAGCGCGTATTAACTGCAACCGCAATGAAATGAGGTTGTGATAGATGGTTAAAGTTATACAAGACTATTAGGCTGAAATATGAACCTCTCAATTGTCATGATGAAACAGGGGGCTATTTGCGTGGTGATCAGTGCATTGAGAGACAATTGGAATCTGCAAAGACCGATATACAATACATTATAGGTGGTGGGCTCGACGCTGGAATAGTACAGGAAAAAGTAATCATGCTTCTACTGAATAGTTTGGAGCTACTGTTCTGCCTCTACAAATTCATTTAGTCTCTCCACCAAGCATCAAGCATTGTGATGAGACCTGAGGAAGATTTGCAAACAAGGTGCCATTCTAAGCCCGTGCCATATACGTATATAGATTGAAATAAAGCAGTGTGGGAAGGCACTTTAATGGCATTGATGACTTGGAGCAGACGGTGTGTGTCTACTTAAATGTGTCTGTGTGGACCGAACAGTCGCTATGATATTAAGAACATTTGAATAACCAGTAGACAAATGCATAAATGCAGTCACCATCTTCTCTTTAGCAAATGTCACCAGCCAATTAAGCGCGCTGATTATTTCTCATCATGTTTCCATGGTGACATCCTAGTTACTCTATCACCAGAAGAGAAACTTTTGACCCTTTTTTTTTCCTATTTAACTCCCTGTGAGAGAGCTGAAGTGTGTAAATTGCATATTAATTGCTTTCTTTCCTGTACAGAACAACTCATATTCCAGGCATCTGTTTGCCGCCTTCTGATTGGTGTGATATGAAATAACACATGAATCATTACAAAGAGAAACACCTGATGAATAACTGAGTGCTCTGTTGTCATGGCCGATGCTATCTCTAGACTTAGACTTTGTTTGGGTGCGCTGACTCTGTCTTAAACTAACAGCAGATCCAATTGCAAATTGGATCCATGCCATTAGCATTTAATATTACTGTAATTACTGTGTACATTTCATTATGTTCTCAGTATATTAAATGACTGCTCAGTGTGGAGGGAGGGCTATAGTTTAATCTCTTTCTGTATTACAGTGTGCCACAGTACTCAAAACAGCATTAAGAGGCACATAATCAGAGGGAACTAATTGCCTATGATTGCAGAAATGAAGTGCCTCACTCTCATCAGGGCTGTTGCTGATGTCCGGCCTCTTGCTGCCTTTGGGAGAGGCATTCAGTTGACCACAATGCAGAAAACCTTGGAGAAACAGCTACTGACCGGTAATGTGAGGAAACCAAAAATCTAATATGTCCACAGGGAGCTGGCAGGGCAGGGGCTGGTACTGCTGCTGATGTTTTTCTTTTTCTTTTTTTGTTGTCATCAGAGTTGCCTCCGCTTCACAGAGAAAAGAGAAGGGGAAAAAAAAGGAAACATGAATGCCCACCATTTGAGAAATGAATTTATCGAAGTCGCTGTCTTTTTCCCCATTAGTAAGTGTTTAGTTCAGCGTTTTAAATAATTGCGTTACCAGGAATGATATTTAAAATACATTTGGGAGTCAATGAGGCGGGAAAGTGCCTACATGTTCTGCTGATGACACCCGGGCCATTTGGAAGACATCAAAGTAGAGAGGAGGTAGCCCAGATGCATATTATAAACTCATTATGTATATCATTTAAAAGGATGTACTCCAGCCGCAAAAACAATATTCCTAGTCTCTCTCTGGTAATGTGTGTTTTCAAAGTTGAAACTCTTACTCGCCTTCAGTTTAATGTGGCATCTATTACCAAACTGTAACATAAAATAAATGATCTTGATTTCCATACCAGAACAGTCATTAAGGTATAGATGAGATGCAGTTATGCTTCTGTGTTTTCAAATGGAGGAAAAAAGGCAAAAACCTCTGCACAAATATCATGTCTTCCTCCAGCTGTGCTACAGACCTTGGTTTCTGCAGAGATTGCATGTATCCTGATGGACTCAACACAGAATCACATAAATGGACGGCAACATTTTTGGTTTTATTACACCGTGTCTCCAATACAGCTCATTTTACTAGATGGTGACATCAGGATGTGTTATTCAGTCTTCATAAATCTCAAAAATATTAACATAAAAAAAAAGTGTTCTTCATGTCAATAGAGAGTTGGACCTGTTTTGCTACTGGGTAGAATTTCAACCAGCTTTAGCAAATGGCCCATCAGTCAAAAGAAATGTTTGTCAGATGCCTAGGAAGAAGGCTGAAGAGGCTTAATTATACACTGTCCCTCCACCATCAGAACACTACACGTGGGGCAGAGTAACACAGCGGTTGCTAGTCATTTAGCCTAATGCTCTAATGCAGGGAGCCATGTGGCTACATAAAAGCCATTAAGGCTCTTGAATAATAATAATAAAGAAAAAATGAGCAGAAAAACATGTTTTTTTTAAACTCATAATCACAGAGTCTCACACATATTTCTTAGTTGCTTTTCTTTAAAGAAAATATCGGGGCAAAATGTGACAATAAAAGGCGCCCAAACACAGAATATTTCAGAACTTTCAAATATTAACAAAGGTCAAATACATTCCAGCCACTGTCAAATGAGTTCACACAAGTTCACAGTGAGATGACTTGAGTATGACGGAAAACACAAAGAAGTGGGCACGAAAAGTTTCACAAGTGAATTCTTGCCCTGACACACCTGCGCTGCTGGTGTATACACATTAATGGCACTTTTCAACTATACATTTCTAACACTATTCGGCTCGACTCTACTTAGGGATAGTACCTGTTACAGGGTGGGTTTTGTTTCAGGTATCCCTGCTCTGGTGATGTTCCATGCGAGCTGAGCTGATACTAAAATGTGACTTCAACAGACTGCCGGCTACATATTGGAATCTTAAACCGAACAATTCCGAGATGAAGATCAGTTGAAAAGACTTAAAAACCCTGAAAACATGCGTTAATCTCCAACATTTAGCAAGGAAGTGTCTAAAATCTCATCATGTAACACAGGAGTCTGGTGTATTTAGGGACAGCACTGCCGAAAGTTGCATCACAACCCTCTCAGCCGTATTTTAGCTCAGTGACTGTGTCAGACTGAACTAATCTTTTTTAATGAAATGATCTAATGATTCAGTTACACTGGAAACAACCGCTTTGCTCGTCACTAGTTTGTGTGTTTGTGTCGTATATAAAAAAAACGACGCCACGGCCGTGCTACGGCGACCCTGCCTACGTTGAGGAGGTACTATGGTAATGGAAACGACGTGCCTGATACCAAACCGAGTGGGGAAAGCACCATAACAGTCAGGTCAGGGTTAAGACCAGAGCAGAGACAGAATGAAAATGTCAACAATAAATTCAGTAAATGTTACATACTGCAGCTTTAATTTAGATATTCATTTATACCTGGCTAATTTGTTTTTTTACTCGGACTACTAGGATCATTTTTGTATGAGAATTGTAAGAAACCTTAACTTAGTTAAGGTTTGTCCAACATGGTCATTTTTTGTGGTTACAAAGAACGAGGTTTTACTTGTTTGACACCTGCAGCCTGACAGAGACACTTCATGGCTTCAACTTGGCTGGAGGCAAACATGGGAGGCTCGAATGGCTGCACGTGAGACATAAAAATAGCATTACTTGTCACACTGCAGGGAGGGTCTCATACCAAATATCAAAACAACTCTGTGAACCATCCCTGTGAACAGCCAGCAGGCACATAGTGGACATTAGCCAGAGAGAGAGTGAAACAACAAGGTCTGTTTAGAAGGTCTTTGCACTTTAACGCTCGCAACTGCTTTTCTCTGTTGAAGGCAAACCATTCAGCATGCTGCGAGGCAGCTTTGTCTTTACACCCACGGCCTTGCGTTCTCTTGAACTTGACGAGGAAATGCTGGAGAGATACAAGCACAAGAGGCAGATGGCCTACCATCATCTCAATAGCTATATGTGGAAGAGGGAGGCCAGGGAGAGAGAACAGCTGAGGTCCAGCTCCGCTCTTCCACCAGCATTGTGCCAAGATGTGGTTATTCAGAACGCTTTATATACAGGAGACCTGGAGGCTATGCAGCGCCTCTTTCCTAGAGGATCCACAGCAAACCTCATCATTGAGCCACAGGGAGGGGACATGCGCTGGGTCGCCAGAGGGGAAGGTAGGAGACAGCATCTGTCTTGAAATATTTCAGTGATTCTTACGATACGGCGCACTATAGCACATGGTTTACACATTTCAGAAATCTGGAACTACTTTTTATTTTATCACAAATAAAAAAAATGGCGAAGTAATAGAAAAAGAAATCACAGCTTTAAGAATAATTTTAATATGGAACCACAAGCAGCATGTGCATCTCACCCTCGGGCACATATTTAAGACAATACAATCAACTATTAATGTCACAAAATCAGTAGTTTGCTCTTTTGTTTTGAAATAAATACTATCATTTTAAGATTGTTTGCACATGCTTGTTTATAAACCAGAAATTAAAGAAGTAAACTAAAGTATATCAGTAAAACAAAATCAAAACTCTGTATTACTTCATAACAAAAATTGGCCGCTGTCACACTGGATTTTACCAGTGATTTTACATTTGTCATCAGTTTGTGTGTCTTCTACATTATCTGAATGCACATTTATTAAAACAAGTCAGTTTTACTGCATCAGTGAGCATGTGATGAAAAGGCCAGTAGGTATTGGCTCCAGGACGTTATACTGGCAAGTTTCCCAGGGCCAAGCAAAATATCACCTGACCCCTGCCTGAAATAGCCCTGTGTGCACAAACAACCTACATAAGTGCCTGTTTCCTTCTGGATAAAACGCACTACCACCACCACCGTTAAAAACAAACTAATTAGCTCCAGTATGGCATATGTGGCACCTAAGATTAAGTGGCACAAACGAAAGACGTACCGCACTGACGTGATCGCCACAGCCAAGACCACGGGTTCTGTCCTACACTTCTGGAACTCTCTGCTCGTTGGTGACGAACTGATGATTCTCAGCATTTTGGACGATGACGAGTATGACTACCTTGTCGATGCTATTTATGACACCAGCAACATAGAGGAATGGAAGAGCTTCCGATTTAACTACAGAGGCCTGAGTAAGAGTTCCAGTGCTTGATTTTAAAGATGTGATCGCTGATTCCTTCGAGGAGACCTCAGTGAATGGTGCTGACATTCAGATGAATGTTGTCACTCTGTTTTATATGCTATAGTGATGAGAACCTTGAACTCTGTTAGGCAGAGTAACTGAATGCAAACTGTGCTTCTTGCAGGACTGTGGTCACTGACTTATGAGCAGGAACTGACCACGCCACTTCACATCACAGCCGGTCGAGGCTTCACAGACTGCCTGAAACTCCTGCTGCAACGCGGGGCCAATGTAGACCTCGCGCCCGGTGGCACCACTGCCCTCCACGAGTCGTGTGAAAACTGCCAGCCAGAGTGCACCAAACTGCTGCTGATCCACGGCGCCAACGCCAACGCTGTCTCTGAAGACGGCCTCATGCCTTTGCACGTTTGCACGAGTCCAGAATCTTTTGAGTGAGTAGCAGAAAGTGTAGACCAGTGATTCATCAACAATCCCATATGAGTACATAACAAATGGCATTATAAATGTGTGTAAACTTTGCTGTACTTGTTGTCATAGTAACTATTATACCTCACAGCTTACTGTACACAGGACAACCTCACACCAACAGGAGACAGTAGTTGCATCAGTATAGAGGAAAGTAGAAAAAAATGTTATACATTTTTTGCAATCCCAACTTCCTCTGTTGTTGTGGGAATGAGACTTGTATCTCAGATCCACTGTCTGATGATCGAATAACACATTTATCTCTGGAAATTGGTAAAAAAAAACTGTATTTTTTTTTAAGTGGCCCTTTAAAGTGCTATGTTGATCAATACTGTTTAATATTCATATTATAAAATAACATAATAGTAATTTTAAGCGACCAATATTATTAATAATATGCTATATGCCTTTAGTCATGCTGTAGTACAAAGGTCTCAAACTTGCGGCCCGCGGGACATATGTGGCCCCCCAATTAATTTCATGTGGTCCACCATTTAATATCATGTTTTGACAAAAACCTCCTCTGTCTTGTAAACTGCCAGTGATGTGATAGAATGCAGACAGATTATAATACTAAATATGTTTCTTAGCAATTATTTTCTACTAATAGTAATACATTTGATTATATTTATCACATAGAAGGTAAAAGAGTTGTATAACTTAGAGATTAATTAAGAGATTTAATGAAAGTTGTCCCTTATTTATTGCATCACAACTATGTTTATTTCTTCAAACTATACATGGTGCAGTATCAAAACAAATACTTTTACATTGAAATTCTGTGAAATATCATTAGTGATTGCATTATCGTGATGGAATATTGTAATTAGTTCAAGTTCAAGTTGCCCACCACCTTACTGATCAGTTGTTTCAAGACCGGTCCCCTCTTGACCAGACTAGACGCTCACTGGCCGTAGTACATTCTTATTGCTGTATATCTGTAAATCCCCTGAGTGTATTTAACTGGGCAAGGGTGGTTTTATTGCTAATTAATTCTACATTCATAAAGACAGTGAAACAAGTAACATTTATCATCATAAAGTACAAAGACCCAGTAAAGCTGTAGCAGCTAACCCCCCTGAGAGCACTGGACTGAGCAGGAGTGCATTTGTTGCTAATCAATTACACACTTATTAGAGGGATATTGTGTTGTTTGTCTTTTAAGAAAGTTAGTCTCACTGTAACGCCACCTACTTCTGTTAAGGGTGAATGAAATCAAAATGGCTGGCAGGTGAGTGGAGAGGGTGAAAGGGTGTACGATTTGGCGTCAAAGTAATATCACAAACAATATCATCAAACATACTGACAAACAAAGTTTGATGGTGTAAAATGACTTCAGGTTTGAAGTCATTTTCAAGATTCTGTATTTCTCTCTGCAGCTGTGCCAAATATCTCCTTCAGTACGGAGCAGCAATCGGTGGTCAGACTCTCGATGACAGTGACACTCCTTTACATGTGGCGGCCAGGAGCGGCCTGCCAGACCACACTGAGCTGTACCTGCGATACGGAGCGACTGTGGACAAACAGAACGACGAGGGTCTCACACCTCTCAATGTGGCTTGTTCTCAGCCTCAGCAGGTGCAGGACCTCCAGCGTTACTTCAAGGTGTGCCGGATGCTGCTGGGAGCGGGGGCTGACGTCCACACCACGGACCAAGACAAACACACTCCTTTGCACATGGCCTGTAAGAATGCAAATCCAGACATCGTGGATCTGCTCCTGGCTAACGGGGCCCATGTTAACAACATGGACTACGGTGGTGAGACTGCCCTGCACAACATTCTAAAGGTGGTGTGCTACAAGGTTTCCCATCACCCAGAGAGGATCGTCCGTGCTCTGCTCAACCATGGTTCTATCCGCGTGTGGCCTGGAGCTCTACCAGTGGTGAGAAATGAAAAGCTATGTAATGCTACAGTGCAGTGTAACACCTCGAGTAAGAGAGTCTTGAAACATGAAACAGTTCCTTGCAATAATCCAGACTTCTGCACATTTGAATCTCCCATTTCATGACACAACATGAAGTGATGCGCTCTCTGCGGGAAACAGACTACAACTATCAATGAACCCACGTGCACAAGACAAAATGCATGGTTCCTAATTAGGCAAGTGTTAATAGGAGATTAATTAGCACTAATTGCATAATTTCCAGTTAAACCCCTGGAGGGAAGACCAATCTGTTCATTTCACAAGTGTTTAATTACTTTATTTCTTCAGTTGTATGTTCATGAACGAGTCACAAGCTTGTGCATGACCTTATATGATCGTTGTGTGAATCCTGTGGCCGTGCACTGCACTGTTGTGGTGCTGTCTTTTAGGTTTTGAAGCACTGCTCTGAGTCTCCACACACCATCGAGGTTCTTCTCAACGCCTACAGTCACCTCAAAGTCACAGACACCTGGGTCGAGTCCGTCTCTACAGAGGCATTTAAGGCAAGCACTTTCTTCTTTCTTTTTCGATTGTGCCATTATACCTTTTTTTCTAAATGCCATGTGCTAGTTTTTGTTTTTCAGTGGTATTTCCATGCACAAAAAGTTTGTCGCGCACATGAACGCCAAATAAATCTGATTTCTAAATTATAAAATCATTTTTAAGATGGCTCAGCGTACAAGATAAACAAGATGTTAAAAATATAAAACTATAAATATTTGCTAAAAAGACTGGGTGTGGAGCTGGCACACACTACATTATAATGACTAATACAGTGTAGATAAAGTGCATTTTTAAGTACAATTTGGCTCACTGGAAGTTATGATGTCAGTGTTTGACCAAAATGAACTTGAGTTCATTTGTGTTTTGTGTCTAATCAGGAGCACAAAGAGTTTTATGAGTCAGTCTTCTCCTTGACGCTGACACCTCGCTCCCTGCAGCACTTGGCACGCTGCAGACTCAGGAGCTTCCTGGAGGGCCGAGTGCACCAGGTGGTGCCAAAACTCGACCTCCCCACCTTCATTAAGAACTACCTGCTCCTGGAATTTAGAGGCTACGTCCACTGAAGAGAACATTACTCAGACGTATAATATTGTGGATTGTATTTTTTTTTTTTGGTGCCATGAGTGACCTTTTAAGGAGATAGAAGCAGCTGCTATTTTCTCTTTTATTCCATATCAATCTCTCAGCACAGTGATGTGTTTGATTTTTCACCACAGGAGGGCGCTATAGACTTGAGTTGACGAAGTATAGGTTACCAAAGCAACTGTGTTTTACATTTCATTTAATGTGTGATCACATTTTGTATCGCTGCACTTGATAGTGAAGATGCTATCCTGCGTTTATTTGATTTATTTTTTTATAAATAATAATACAAATTGAACAATAACTCCCAGGGTTTTACTTCAAATTGTTCATTAATAAATATGTATTATTGCCCATCGATATGATTGTACTTAATTAGTTTTATATTAGACCAGGTACAAAATAAAAATATTCTACCATGTAATTTCTCTTTTTCTCATCTCTTGATACATTTTATACTCCGCAGTCTTCTCGCATGCTGCTTAGTCTACTTCATGTTCTTCATCATCAAATGTTTTATAGGGGAAAAGCAGAATTCACGAGTATATATTTAAAAACAAAAATACTATATTATTTGTACGCAAGCACAAAATATAATGTCTGTTATAAAAGGCGGATTGCAGACAGAGCCTGCACTGTATAGTTTTAGGCAGGTTGTTGCCCATAATGCGTGCTTTTATTATGAAAAGTCAGACAATATTTAATCTCATCATGAGATTGGAACAGCTGGAGTTAAACAAAACCTGAAAACAAAAAACACACAAACGTTTTGCACTTGCCCTAATTTCTACACATTTACTAAGAAAGTGGTGTGAGGAATTAGCTGATTCTAAAATATAATCTAGTTATTGTGTGGGTTCTTGTTTGTAAATTAAGATTATGCTCAGTCGTCAGTCTATAGGTGTACATTATCAAGAAAATAATCTGAATGATGAAAATGTTTTAACACAGTTTTAAGGCGCACGTGAAAAAAAAAAGTCTGCACCGTTATTTTAATCCTCTTTAAAAGTTCATTCCAGCCGAACACTGTGACTAACTGTGTGAAATAAAAGAGCGCGTCCAGGCTCCAGATGATCGGTGTCACATCATTGAAGCTCCCACAGAGAAAAGGCAGAGGGTCTCAACAAATGGTTTCAATAGATCAAAGAGAGGTGCTGCTGAAGTCACTGGCAATTACAGGAATTAGCCTGGCCCTCCACTGCTAATCAGAGCCGCTAGTGATATGTTTGTGTCCTCATGCAATCAGACGACCAGTTGGAGAGCCCGTTCACCCAGGACTCAATAGGGCTAATCATCATCAGTTCCAATAGCCATTTAAAAGGTGAAATGATCTGCGATTAAAACACAGTTTAAAGGGAGCAGAAAATGTGATTTTTCTGTCCACGTGCGTTTTGAATCAGGGATAAATTACCATGCTCCTTAAGCGCAAAGTAAAAATGTGTGTCTTATTCCATTAATTGAAAATGTTCTCGGTTAAATTGGCAGATGATCAGCGGGAGATATTTTGACATGTTTATGATTCATAGCATTTAAAAGGAGAAAAAAAGTCTCCAAAGTCGTTTTGTTTGTTTGTTTAAAAAAAATAAATAAAAAAAAACTGGAAGTGGAAATCCATACAGATTTGACTTTGGCCACGCGGTGCGTGCGTAACGTTGACCTCACATACACTCCCTTTATCTGAATCTAATTTCGCGCAGAGTATCTCTCTCCAGGGAACAATTGTTGCAGCAGCACTTCTTTTTCTGCAGCCAAACACATTGTTTTTAGCCGCGGAGAATGGCACAGAGAGCGGAGAAACATCTGCCTCTCTCCTCCCTCCTCCTCCTCTCCCTCCTCCTCCTCCTCCTGACTCTGATGCCCATCGGCCCCAATATTCCCTACAAAAGCCACCGTTGTTTTAGGCTGTCCCTTCAATCCAGAGTAATTACTTATCATCAATCAAAATTAATAATAGCTGATTGGGTTGGTGTGGTCAACGATTATAGAAGGGGAAGGGCTGGAGCAGTCTCTCTCACATAGTTTTAGCAGTCAATGGTGAACCCGGCACAGGGGGAGGAGGGCTGGAGGGGGTGCGACCCGTCTATTTGGTCTCCACTGGGAAACTACCGCCTCTCAAGACGGCCAGAAAGTCAGAGGCTGAATAAGGAAATGAAGCGTAATTTGAAGAAGATGGATGAGCCCCCAGGGAAACACCCCCCTTTCATCCCTCTTGTATTGCAGATTATAACCAATGCGCGCTCTCTCTCTCTCTTTCTCTCGTTCCCCCTCTCTCTCTCTGCGCGCGCACACACACGCGGTGCAGGAGAGGGGCGGAGGTTAGAGTCTCACAGAGAGACGGGAGAGGTAGATAGACAGAGAGAGCGTGTGTTTGTGTCACAGTGTGTGACAAATAAGAGGCAAAAGGTAGCAGGGGATCTCACAACAAAGCGTCCCGCGCACTGACCGACGCACACAGAGCGCACAGATCCGGAGAAGGAAGACCACTCCACTCCCAGGGATGACAACACGCCAGAGGATCTACTTTCAATCCACTCTGCGCCTGTGAACTGAAAAGTTTTTTTTTTCTTTTTGCGCGTCGCAGAGGAAAAGGAGGACACCTGCTTCCAAGTTTTCCTCCAGCCAACAAAAGTGTCCACCTGCAAAATGCAGAGACCCGGCGTTCAAGGAACGGCGTTTTCTATCGACTCCCTGATAGGGACTCCTCAGCCCAGACCGGGACACCTGCTCTACACGGGCTATCCCATGTTCATGCCATACAGACCTTTGGTTATTCCACAAGCTTTATCCCACTCGCCTCTATCGTCTGGTATACCTCCACTTGCGCCTTTGGCTTCTTTCGCGGGACGACTCACCAACACGTTCTGTGCCAGTTTGGGACAGGGGGTGCCCTCCATGGTTGCGCTCACCACAACCATGCCAAGTTTCTCGGATCCACCGGACAGTTTCTACCCGCCACAGGAGCTGCCCGGCCCGCGTTTGAGCGCCGTCGACCCAGGAGCGAGGAGGCAAGAAAGTCCGCACTCTGATGAGCTGCACAGCCGGGACAAGAGCTCCGAGCTCCTTAACTTCTCTGAAACTTTCCAAACAATATCAGGTAAGCATGGCCTCGCGACTTCTCTTCGCTACATACAGTGAGCGCTGTGCGTAAAATGCTCCAGAGACTACTTGTTTTCCGAGGAGCAGTGTGAGAGTCAGTGGGGATAAAGGAAGTGAAACTTTCTAACATTAGTGTAGCCTGACACAAATGGGAAAAAAAAAAGAATAAATTACAACTCATCATCCAGTGTGCAGCTATCGCATTCAATTTTTCAAAAACAAACTTTGATTTATTTGTATTATGTGATTATAAACAATTCGGAGAGCACATTTAATTAAACTGGAGGTAAATTATAAAGTAAAATATACTGAATGATACAGTAAGTGGTAAACTGTGTAAAAGTAGGTCCTTCTACTGTACATTTGGAAGATGTTTTGTTGTATGTCTCCTCAATCAGCTCAACACGCAGTGAATGATGTCTAACACAAATGCGTAATGCTCGTTTTTGGCTAATGCATTCAATAAATGACTTAACATGCGTGTCTTCTGCTTTGAATGTCTTTCAGGTGAAACCAAATTGTACAGTTCAGACGACGAGAAGCTGGACTTAAAATCAGCAGACACCGTTTGCAGCGACAGAGAGGACAGTTCCGCGGACAGCGAGAACGAAAGTTTCTCGGACGGGAACAACTGTGGCTCCATGTCGCAGAAGAGCAAACTAAAAACGGGCTCGCAGGAGGCGCTGCCGCCCGGCAGCTCGGCGGGGAAGAGCCGGAGGAGACGAACAGCTTTTACCAGCGAACAGCTGCTCGAACTCGAAAAGGAGTTTCACTGTAAAAAGTACCTGTCCCTGACTGAACGCTCCCAGATCGCACACGCACTTAAACTGAGCGAGGTGCAGGTGAAGATCTGGTTTCAGAACCGCAGGGCCAAATGGAAACGGATCAAAGCCGGCAACGTCAACAACCGCTCAGGGGAACCGGTGCGTAATCCCAAAATCGTGGTGCCAATCCCCGTGCACGTCAACAGGTTTGCCGTGAGGAGTCAGCATCAACAAATAGAGCAAGGGACCAGGCCATGAACTCAACACCGACAACAATGATAATAATTTAAAAAAAAACTAACACTTACATTGACTCTATGTTCCACTAATTTGTTGAACGCATGAAGCACAAAAAAAGGGGGATTCTGTATTTTTTCGTGTCTGAGCAGAGCAGAGGCTTCTTGCAGACAGAACAAATATTTGGCAATATGCTGTCATTTTTATTTATTCTCCTGTGAATATGTAAATATAAATGGGCACTATGAGATAAGACTGTAAAGATTTTTTAAGTATTTATATGTAGGGCCAATATGTTCTGTTGGTTATGTGCATGTCCTCATTTGGTGAAACTATTCTGGATTTTCTTTTCCCGGTTTGTTTTGTTTTTGTGTCGCGTACAGTTTGTTGAGCATGTAATTTAAGACGTTTCAAATTTACTTTTGTCAACTGTAGATCCACCTTTGACAGCTATATGTGAAAAAAAACAAGATGTGAAGGAAGTTATGACCAAACAAGGGGACAAGTGTAAAGTATATTGACCTAATAAATCGCTTTATACGAACGTTTGAATCCAGATTGAATCTTCTTTTTTTTTCGCGAGACGTTAGAGAAACTATAATGTTTTAATGTTGGTGGAAGAAAATGTATTAATTATTAAAAATGTCACCTTCACTTTAAATTTAAAAAAGAGCAACATTTTCTTTTCACCAATTACAGAGTAAACGCCACCAGGCTGCTATAATATGATTTAACATATTTTAAAGAGGAATGATCACTGTTTTGTAATCCTGCAGAAATTAATTGAAGTTTTTAATTACAATATTTCAGATAAATTGAAGGTTTTTCACCCCAAAATTATGCATGACACTTCATTTTTTATTTCAATTCAGAGTGGTAATCTATATGTCCACTGAGGTTTTTCAGTAATGCAACATCATGTTACATTTTATTTCCCTCTCTAACATCAGGACCCGGACGGCAGATGGGTCATTTAAAAAGCAGCAGTGATTGATTTGTCTTTTAGGAGGCCATGTTGTCTCAAGTGGACTGATGGATCCTCATTAGAATGAGCACATTCAACACACTGTGATGAACTTCTCCATCAGTCACAACGCTAGAACTAGAATCCCACACGCTAGAACTAGAATCCCACAGCAGCTCTTTCTAATGTGATGGATTCAATTTATTTATTATTTTTCCTACAGAACAAAAAGACAATTAAATAAGATTCTTATTCTGGCTTAACATATGTTTAAATCCACTCATAATTATAATTGTCAATACAAGACTTTTCTTAAATAATGTACACATGTATTAATATCAAGATAATATCTAGAGATTTGATTTAATATGTCCGTATAAATATTACCACCTGTGGAGAATCTAACTTCAAACTTGTATTTGAAAATTAGAATATTTAATTTCTTCTTATTATAAATTCTTATTTACCAAAACAAATCAGTATAAGCTTTGAAAAATGCTCTCGGAGGAAACATAAGGGAAAATAAAACAAATCAAATATTTACACTACAAATGCAAGACAGTGACATAAACAAATGAAAACCATGAGCTGCTCGCTCAGACGAGAACATGAAAACTAACATGGTGATGTCAAATTATGGCGCAGCAATATTAAAATAAGGGGTGACTAAAATTATTGTGTAACCACATAGCGATCCTCTTACAGGAGAAGCAGAAGAGGGCTCGGCGGTCATTATGCAAACTCTGCAGGGTTTACTTTACACGTTTCTCTCAACTGTTTCCAGGAGAGTCTTAGGTTGGAATAATTTAACTGCAGCTTCTAAAACAGACCAAATTCCTTAGGCCACACACTTCCCTTTTCCAGCAGCACCTGTTGAAGTATTAGGATTGTGAGATTCCTCAAATGGTTTTTAGTATTAGAATTGATATTTTTACCAAATGAAGCAATTCTCTTTTAGGGTTTAGGTGTTTAGATGTCACAAAAACATGTTCTTGAATACACCAGGAAACACACACCACCCTTCAAATTTCTCATGGATGAAAATAACTTGTTTTTTTTTTTTATCTCAGTTTGAACTCAGAGCACAAACTGACTGTTGATGACCCATGATGGGTGAACTTTATTTTACAGTCCACCTCATGCATAACGACTGTGGCACTTAGATGGAGATTCAAGGAGTGACGACCGTGTGAAGGAGCAGTGGACGTTATATTATGGTCCCGACTTAGAGCTGACTAATACACTACAGTCAATTCCACGACGTTGTGCCAGAGTGCAACGGCTATTTCAGTCTCCCTGAGCTGCGTGGTGGTGGCGGGGAGGACAATGAGGAGCCATGACACAGCACAGACGCTAATTTTAAAATTGGTTGCTGTTATCAAGATGCCGCGGGTGGAGCTATTTCATTCCCTGTTTTATTACCAAGTGAGATTCTTTGAATTGTGAAATGATCAACTCACAAAGTTGGCAATTAGCAGAGTGCAGAGATTATCGTTAGATACCTGTAGATTTAATACAGTGTTTTTATAATCTTATGATCCGTCTGGCATCAAAGTCACATGTCCAGTGTAAAAGATTTAGGTGAAATTGTGAATTTCATTCAAGCAGAAGTTGAATGTGAAATCAGAGTGTTCATGACTTCACCACTAATGTGGTTAAATCACACATACTGCATCTTTAAGTGTGTCTCAAGTCAGTGACTGTATTATTTGCCACCGTGCTACTGCGCTTCACAAATGGAAATATCAGAAGTTTCACCAGCAAAGACGTTAAACCATTTCTAAAAATCCCACCTGGATAGATAGATAGAGAGAGAGAGAGAGTGTGTGAGGCATAGAGAAGGAAGCTCATTACTCGCTGGTTGTGTGAGTGTGCAGACTGCTCAGCGCTGACTGGAGGCCTGACTTCTTGGGAGGGTCTGGACGGTGGTGGCTACAGTGATGTATGGGCAGATGCATCAAATCGCACAAGATAAACAAGCGATGAGTTTCATCAGGGCCATCATAGCTTTAATTTGGCTGCCTAATGAGTCAGATCTAGTGGCGGAGATAAGAGTTGTCAGAGGCCCGGCTCTAATGAATTTCTTGCCACTTGTAATCAAGGTTGCCTGTCTGAGGGGGGATGATTAATGGAACCCTGGAGGATTCCCTCGGCCCTCAGCCTTCATTACAGCTAATGCATTCTCAGGCAAATTAACAGAGAAATGCAGGCAAAAGCCAACGGGGAATGGGAGCGAAAGAGAGAGGGAAGAAGGGAAAAAAAAAAGGGGAGAATGGGAGAGAGTGATGGGAACAGAGCATTTATGTAAAACTAAAGAGAGAAGAGAATGAAGAGAAGCTAGTTTGGTGAGCACGAGAGAGTCGGGCTGGCAGCGGGGGAGAACAGTGAAGCAGAGACTTGGTGGAATCGGCTGATTAGTTAGAGGTTCAAGGATATGGAAATGAGGACAGAGACATGGGTTTGAGGCAGTCAGAGAGGGCAGAGTGCAACACAGATGTACTGGTTAGACATGATGGAGCTGAAATTGATAAATGGATGTTCAGGTCTGGGGGGGATTATGGAGGGGAGAGATGGTCAGATGGAGAGAGTGGAGTGGATGTAATTACTGGTTAAAGGGGTTAAAGGGTGATGGGAGGATGACAAAAAAGAGGAAGCAACAGTAACCGATACAAATCCAGACAAGCACGCAAAGACGAAGCGCTGCTTAACGACACCTTGAAATAACATTTCTGTTTCGATGGCACATCGCTGACTGTTTGCTAAACAGGCTATTAAAGTGGCCTGTGGCCAAGCAGATCCTGCACGTTATGGAAATATGGATTTAATGTTTGCAAATATGGTCTCGTCAGGTCTTTGTGTACCCATCCATCAGCTTCAGACCCACCTCTGCAATCTCGGAGGCAATTTGTCTAAGGAGAGGTGGGCGGCAGAGAGCCCTCCTCACTGTTTAGCAGGCCCTGATGAAATATCAAAACACACAGCAGTGCAAGCCAGCGCTCTAGTCTCACCACAACAAACATAAGTGGCCGGGGCCTGCGAAGACGTGCGTGTGGTAATAAATTACAGGGCAGATTTTTCTTTGTGTGGCAATATTTCTCAAGCGACGAGGAATACTGTAAATGGCCGTTCGTTCAGTTTAGCGTGATCAAGGTCTGACACTTTAAGCACTTTCAGAACCAGTGTCAAATCTGATAGCTGCTATATTTAATATTTTTCATGTATTTAACATAAGAGACTCTACAGGTTTTATGAACATCACGAGCCGTTTGAACACTTTTGCCGTTGTTTCGGTTTTCACGGCCCTTAACTTTGCTGTTTTGAGTCACTCAAATCAAAGTCGCTTCAAGCTGAAAGAATAGCTTTTAAATCTCACAGAACGTTATCGGCCCAGTACTAGAAGAACACGCAGCTACCAGGAGCATTAAGTCCTACAAGTGCCTTCTTTCACTCGCACAGGCACTAACGGCAGAGACAAATTCAAACAATTAAGCTGTGAAGACCCAGGTTTCCCTTCCCTTTATTAATGGGAGAGCTAATAAGTGGATGCATATTAGCCATGTGTCAAACAACTATTAACAATAAAACAAATTATAATGCTTCAATAAATGCACATTTGTGTTAATTTGTCTTTGTTTGGGGATGTTTTTCAAGTGACGAAGAAAATCACTGATGCCCAAGTTTAAGCACTTTAAGGACTGCAGTCAAATCTTAAAGCTTCTGTAACAAATAACATTTTGTAAGGTATATACATGTACAGTATATCCTATGTGTATACATATATATATATATATACACATATATGTATATATATTAATATATATCTATATATATATATACACATACATATATATGTACATATATATACATATATACACACATATATATGTTTATATGTATGGACATGATAAACTCAGAGTTAACTGCAGATTCCGCTGAACCTCGAGAACACTTGCAACACTTTTGTCACTGTTTTGGCTTTATGACCCTTAACGCTGCTGTTGTGGTTCACGTTCAGCTCTCTCATCAGAGTCGTTTCAAGCAGAGAGAGAAATGCTTTAAAACTCACCAAATGTTTTCTGCCCGGCACCAAAAAACCCCTCAAAACAAAGCAACTACTTGTGGACGTAGAGGAGCATTTAACAGCTGAAGAGCCAGGTATTTCCCCTGGGAGAAGGGTGGAGACCAAAAACTGAGCTAAAAGTCAGTGTTAGGGGGCCAGAAACATATAGATACACATTGTGTTTACCATGCTACTATAAAACGTCAATTATCCCAAATGACCAGAAAGTTAATGCAGGTATAAAAGGTTTAAGGGGCTTGATCTCCTCAGAATTGACACGAGAAGCTGCCATCGCATAATTCAAATGTGGATAAATACATATCAAATAAACGGTGGAACGATATGTGACACACAAACAAGGATAAAAGTCTGTTGTAATGTGACCTCAACTCGCCCCAGTTTCAGAAAAGTGGCCCACGTAGGACCTGAATTCAATCAGCATCAAGCCGATTAAGAAAAGGAAGTTTTCGGTGCCTTTCAAGCGCGACTGTGTGGATTGTGGCTCGATGTCATGCCAGTGTTAAGGGAAGAAGACACCAGGTCATAAAGCATGAACAATGCCAGCCAACAGAGAGAGGAAGGGGATGAAGATATGCCGAGACAAGATTAGCAGGAAATAAGAAGTGGATTAGTAAGGGTTTGACTCCTCTGAACACTGAGACCTCTCACTTCTCCCTACAGTATTATGCTGACTGACACTAAGCTCGCCATTTATCTTAATCCTCTTTCAACAACTGTTGGGGGGGTCCCACAAGCAGGAAGTGGAGTGGCTGCTTTTACTTACCTCGAGATAGAGCAGGTTATTCTGAGATACGCCGTTGCAGCAAAGTTGTGACGATGACGGTGGCACATGAAAAAAGGAGATAACATGAAATGGCATTTCTGCTTGAAATGATGGGGGAGATTTTTTAATTTGAAAGAGAGCCTCACCTTCTCCGTTAGGCTTCAGTAGATCGGGTACAGAAGCGACAGGAGGAGCGTGATGGATGATGAATGAACAACACACATACACCAGACAAATGCGTTGATTCCCCTAAATCCAGGGAAGGCTACATTGTTGAGTGTTTATTAATAGGTCAACAGTCAGCCAAGCATCCAAGCATACAACAAATTACTCTTGAGCTTTTTGCTTTGTTTCACGTCCTCAACGTAAAAGGAATTACAATAGGAAAAATGAACTTGGAACAAAAAGAAAAACAAAAAAAACAAAAACAGAACAAAAAAAAGATATTTACATACTGCATTATAAATATGTCAAATGTACATCATTATACACAAGTACCGTGGATGGTCAGTTAACATCGAGACCAAACAAAAGTACCTTCAAAAAGAAGCCGAAGGAGAAACAAAAGCAACACATTAAAAAAAATCGGTTCATAAGTCAAGAGGACCGAAAACCAGTTCAGTTTGTTTCTCTAACTTGAGCTTGTCTTTAAGATAAAAGGCGTTAAGCTAATATGTACACGTCATGGTGAGTTATGGGGTGAAAAAGGGCAGTTTAAAGAGGGTGTTTTTTTCAGCGTCTACAGTACTGTTTGTAAATAAAGGTTCAGTTCACTGTACACATTAAACTTCTTTTAATCATCTGTGGACTTAAAATAAGTTGGTCAAGTAAAGGCCAGTACGACAGTTGAGTACAGGTACCTGGTTGAATTGTGTGTGATGTTTTAATATTTTTGACATGTCAGTAAATGATGTTTATTTGCTTTCCTTCTGTGAGGAGTCAGGAGGACGGCGCCTCAGCATAGGCAGCGGAAACATAATGTTTGAAGCTAATGTGTCTTTGTCTAAAAGCATACACAATAATACATCATGAGAAAGAGTTAAAAATGGCTCGACTAAGCCAATCGTCTCCATACGTAAAGTAGAATGCGGACGCGAGAGGACCGCTCGCCCTCTGACCCACCTCTTCAGAAAATAAGCAAATAAACATGATCTGTGTCAAACTCTTACTTTTTAATTTTTCATAAATGCACAGATGTCCGTACTATGTCGCACCTACTCACTATCCTCCTAGTTTGTGAACAACAAAAAACATTGTAAAGCGACGACAAAATTAAATGTAAGGTACCAAGTTCATAACTTGCTCTGTAAACACACATCCGGCATTTGTAAACCCATAAAATCAAGACAGCTTCCAATCTTTTAAAATAGCGGTTGAATGTGACCGCTGAATTCACTGCACAATCAATGAGGTTATGATGTCTGTGGAATATTTCTAACGACGCAGAGAGAATCCAACTAATGACCTTTTCTTCTTCTACTCCCTAAATATCGCTCTCTAGCTTCAGTCACTTGAATGCATTTTGTTGACTCCCTGCTTTTAGGCCGACAGTTTCTCAGGATAAGGACGGGTTTATAAGGTTAAGTCACAGACGAAGGGCATTTTCATATTAACTCTAACAGTCGAGTGTAAATTAAAACTGTTCTCGTAAGGAAAAAGGTAATGGAACAAGAACTACTTTTTTTTCACTCTTTTTTTTTTCTTTTTTTTTACTGTACATTAAAACACAGTTCTGTTCCCAGATCTTCACTGTAGCATCTTTGCTCCACAGTGTCCTTCCTCCCAACGTTTATTAACAGAAATATCCGGTCGCTCTCTGCTGCACACTAAGTCACAGACGAAGACGTAAAGCACACAGGTGTCGCGCGCGCGCGCACACACACACACACGTAGTACCTTTGTATGTATTTCACAGCAATATCAGAGGAAATGCACTCCGGGTTAACATTTTTACAGCCTTTGGCCACAGGAGATGAATGGATACTCCAAATTGCACAAATCTACGTGGAACAATGTCAACACAATCTAGTCAATGGAAGAATCACTCCAACAAAGACATGATAATGGTGCAATTTCACTGTTTCAATCAAACCCTTGAATTTGAATGAATTCTGATTGAAGAGGCACGCTCACAAAGCCGCGTGGCTCAATGGTCGTAAAATATTATGCCCCTTAATTCCTTTATAGTCATGTACATTTTTACTGGAGGATCATGATAAGGGTGGCTAAGGAAATGACTCACTTTCTCTGCACAGGGATTCTACAATCAACATCTTTATGACGAACCAAGCTCCCTTTCCTTTGAATTAAATATCCGAATCATTTGGACTCTTCAGCTATTATTGCTTTGCCTTTGTATATGAATAGTATGTCAAGAGTTTGATGGCTGTGTCGACGACATGCATCATTTACTAAAAGCTCCAACAGCCATTGATATTATGGTAGATTTAGTTTCTTTTTTCCCCCACATCAGTGTTTTGTCACTTCTGCAACGATTCGTCACAGTTTCACGTTATTATGCCGAGGATTGAAAATTTCGAGGAAGTTTCTCATTCACGCTCATTATGAAATCAGCTCACTTGGGGTGGGGGTGGATGTGAGACGTAAAAGGAAATGTTCAAGCATTAAGGAAATGCTTTTCGTAGCGTAGGTATGAATGCCTAAGTATGTCATTTGTTTGGTTGACGCTTAAGAAACACAAAGCTTAAAGCTGATCATGATCTTTCCCGATCAAGATTGAATGAGTTTTAACAAAACAATTAAAAAAACAATAATATAAAACAAACAATTTACAATGTCCGAACCTCACAGACACCCACTTATTTTCAGCATAGTGGAATATTAACAACGGTCCATCACTCGTCTCTCCACTGCTGCCTATGCTGGGTTACACAGTGTGAAACAGGAGGAAGTACAGGGAAGAGATAGAGATAGGTGGGTGCAGGATTTTCTTTCCTTTTTCAGTGTCCTACATGATGCTTATGCTGCGGTTGAGCTCACACTGGGCGTTGTTGTTGTTGATGTTGGGGTTGCGGCGGCTCATGTTGGGCGTGGGCACCGAGGTCAGCGTGCTCGTGTCGTTGGGACAGCCGTGCTGGAGTAAGATGTCGGCACACTCCTGGCTGCCGGCTCGCCGCGCGTAGGACAGCGTTGTTTGGCCGCGAGCGTCGCGACTCTTCACATCCACACCGTACTGTGGAAGCAAATGAAAGAATTTGGTAAAAAGACATTTTCGGGTAAAATAAATCATTGTCTAGTTTGAATATTTAAAAAGAAAAAGTGCAAAAAAGGCGGTTTAAAACTAATATTGGCAATGCAGGCTCTCTGTAATAGTTAGTTAAGAATTTCCCTTTTATCCTCACTCCTTTTTGCTAAGCTGAAGCACTGTTGCTGTTGTGTTTGTTGTTAGAAGACCCTGTTTCCTGTAAATGATAACAATCACTGTAATATTACACTGAAGCTTGAGTGACTGACAACATTCCATTCCATCTAATCTGACCATCTGGTGCCATGGTTTTCTTTCTTTCTCCTTCCCTTGTCCCTTGTCCATTAGAACTTTTTTTTTTTTTACCACATCGTTTGATATTATCACATGTTTAAACCCCTGATGTCACTTCATTTAGGTCCAAACATAACATGGCACAGAAATACCCCCAAAACTGCTTTCCCATCCTTTTACACACATTCATTTACTTAATTATTTGCAAATTTAGAGGTTTTAGAAAAAGTCGGTGTGTTTAACTTCTGGAACCTTGACAACAACGCCATTAAGAAATTAAATCTGAAGTTTGTTGGAATGATGTGGCTTATGTGTAATAATTATAGGTGAAATTGAGACATTTGCTGTATTTCCGTTAGTTGCGCGCACATTTTACACATCAACCCTTTGCTTTTTTTCCATTACTATGTTAAAACATATATACAGAGACTATAAGAATGTCTTTCAGCACAACCTATAGGCAATCTGATGGGAAAAAAGGGCAAAAAGTACTAAAACATTTTTTAATAAGACTTGGATACATGACCTCAGTCTCTTTTACTGGCTTTGTGACAATCTTTCCTGTCAAACTTAAACTCGTTTCTTCCTGGAACACAATTCTAACAATAAAACTGTTCATCCATCCGACCAGTTCCCTTTTGCATTCAGAGACGCTCACTCACCCAGATGAGCAGCTGCGTGATGACCACATTGGCCATGGCACAGGATAGGTGCAGAGCGGTGCGTCCGTCTCCGTCCCCGTAGGTCTCATTAACCTCCTCCTTGGTGCCGTGGGCCAACAGCAACACCACCAACCTCAGGTCGTCCTCCACCACCGCCCGAAGCAGCTGCTGCCCCAGGGGCACGTCAGACTGGGGCAGCCCTACGAGGAACAGCTTCTGCTCGTACTTGGCCCGGATCCAGCGCTCCTTCTCCTCCCTGGAGAGACGGAAATGACAGGGACGCTACAGGTCAGGCAGGGTGAAACGCGGCGAACGCGCTAAATCTGCAATTCAGTGGGTGGGTTAAAGAAATGACAATGTATTTCATATTTCAAAGGCAGAAAAAACAAACACAAAAGGACACACAGGGGAAGTATTAGAGTAATTGGCCTGAGAGACTCACTGGTGTAAAGTGACATTTCTAAATGATTTGAGTGCCGGAAAACCACAAGCACCTGTGAGCACAGTGGGAAAAAATACAGCGAGATTGGCTGGAGAGATGAGTGAATGCCAGAGGGTGCGACACTTTGGGCAATATTCCACTTTTTAGTGATCGCTGTCGACAGAAAGGCGGTTATAGTCTGGCCAGCTTTCTAAAGGTTACACATCTTGAACAGCATGTCTACTGTGGACAATACAGGAAGGAGTGGGACGTTGTTTTTTTTTTTTTTTATCAGCACTGTCGGCTGTCAGTCTGAACTGATGGATCCTCCACAAAAGAGGCAGTGTGTCTCTAAGCCCCAGTCTCCCTTGGGGTGGCTGGGCCCAGAGTCAGATCGATGGGGCTGAATGGCAGCCAGGGAGGAACAGTGCGATGTGGGGCTCCGTCACTCCATTCTGCAGCAGAGAATAGAGACTGAGGGAAGACTACGTCTATCTACTGCTCTTCATCTTCACCCCATTTCATTCTCTGCCCACATACAAACTGTCCACATACGAAAAAAGGAAAAATAAAATCAATATCAATATGCGAATGTCTGAGCATGCCCAGTATGGCGCTAACCCTGTGACCCCGTCAGTCGGCGTGATAAGAGGAGCAGAAAGAGGCTGTTGTTTGGGTTTGTGGATGAGTGACAGAAAGAAGACGGTCTGTACGGATAAGTTTAAGCAGTGACGCGAGCTGGAGTGACAAGGCTCTCATGGGGCTCTCCATCAATGGGTGGAGGCTCAGCAGCTCAGTGCCGACTGACAATCTAATCCACTTCAATTTGTTTATCTTTGCAATCACAAAAAAAACCCCACAAACAAACAAAAAAAACACTTGTTCAATTTAATTATATATATTTTAAGAAACCTTTTAGATGAGCAGTGAAACATGAACATATGACATTATGTTGTGATCATTATTGGTCCATTAAAATTACAATTAGCAATATTTAGTTTTATTTGTCCAGGTTTTAAACGATTCATGTCTTAGAATTCTAGAATTTTGTGGCGATTGGAAAAATGAGTTGGTAGACGAAAACAAACCAGCTTCACACACGATGATCCTTGAGTTGTTTTTATCATCCATCTATTATCTACCACTGTATCCTTCACATTATAGAGAGAAACGTGTTTCTGGACAGTGGGAGGAACCCAAGGGTACGCGTACACAAGGAGAACATGACTTGAACCTGACTTGTCCACATCTAGAAAACAGCTAAATTAATAAAGACCATTTACCATTTACCAACGTCAAAAGTGTTATTAGGACAAGGACAGGATTTCCAGAGTGCTATCTCAAAACAAAGAAATATATTCATTATTGATATTAATCTAATAAACGACAAGCATATCCACCAAATAGCTCATTTCCAATTACAGCATCCATTTTACTGCGTTAGTGGTTGAACATTCGCCACGCTCCTTGATTGCGACCTTAGTGGCTCGATGTCGGGGGATGCCAGCTCACCCCACAGACAGCAACCATTTTGAGACTCGTATGTCAGCTGCCAGACTCACTTCACAGAGCAGTTTGTCTTGCACAGAGAGGAGCGCGACACCGGCTCTTACTACAGGAGTTGAGATGTGATGTAAAAGGGGCAAGTCTGTATCAGCATCCACCCAAGCACAAAGTGATGAACTGCAAAACACATCTGGAAGCTCATAAAGCAACTTCCACCAGCAACTTGAAATTGTCTTAAAGCTGGAGGAAGGAAATGTGGAGGAGCGAGTCTTTTTTTTTTCCTGCTATGCCATAAGCAAATCTTTTCTTAAGGATTGAGGCTATTATGTGAACAACAATACAACTCTAATGGCAGGCAATTGCAGCCGCTCGGGGTTTTATGGTGTAACACCTCCATCAATCCCTACTCAGTCATTATGTGAGGACAATCCTGTTAGCAAATCAATTGGTCTTAGAATCAGTGGACGGCTCAGAGCAGGAAGGGGCTGTCCCGCCCTCCCCTCTTATTTCCGGTGGACCCTTTGAAAACAAGTCTCCTTTTTTTTTTCTTTTTTTTTTACTGCCAAAGAGGATAAAGTATGTCTGAAAACTCTGTAACCCTATAAAGTAACCTTAACCTTTAACAAACACACGGTTAAAACCAAGCCTGTCCAAAAATGTGTGGCAGGAAAACTTGGCCGTGAATGAGATGCTGGATCTGTGGAGCCCAGTGAATTGATATGAGCTAAATGAGGCAGAAAGTTAGCACCAACATGCAAAACAAAAAGGCTGAGCAGAGCCATTAAGAAGACGTCAACATCTCAGAAAGGAGCCCCGAGGACACTTTGTTAGCCCCTGCTGCAAAACCAGCCCAAAGCCAGGCCTCGCTCACGACTGATGCTGGGCTCTAAACTCAACCACAGCTCTTTTTCAGATATGCACTTTTAAAAAAGAAAGACAGCAAGCAAGCAGTGGTTTTTAGAAGGAAAAAAAAATCCCCCAGCTGCTGCCACTTGAAAGAAAGAGTGGAAGGAAGTGAAATGGTAATCCCCTCTGTCTTTTGTTTGAAATAGAACAACAATCCAAACAGAGGTAGGGTTTAGACAGTCGGGGGGAAACTGAGACCCTTGAAAAGGACACTTCCTCACCACAGGAGGAAGAAAAATAAAATCAGAAGATTTAGCATGTCAAAACGCCTGGTCAGAGTGGGAGGGGAGGTGGCAAGGGAAAAGAGAGTGAAGTTTCACAGCATGGGGGATATTAAGGAAATTCAACTGATGGTTACTGTTATACGCACATGAAGGTTACGCACGGACATGAGTTACGAGACACCACCCCGGCTGGAGCACATGCTTTTTCTAAATTTCTCTGTTGCTTAGGGGACAGGGAGCAGTGCTAGGTTCCCAATAAAAATGCCTCTGTCTCTTTCAATTACAGAGAGGCCGTGTTGTTTGTTTCGCCACAAACTTCCTCCATTATTCAGAGTTATCTCACAGCTGAGCATCATTGTTTAACTTGCTTTCAGTGCCTTTTATTTCAAAGAAATCTTGGGCAAACATCAAAATGCTTACAGAGTCGTAAGTGGAAATGGGATTCCTGGTGTCCCCTTTCATTTGCCCATGCAGAGCCCACCTAGATAAAAGCAGCCTTAACAGTGGAGAAAGGCCTCTTTTATAATTCTATTAGAGCTCTGTCCCTTCAGCTCTCCGTTGAGGAATGGATCCTGACCCTGACTTAATTAAGTGGCAAATGGCGGAATGATTCTCCTAAACCCAGCCCACGGAGTCAAGAACACATGACTGAATTCAAATAAAGAGGTACAAACAAGGATAATTAGTCAAGCCTGAAAGACAAAGGCGAACGGGAATTTATAGGAAGGAAAACTGAGACGCAGGGGGTGTAGCCAGTGGTGGAGTAGCCACAGAATGACCAATCCGACTGCCTGCAATAAAGGTGCATTGGTTCATAGGACGAGGAGGATGTCCGTCCCACCACCATCCCATCTTTCAAACACATACACAGTCCTGCTAAACAATCAAAGTTCGACGGCTCCTCCTACTCTTCCCGGAGCATCCAAATTCACTGCAGACACATCAAATAGACGCACTGAAGGGGAGAAATGGTGAAGTTGAGGGGCTGGAGAGGGGGGGGCTTAGGGTTTGAGCAGCCTGAACAGACCTCACAGTGGGGGTGGGCAACTTGTATGGGCCCGATTCCCATACAGCCAACAGCTTTACTTCCACAAACCGAGGGGAGGGAAGAGACAGAGAGCAAGGAAGAGGGACAGCAGCAGAAAGACGGAGAGGGGGCTTAGAGGGAAAACGTCAGATGAAAAAAAGCAAACACAACGGGGAAAGAAAGCTGGGCCCCAAAGCATCAAAGGTTGCTAAGGGCCAGAAATGAAGGAGCAACACAGTAAACGCCGCAGCAAAAAAGTGCTAAATAAGGTCCCCTATGGTCCAGCGGGTACAGTGATGACATGGTATGTCCTGCTCGGAGAAAAACGGCTGCAAGAGGATTAAGACAAATATTTCCACTAGTGGGACAGATGCCGCTTTTCTTGCGAGCAGAAAGCGGACTGAACAGATGACCAAAGAGAACAAGCAGAGGGTTGCCACGTTGAGCTCTATAGAGCTGAATATATTGTGACATTAATGAGGTTGTCAGAGCCCTCGTGATGGAGTGGATGTGTTTTGTGCCAGCAAACCTAATACCTTTAAATGCTCATGCTGTTAACCCTTGCTGAACCCTCGCCTCACACACAAAGCTGAGGCGACACGCACACACACCCTGCTTGTGTTGTATGCGGCCTGCTTTACACAAACCCGACACGTCTCTGAATCGTGTTCGCTTTAAGGGCCGGGTCATACTCTCGTGACGCAAATTCCGTCATCCGCGATGGCCCGTGCGGAAGAGCGCGAGCACTTTGCACAATTATATGAAGAAGACGCTAACTATGGAAACTTCTGCTAGAAGGTCCGCTGGTACAACTCGGCGCTCAAGGACATACAAAAGAGTGAAAACTCCTGAAGAGAAACCATTGCTACTCGAATGGAATATGAAACTGAGTACATGTACGACGTGGAAGGCTGGACTCATGGTTATATGAACGGATCCATGACCACATGTGTATGCAGAAATGTGAAGTGGCTCTACAATGTGGGTATGACCCCCCACTCTCATAAGCAGCCCAATCACTTTGTAAGAACATTTATTGATGATCTTGTAGCGGCAACAACGCTGAGACTGAATTGTGTGGTAGAATGGCCTCCGTCATAATGAATCAGTCCTTCCTCTACATCTACCTGGCTCCAAAACCTGATGGCATGTGGGCAATTAGAGGCTGCGGTACCATTCTTCCCACACAGGGCTAATTACTGACCTGTGGGTTTCATTTAGAGAGAGAGAGCAAAAGAGAGAAAGGGAGAGAAGCCGAGCAAGAGGAGGACAGGGGAAGACCCAGTCATTAATTTGTCTTAATTAATTACTCTTCCTCCACCAGGGCTCCTGGCAAGGCCGGCTATTCTAACAGCTCTTCTGTGAGTTGGCGTTTCAGCACTCCTAACCTGTGAGTCGCCGGGAAGCTTTGCTCTGTGTTTTAGGGACTAGCATTAAGGACACAGGCCAACGCGAGAGAAAGAAATCCTTTAGCAGGAGTCCAGTGGCCTGACCACCGATGTTGTAAACACAACAAACAGCTTGAGAGGACGAAACCAAGACGCCAGTGCCAGAGCGCGAGGGGTTAAAAGCGGCAGTGGGGCCAGGTTTGGAGAGGTTAGCGGAGTGATTCATTTTTATTACCACGCAGCCCCTGCAGGCGGCAGGAGTGGCAAATTATTTCTGAAACAAAGTGGAGGGCTCTCATCAGAGCTATTACCTGCCTGTGGCCGAGGGCGGCGCGGAGCCTACAGAGGGTGACAGTGAGAGGCCCGAGTCAGTGAGGGATAGCCGTCCACATCCGTCCACGCTCCAGGACATCTCCCCCAAATGAGAAGTTGTGTCTCTCTGTGTGTTTGTGCGTGTGTGTTTTATTGTGTCTGTGGTGGGGTACAGTCGGTAGTTGGACCCCCCCACCCCCAACAGTATCCGTCAAAATAGTTGTGTGGTGTTTTCTAACATGAACATGTCAAGCAATTAGAGGTAACATGCAAAACACAGTGACTCCCTGCTAATTAAAGCAACAAACCCCCACACACACACACACACACAATATGCTGACTGCAGACATCAGCCTCAATATAGAGCTTCCATAAATGTGCCATCGCAGATGTAACTGCAGCACATACAGACATGACTTCTGCCTCCGACGCACTCACTACCAGCTCCTAATGAGGCATCATGGGTAAATGAGTTATTAATTGTAACTAATGTCTTCATGGTTAATTAATTGTTAATTTAGTGTAAGTTATAGTCAGGAACAACTTTTGGCTTGCACGGTTTTGAAAAGTGGCTTGGCCTGGTCAAAGTGTGTGGGAAAAAAGGCGGCAGAGAGCTTGCGACTAAAATCTATTTCTAACTAATTCAAACGGCATGAGCATTTATTAAATGATTAGTAACCTTTTAGTTCATTACGAGGAAAACCGTAAGCTCTGAATCATGCCAAATAGATTTTCCACAAACACGGCGATCCAAAAATACTTTCCCAGTAATGGATTATATAGATGCTGAAAGCATAATCAAATTATTTATTTTGCATTTTTATGAAGCCATTAAAATGCAGTATAACGGGTGATGCTTTGGAAGGCAAAGAAGAAAGAAGAAACACAGGTGATGCTGACATGCATGTTCATGTGCAACACTATATGAGCATGTTTCCAATTGAAATGCCTGTAATCAGTCAGTAATTTCAGCGCCGCTGTGCGGATCCGCGTACGACAAATCTGTATATTGTGTTCTTTTGATCCTGAATATCATAAGCTAAACCAATCTTGTGGATGAATGCTTTTAAGTTAAATCTCAAAAATGCAAAGGGGTAAAACTAGTCTTGCAGGAGACATTCAATCAGACACTGAGTTGATATTCAGGTAGTTACTGAATCGTTTAGATTAGGTGTCACTAATGTTTAGTGGGAGTCGGGAGCCGTTCACTGCCTGACTAGGTGCCATCAAAAAGCTGCTTCATGTCACTGATGTGACACAATTAAAATCTTTCCATATGTGCGTCATGAGAATCATACACAGAAGTCCGGTGAGGAATTATTGCGTTGAAAGAAGGACGAAAAAAACATGTATGGTCTTAACATATGGTCTTAATTCATCATTCAGGATAAAGCAAAAATAATCAACGTTTGCCCCACAAGGCTACAATATTCTATCTGCGACAAAATCAGTAGCATCTCAATAACCAGTGGCCATGTTTGATATTTACGAAAGCAGCTTTTTTGTCTGAGGATTAGTTACGCTGAAAATGAGATTTATTGTTTGACAGTGAAAACTAATGGAGATGCCGCTGCGGGGACAAGATCGGATTTTTAAGACAATGAAGAACCTTCCTGCTCAAGGCGACGTGGGACTGACAGTGGTCGGGAGAGGAATCAACATCAATAATCTTTCATCAAGTCCACGGTGGAGCACTTTAGCACAGATACCATTCAATAAATAACTGTAGGCCATCATTCAGCTCTGAACTGGCCAAAAAGTGGAGCGGGGATTTAAGAGGAAAACAACAAAACTACACACCTTTTGTGCACGCCTAAAAACTAACCATAGTACACAAACAGCTATTATGGTCTTCATAGTATGCCTTTATAATAACCTTTACTTAGTTCCTGATAACACGGATATGTCACAGTGTTTTGTGGATATGTTTTTCTTCAATACAAAATGTGAATTTTAGGTTTCACAATTTCTCCACTGCTGATAGGACAGTCTTCTTGGAGACACACAACTGACGATTTAAAAGGTCTTTACACACATAATCATTTTTTAATATACTGTTCCTATTCCTGGTTTTATACATCATTAGCATTAGTAAGGCCCTAAAGTGTAAGCACATACGCACATTGAAGGAGGTAGTAGAGCTAGTCACTGGAATTATTCCTCAACATTGACTGTGATGAGGTTACTTAACACAGTGAAAGTAGAAATATCTTATTTTTGTTTCCAATAAATACACTGATTTTTAAGTTGATTTTAACTTTTACAACATTGGGTATAAGAATGTTCCATTAATTAAAGAAATGAAAATCACATTATTATTATGATCAAGGAAGTACACAATGGTCACTCCACTGAATGACACACTAATACTTTTTAAATCTAATAATATAGTATATTATCATCAACTTATTACGTGAGAGCTAAACATGCATGCTGGTCCTCTGTAAAGCCATACTTTAGAACATTTTCATGACTTTCAATGTGCATCGATTGTTGCACAGTTATAATGAACATCAATGTCTTGCTATTTGTATGTGACTTTTCCTGACAAAGTTTCAAAGCTGTGACGTGAAAACCGTCTGATGCCACGAGGCAGGGCCTCCGGACAGTCTTCGCTGTGACAGACAGAGTGATGACCCAGCCCCGTGTGATGGATATGTGACAGGTCAGCTCGGGGGCCCGAGGGCCTGGCTCTGGGGGTGGAGTTAACCATAATGGTGTGCTTAATTACCTGCACAGCCACACAGCAGGTCATTAGTCAGACTGGGACGCCAGGTCTCACCTGTCACTGAGAGATAAACAATCCTCCTACCAGATTCCTCAGAGGAAAGCAAACACAGGCCGTCAGGGGAAGTTAGGGCAAGGGAGCATGGGCTAAGTGGTGGAAGGTGTGATAATAAAAAAAATAAAAATAAATACATACAAATACAAACATATATATATATATATATATATATATGTTATGTTAAAACCCTTTAACACCAAACGTATCGCCAAGCGCTCTTTACAGTACCGTAACTATGCAACGGTTTGGGCTATCAGACCATTTTTGGCGCTTTCTGACAGCGAAGAACAAAAGCAAAAGCACTTACTCACAGGACATTATTTTTTTGTCCCCTTTGTGGGTACAATAAGCAAAAAATGGCCAGATGTACGTTTTGAGGCTTGGGTGTTAAAGGGTTTTAAGCTAGTGGGCTACATTTTATGAGTGAAGAGTTAAAAAAAGAAGTGTCTTGTACAAGATCAATAGCCTCTCTCTTATTTACTAGTGATGGATTGAAAATTAAATGTTTTCTCCTTAGTGTATTATACAATTTAAGTGTGTTTAAGTGTACCTGCATGTAAGAGCTGGGACTTCGTAGCCCACAATGGACAAATTCCATTGATATTCAGCTGCAACATGCGACTTCACCAATACATTTTACACACTGTACAATGGGCTTAGGCTTCAGATGTGGTTTAGAAGATGAGATCTTTTCTTGATTAGCGCTCACACGTCAGGTGACAAAAGTTGATGGACTTGGAGCATGACATGGCATCTATCTGGTACGTGCGAAACGTCACACACACAACACTCCTTTCATGAATGATGGGGTTTCGGGGTGAGTTAGTGCAAGGACAACAGATAAAGTGGTGGAAATGAATACAAGATTATTACATCCAGAACTGAAGAAAGAGACACAGTGCAGATGCCAACACGGTGCTGCTGGAGTTATTGTGATGACTGTGAACAGGATTGACTGAAACATAAATACTGTGGTTCCTGGCTCAATAGACTGACACTTATGGACCCCTGGTGCTTCTTATGAAGCATTTTGTGGTTTCAAGTGCCTGCGCAGAAATGTGGGTGGCTAATAAATGGCAGCTAATGGAGGGAAGGCAGTTGGGGGCTTCTCATTCTGTAATCTCTGAATGCTTCATTAAGCAGCACCTTTTTATTTGCAGAGGGGTTGCTAACCTGGTGCTGTCGCTCCCTGGCTTGTTGTAGTTCTCCAAAGCGCCCTCCCACACGCTGTTGGCCATCGCGTTTCCAATGGCAGTCATCACCATGCTGAGCTCCACCGGCCAGTCATCCAGGTCCAGGGAGCGGACACGTGACAGGTGGGTACCCAGGTTCCTGTGGATGCCTGAGCACTCGATGCACATCAAGGCACCCAGGTTCAAACTGGCCCAGTCTGGGTCTGCGCAAGAGAGTACGGGAATGCATCATGACAGTGGAGTCAGAGAAGTGACAAGCAACGCTTTATTCATTAGTCTCAAACGGAGATTTATGAGCTCCCCTTTCTTCTTCTTGCTAACCTCTTTTTTTTGAGTTGTGATTCCACTGCACAGTCCATGTGTTCCAAAAATATTCTAATTATTATAAGAAAAGCAGGAAGTCTTAAGTTTATGTAATTTTATTTAGATAACTTTCTGCATCTACACTGATCACATTAGCTTTTAAAAAAAACCCTCAGCATTTGAATTTTGATTTGATTTTAGATAAAACTCTGGGCAAAGGGAAGTTTTCAGATTAAAAACAATCTGCTTCCAGACAAGCATTTTAGCTCAATTTCAGTAGTTATCTGTGTCCATACTAATACACCTAAAAACTTCTCATGACCAATCAGGTACATGAGACATGTGCATACAGGAAGCCTAATTCTTGCTTAAAAGCTCTGGAAGTAGGTAAAACTGTTTTAAGTGAGCTTTTGTTCACAGCTCATATTTGAGTCAGTCGATAAGAACCAATCAAAAAAGGAAATGAATGCAGGTAACTGTTGTGTCCGAAGACGGCAATTTTAAAAAAAATTTCAGACTCTAAAACACTCATACTATAATAACCTTAAGTGTTTTAAGAGAGCAAAACCTTAATCAATATGATCTCAGGGTTTAAGATGAAGATTTATACTCACTGGGTGCATCACAGTCCACACAGAAGCTGTTGCCCCTCACGTTCCGTATGGACTGAATGGCCATCGCATCACTTTGGCTACCTAACCGAGACTGTAAGGAACGAGGGAAAGAAATAAGTCAGCTCGAACTAATCACCGCAGGAGTAAGAGAAGGCAAACAATTACAGCTGGACTCAGATCATAAATGAGCGGTGATGGGAGGGAGGAAGGAAGGACGTGTTTCAAAGTCTTAGGGAAAAGACAGAGGCAGAGAAAATATGAATATGAAAATGAGGCCGTGCCTCCCCAGCATGCTGACACAAGCCGTGTTCTATCTCTGATGTCTGTCAGTTCTAATAAGGGATCCCCCACACTGCGGTGCACCTGTCTGACAGCCTCCCACATGTGACAGCTTGTAGAGGGCGAGGAGAGGCGGTGGGAGGATGAGGGCACAATAAAGGTTGGAGAGAAGGGGGGAAAAGAGAGGAATGTAAATGAAGCAGCAGAATTGCAGGACAATGACGCTGCTGTAATTGCAGGGAAATTGCCAACTCTGTTGCCCACTTCTCCTGGGATTTTAGTTTGTATTTTTACCTTGTTTTTGATGCTCTCACAAGACTGCAGGCTGGCAAAGATCTGGCTCTCGATTGCTTGGACCCACAGCTCCCTCTCCTCATACGTGGATGCTTCAAAGTTCCACGTCTGACCCGTCAACGACACAATGACGAACTCAAAGGAATCCTCTTGCTCTGCAAAACAGAGGGAAAGGTATACTTAGAACTGCACATACGTAAATACAGGGTGATAGTTCTGTTCCAAGGGACAAAGTGGATTCTGCATCACACGTGCACAGGTTTAGACTTCTTTAAGCTTCACATCTGTACGATAGCAAATCACCTGTCACCACAGTGAAGGGGAACACAGTCAAATGAGCAACACACATGGCGGTTGCGCGATCTGACTCTGCAAATCAGCGCCACAGCTCAGTGACTGAAGCCCATCTCTGCACAAGCGCACGGCGGAATGAGCTCCTGTTAAACTCCGCAACATTCAAGTGATTTTCCTGGCACCTGCTTTGTTTGATGAGACCTAAACATAATGCTTTTTGATTCCTTCGTTCTTTTCTCTCTCTCGATAGAGTCGAACAACTTTAAAGATCATTGCAATTACCATTCACCAGCAGCACATTAAAATGACTTATTTTTCCAAATGACATTTTATGATTTAATGCCCTTTTATTTGACGTCTTTAGCATTTAGATCAGACGTGTTCCAGTTTACATTTTACATTTAAGCTTTTAGCAGACGCTTTCATCCAAAGCGACTTACAAAAGAGGAATAAGCTACATACACAAAGTCCTGGAAACAAATCCACTAGATAGGAACAGTGGACTGACACAGGGCGAGAGTGGTAAGTAAGGTAAGTGCTCGGACAGAAGATGCTCTTGGAAGAGCTGGGTCTCCAAGAGCTTTGTGAAGAAGCACTCGGTAGTGTGAAGTGGACTCTATGTGGTTCATAAATAAACACTATGAGTGGAAAAACTATGGCTCCACCATGACACATTGGGTCAGGTTGGTCCTTTGTGGCAGCGTGTTCAGCTCTGACCAACCCTCCACCTGTCCTCGTGATTTCATTGTGCAATTTCAGTTGTATATAATGTATACAGATCTTTCCCTTAACATCAGTTTGTGTTCTCGTCATCACTTTTCTTTTTAAATGGGTCCAGAAAACGAGGTTAACAGTGAAGTTCCTCAAAATGTACAACGCTCGAGTGTCAGGAGAGCTTTCCATGGCGCTGCCAGAACAGCACACTGTGGAATGGTCCCTAAAAGTCTTCCCACCTGTGGATAAGCAGAAATCCTGACAACCACTCCCCTTAAAAACTCACTCAGCTCTCAGTGTTATACCACTGTGTGCCTGTGCTCTTCCAGAGACTCCCTATAGCTCTGAGGAAAACACATCACCTCCTCCTCCACATCTGCCTCACAATTATATTTCGAGTACATTTGGTGAGTTTACTGGTTCAGGAAATCACTTTTGTCGTTGTTGATGACTCTTTCAAGTCACAAGAGAGTTTCATCCTGCCTGCACATTTGTAATAAATAAGCTCAAAGACTTTCTCTACATTTGAATCAGTTTTTATTCTCACATTGTCACACCTGGCTACAGAATTATGAGCTCTGTCGAGTGTCCTTTGGACTGTCTGAGTGAGGCCAGAGCTGGATGGTAAATGGTCTGTACTTATATAGCACTTTTCTAGTCCTGATGACGACTCAAAGCTGCTTTACACTACAGATTTTACCATTCACCCATTTACTCACACTTTCATACAGCACATTTTCTATCACTCATCTTTCATACCCATTCACACGCTGCCGGCTCATTAAGTGTCTTGGCCAAGGACACACCAGCATGTAGACTAGCGGATTAGAATCTAACCCACAATCAAAACTAGATTGTGGGTGTTTGTTTGTTTGTTTGTTGGGTGGAAATTAAACCAATTTGTCAAAACTGTGTCACAAAGACAAAAGAGTAACAATCACAAAACAAACAGTGGCAGCTTTGGTTTTCATTCGTCAAAGATGCTTTGAAAGACAAAATGCTATTAAAGTCTATCCCAATCTTGCTCATATAATCTTTTAGTTAAATACAGTTCTCCTTTTATATATATATATATATATATATATATATATATATATATATATATATATATATATATATATATGTATATATATATATATATATATATATATACAGAAGCTCTAACTCATATATGGTCATAGAGGTTTTGTGAATCAGCGGTGCATTGTTACGTCAGCGATCTGCGCTTAACTAACACTTATGAAAATGTCACCTGTCGTCCTCAAACGAGACGCCTGACACAACATATGTTCCAACACATGCTGTAATGCCTCCGCTGTTCGGAAGCAATTCATTAAGTGTGTACTGTACAATGTGACTCGTGTAATGTCTCTGGTCTCCGCACATGCTTGAGCTCATAGCCAAATGATTTGTAATTACCTAATTATGTCTATGCAAATAGTCATCTCATTTGCATAGAGCATGTTTGCAGGACCGGAGGCGAGTCGACACACAGGGGATGTTCTTTTTTTCTTTTTTTCCCCCTGTGTAGATTTGATCCACTACATGTTGTGGATTTAGATCTGCTCATGTGCTCTGACTGTTCTGTATTAATTACGCAAAGTATTGACATCATTTATCATGAAGTTTCATCTTGACACTGACCGACTTCATTCCTTATAAAATACTGACGATCTCAATGGCGGAAAAGAGCTTCAGACAAATCCCGCGCACGTATTTAATGCGTTTGCCCTCCGTGGTGAAAGACAACAGCCCTGTAACAGTTAAATGACAGATGCGTGATGGACGCCACTAATGTAGCAATCCCTGTGCTGCGGCGGAGGGCGAGCTCTTCAGGGGAAAAGCAATAATCCAATTAGCTCGACACCGACTTCAATTATCTGATTTAGTTTGTGAAATTGACTACAGGTCACAGAAAATCAATAAAGACTCGGGAGCCTCTTTATTTAGACTTACAGTGGGAAAAGTCTGGTGTTTGAACGAGAAACAATAATATCATCCTTCAGCTAAGTAACCTAAAAAAAAAAATTATGTAAAATGTTTTTTCTTAACTGATTAATTGGTATAAATACAGCAATTTCTTCTAGTCCAATGTATCTTTAGGTACACGTGCATTTGATTAGATTTTCTGGCTCCCAGACTAAAATGTTGTTATACTTGTGTTTTCATCTTTCTAAAAAAAAAAATCCGAACAAAGCTAATTATTCTGTTGGCTGCCCAGGCAATAAATTGGAGGCATTAAAACACTTTCATTATGGAGATTAAAAAAGCAACGGATGGCTGATTTTTTAAACTGATGAGTATACAAGGGAAACAAATCTTATTCTCCATGCAAAGTAATGCACATGAGACACAGTTCCCTCACTAAAGAGACCGTGCGGGTGCAGCAGGGAGGTTTATACGTGACACAGGTATCGTTACTGCATCCACCTCCAACACACTCTTATTACTTTAAATGCCAGCCGTCTCTGAGGTCAAAGTGTTGATGTCACAGACAGTAAATCTGAGTCTGAACAATGTATTAAAGGGTATCGCCGCTATCTTACAGGCACCTGCCACGATGAGCTTGTAAAAGGGCCATTAGTGCGTCTGTTATTACTCAACGGTCGCAGTTAGAATGTGGCGAGCAGAGGAACGATCACCTTGTCACATTAACATGGACATTAACCTCCTGACCATATCTGTCTTTGAGCCTAAAATCAACAAGTCCTTGGCAATTAGAAATAAATTAACAGAGCCCTGCCAGTGGGCGGACAAGGCAGCACACAGTTTAAAGGCAACAGGGAACCCAACTGTGAAGAATGAGCGAAATATGATTTTCCTTAATTAACATGGCATCATAAAAAAAGGAGATTAGAGTGTAATGGCCAGAGAGAGGCATGCAAAGGTAGTAACAGATAAAGATACCCGTCGTCCACCATTTACAGACAACTGCTCAGTGACTTAACGGCTTCTAGAACAGCACTTTAATAAACTTCAGTGATAAATAACAGCTTTAAGATACAAAAATAGATGGTAAGTGGCTTTTTAATATTTACTGACTGCAGTCAAAGTTGTGAGTTACTTGGATTTAGTTGGGATTCTTCTCAACATTTTCGACACCTCTGAGCTTATCAAGCAAAATATAATGTTACTGGGCCAAAAAGGACTAATGCTTCACAAAAAGGAAATGTTATAGAAATAATAGAATGGTGTAACCATTACTCCTTATGACCCTCCTATATAATGTATACCGTGACCATTTGGAGTGGCTCCAACACTGAATCTACAATGTATGAACATCAATCCATAGTTGTTAATCAATACACTTGATGGAGTTGTTATAATTTATGAGGAATAGATTTTGAGTTACTTCAACTCGAGGAAGGAACACAGGAATTGCAAGATTATTATTAAACCAACATGAGGACGGTGACTGTGCAACAAAATATGATGTTCTCCACAACACAGGAAATATTTAAAGGAGCACATTATGAGAAGATAGCGTCGAGCAGCAACGTTGATGAGAACTAAGTGTTTTACACGTCTGTCATTAGAGGAAACATTTACCCTTTTTTTAAAAATGATGTGCCGTACATCAAAAAAGGTACAGCATATGTTTGACCTGAAAATCAAACAGGAACACACACAGATGAGAGGGTGACCTGAGGACGGCAATCCCTCTTTCATGGTGTATATGTTGCAGATGCACCACTGAGGACTTGTGGACCAGATTATGACCCCGGGGGGTTTTTGGTGCTGAGCCCAGCTGGACTGTCTATACAGCAGGCAGAAGCACAGCATCTATTCTGTCTAAGCCTCTCAAAAAGCTCCAGAGACTAGTGTTACGAACCCTCCCCGAAAAGGACTTCTCAAACACCTTTTAGCCTTAAGGACTCCCTGTTTTTTTTAAATCCATTTTGTTGTGAACACTTGGCTGAAATGATGACAAGGTGCAGAGGTGCAGAAGGTGAGGGATTGTTGTGGTGTGCAGGATGTGTTTTGTTGTGTCGTGTGCATGCATCAGGCAGTCACTTAAAGAAGTGCTTGCCGTTCCCGTGAATTAACGAGCAGTTGGGAAGAACAGGCCAAGGCGGTGCCATCTGTAAATGTCACAGGCACTGCTTGCTCATTTTACACATCATTAAAGCCAATATTCCTAACCTGTATCAGAGCAATCAGGAGCAGGCCATTACTGCGACAGGGGCCCCGGGGGAACCACGACCAAACTCCGAAAGAAGAGAGAGGGAGAGCGAGAGAGAGAGATAGAGCACACTCTTTATCTATCTGACACACACACTCACGCACGCGCACACACACACACACAATCCTGAACACTTTTACAGGCTCACGCACATGCTCAAACAAACAAGGAGCACACCTTCCAACAATAAACAAACACATGAAATCAGCACCAATACCACTACCCTAATAGCTAGTGCATTTAACAACAGAGCAGAATGAAAACAGGGCCAATTATACATGTATCTGTGGGCAGTGTGTATAGAGCCCAAATGAGAATCTTGTTATTCCTTTCCCTCCATACTGTGGCGCTCAGAAAGCTAAGCCATTACAAGAGTGGAGGCTCCAGGGACAGCTTTCGGAAATGAGAGCGAGTCGGGGAGTGACAAAACAAAGTATTGAGATAAACACCCACCATTAGCACAGGCAGTTAAACCTCCATTTCCTAATCCTCAGCTGGACTCCAGAGGATATTAACCCTTAGTTTACTAAGGTACAGGACAATAGGATACTAGATTAAGTTGGCCTCTCTCAGTGCAAACGCACCGCGATTATTGATCAGAACTGGACGCGGCGTGGTTTGCGCCTGAAGACCATAGAGGAAGTACGAGCTCTGGTTCTGTGAATGAGTCAGAATCAACAACATCTGGTGAGGATAACAGTGTTGTAGAGAAAGTTTCGAGGTAAACTATATACTGTAGAAAGGTTCTTTCTGATTGTCGATTGATCCGAAATTGTCCACTCACCTATTAGGAGCAACCTTTCCACTGATCACAATGGAATCACATTACTTAGTGTAAGATGCTCGATGTCCACATTTTCATTTAAGCAGAATATGTTGCAGCAATGCTGCCGATTCTATAGTGTATTTGTGAGTAGAATCACACGCATCTAAATTTAAGAAGGATTTCATTGCTACGTTTAAATTTGTGAAAACATACTCTATGTGTATATGTTTTATCATACATCGGTGAGGTTTGCTGGTCACTCTCTCATGGATTCATATTTTTCTGAACTGAATTCATGAATAAAGATCACATCACACGTTGCCACTACTGTATATGACCATCCTTAAAATAAACATGAAACTTATTTTACTATCCTGCTCTAATTGCTGATACAATCCAGTGGAGTACTGTTATCCACTCTAAACTAATCAGTTAAAATGATAAAGTAAAAACAAATTGTTTTAATTAAAGCGTATTGTTGTGAATACTTCATTAAATAAGGTATTCATTTAAATTGATTCAAGAGTTATTCAAAGTTAAGTGAACTGACCTCAGTCCTGCACAAGCGTTTATAGTTAATAATGCCTCTTCTGGATTGTTATCATTTGTTTGAACTGTAGGTCTTTTTAATCAAAAATGTTCCAAAAATGCAAAATAACTTTGATGATGGGTTTCGCTGAAATTGCATCAAATCACATCCAGTGATGAAGATGTAAATTAAGACCTTAACACCTCCTTTATGTTAAAATCATCCAGGCAAACATCTAGCTCTTTTTTTCTCCCTGATTTCTGTGACCTTCGCACGGGTAAAAAATATCTTCACCCATAAATATCTAAGAATAAGGAAGACGCCACTCTCTTCACAACTCCACTCCATCTTTGCGCCCCCCCCTTTGCTCACAGTGGACGAGCCAGAACCCCAAAACAATGAGTATTTGATACACTTTCTTTAAAAGAGAAATACATTAATGATGCTCCCTGACAGTCTGCATTAATCAGAGGGGGCTCCCCCTGAACACAACTCTTTATCGGCCATCGATTTTCCAGTGGGTTTATGGCGAGCGACACACCGAGAGAGCTCGTCGCCGGGTGGCTGCTGGGAAACACATTACGGGGCTGTCAGTTGTCTCGCCATGCATCCTGCATCATTCTTTAAGCACATGAGAAGTTCATTACAGCACACGGCTCTGACAGTGCATAGGATATTAGGGACCGTGTCCGTTGTGCATATCCTAGGTGGGAAGTACAGCACTGTCTGTGGCCAAATTCACAAACTATCAAAATATGGCTTTAAATCCATTCAAAATGTATATTGTTAGGCAAGACATTTCTTTTTATATAAAATATAACACATGGACCTTTTTTTCATCAATCTTAGTGAAACCGAGTGAGACGCAAGGAGCAAAATAACACTGACAAACTGCAGCACCGACTTCAGGCAAGGATTTTGTTCACAAATTGAGCAAATTTAAAAATGCTCAGGTGTAGATTAGCAATAGCAAAAAATAAGTGCACTAAAAAGGAACTCAAACAGCACAGGTTGAGGTTTGGGCTGCTTTGGATTGGGGGTAAGACAGGGCCCTAAATATAGGTTTTAAGGCCATTAGCTGGATTCTGCATTGAGTTAATCAAACCTATTTAAAGGTGTTTCCTGTTTGCTATGTTGAAATTCTTGTTAGTCATTAAGCTTCGTTCTAGGGTTGTGTGAGCCAAGCAGAAGATGCCTGCTAAGTAATGTCGTGCCACATTTGGAAATAATGGTGCAACAGTTTCTCTAGGCTCCATGTACATCCTACACATTTCATGTTGGCCAAAATGATTTCTCACCTTAAGACACTCACGCGGCTTTTGATTGATGATACTTCACAGCAACTAAAATTCAATTTCAGCCTGCATTGCACGCTTCTGATTGCCCCGTAAATGAGACAAACTGATAGCAATTTATTCAAGGATCCCAACTCTCTCTCTCTCTCTCTCCCTCTTTCTCTCACTCTCTTGCCCTCGCTATTTCTGCAGGAAACGCAACTCACACCGCAGACGTGGGTGAATCCAATATTTAAGTGATACGTCTGTATTCCAAAGCATTCAGCAGAACAGACAGGTTGATGCTAATAGAAAACCTCACCGGGAACAGTGAGGAAGACAGAAAACAATGTGCACGTTTGATAACGTGAGAAACATTCACAATCTTCCATTTTTTTTTTTTTACAGTCTGATTATTCTTAAACCTTCTTCCTCACAAAGTCCGGGACAAATCTGTCTGCTATTTCATCTAATGTGGGACATTCATCAATAAGAGGTGCCAATGTTTGACAATGCCAACCATCACTCATTCAAGGTTTTAAGGTGTAGGTCTGATGGGAGAAAACCCACCAGGAGCTAAAAAGTGCTAAATAAAACTCTGCTTGTGTAGATACAGGTCAAAATATAAAGGATGATGCCCAATATGATTACTACTAATACTAACAAGAGCACCATAACATTACAATGTCAAAAGATAGTATGGCTGGACTCACTGTTTAATGTAGCTGAAAACCAGTGTGGAACCTGAACACACCGTTGAATACATTCATGGTGCTGTTGTATTTTCACTCTGACCAGCGTCAGATGGTTTCAGCCCTGGATCTGTTTGTACACTGGCTCAAACGAACATTACGCAGACTTTGCACGGGGGATTTGGCAGGAGAGAGTCTGCTTAATGTCCAGTTAAACCGATTCGGACATTTGCGTCCACACTTACGGCTCCTCTGGGTAAAGTCTTGAAAAGTTCAGGGTTGCGGTGCATGTCTGAAATCAGCTTTTGTCTGGTGCACGGCACACAGACCTCCATCTGTGTAGCAAAATCCTGCTCTGCCTCTCCGCCACTCACAGGACAGAGCCGATGCAGAGAGAGGGGGTGAGGCTTGTTGTTGTTTTTAAAAATTGAGTCATTAACAAATGACACAGTCATATTAACTACTATACTGTAAAGCAAGGATGGGTAGGGCTTTCAGCTTCTTAAATGTAAATATCGTCTGGTTTTCTTTGCTCCATCTCGCAAAGAAATCATTAAAACTGAATCCTTTAGGTTTGTGGACAAAACAACACATTTGAGAACATCATTGTTTGCAAATGTTATCAAATCAAATACTTGATTAATCATGAAAATAATCAACAGATTGATAAATCATGAAAATAATTGGTTGTTGATGGCCTAAGGATTCTTCATATATGTAATACAAAATTTTAATTTTGTATTATATACATGAAAAAAAAAAATTGATGCTGAATTGCTGCATCTGCGTTCTTTTCAAACTGCAATTTCTATTTCGTTGTTCCGCCCTGGAAAAAGGCTGCTTAATGAGAAAACTTACTTATTGTAATAGATAAACTCCCAAAACTTAGCCAGCAGAACAATGATAAAACTTTCCTAAGTCACACGACAACTGGCAGACCACTCGTGTAACTTGATAATACTTAGGGGCACAGCACTGAACCGTGGCGGACCGGCCAAGTGCAGCCCCACTTATCTCACAGCACTTATCTCCATGATGCTGATGATGTTCCCTCTCGACAACAATGTGGTCAACAGACCCATTCAGACTTTAAAGAGCAGCTGTCAGAGACCATGATAAAAAAGCATAATGATTATAAATGCTAGGCCCCATTTAGGAGGTGTCAATGCCATTGTTGTTGTTATCCAGCGTATCAATCTTGTTGATTGATCATCGCCCCGGTGACATCAGTTTTATGGCCTCTGAAATGCGTCTCAGTGTTTTCACAATGCCATCCAATTAGGGTACTCAATTCATCATTGGGCAGGGGAATCATTATTAATTGGGTAGAGAGCCGACTGCCACTCCCCTGCTGAGAAGGGCAACGGCTTCTGGAGCTTTTCATACGACGGTAAAAGAAATAGGGGGCTGTGACAGAGCACATTGCAGGGGGCCACATTGAGGTTCCGAACCACATACCGCTTATGTACTTCATAGATGTATTCATCTACAATATAGATAATGACATATTCTTCTTCATGATGACCAGAGAAACCTGATTAGTATGTAGGAAATGTTGACTTCAAAGTGGATGAACTCAATCAGTGTGTTTATAGCCGTTTCTGACATGAACCACGGATGACATGCAAAGGTTTTTTGTTTGTTTTGTTTTTTTGTCGGGACATTCTCCAGAGTCTGCTGTTGACAGATGAAGAACACAGCGGGATATGGACTGAGTGAGACTATAGACGGTATATAAAAACTGGACATTGTCGGGTGAAGACAACCTGGAAGTAAGAATATACTGAAAAGCCACCAGGGGGCAAGACATTGGAAAGGAAGTCTTGATTTACAACAACAGTAAACATTTTCCTGAGGGGATAATGGTCTCAATTGCTAGTATAAAGTCTTCTTTAACAAAGAACATGATGTCAATATAATAAATGATGTTCCAATGTAGAGGAAAATAGATGACAAAGTACAGCACATATGAGTGGACACCAGTGTGACTGACAGCTGATATAATCCAGCGTGTGCCTGGCGAGACGTCTGTGAATTTCTGATTGCAAAACCCTCGCCATGGCACCGGTCAAATCACAAGACTTGAGGATTCAAAAGTGGGAGCTCAGATTCTTCCAGGTGATATCGCGAGCTTTTGCCACTTGAGTGAGATGTGTTCACAGCAAAGAATCTCCAGAGGATCCAGACATTGGATCAGCTGTGGATTCTCCAGAGTATATCTGCTGCATCTCACCAGGACATCAACCAGAGAATCTCTGGAGTGAGTGACTTCTGTGGACATTTGTGTTCACACGTGCAGCACCCAAGTGAGTTCAGTTTATGTCTGACTGCAGCGTATGATTGGCATACTGAATATTTAATTCAGTTACACAATAAATAAATAAGGGCACAGAAATAAGATTGGGCACTTTACACTTCCCTCTTCATTTACAGAGGGCCCTTCCCTTGACTCTGATATTCACTGAGTATTTTACTGTTTCCCAGTTAAAAAATCACTGATTTCCCAACAGTAAAAAGGGCTTGTTGTGTAGGTTTCTCCGCACCAGAAATAAATGAAAATCACGTGTGGGTGCATCATAATAGATCTGGAAGTGATATTTGTCCACGTACTTGCACTCCCAGGAAATTAACCTACATTGATAGGTGAATGTTTGGCCAGTTAGGCACCTGTTCTTTCCCGCTTCAGAAGTTTTGGTCATTTCAGTACTAGTGCAGCAGTGCAAGTTTTGTACCTTCATTGCCTGCAGATAAGCCATCTGGCTTTGTGATGCCTGTGCTCTTTTTCCGTCTGTGTTTCTTGCGGTTGGCATGAGGAGAAGGAGGCGGCTCAAGTTTAGGACTCGTTGCGCTGCCGACACTGGAGTTCGCTGGATCGCTCATGCCATTGGCTGAAAAGAGATGGATAGGGGAAAAAAAGCATTAGTGCTTCATGTTAATAGTTTGCAGTTGAAATACTAATTCACTGATGGGTTAGTAGTATAAGGAGAATCAAGCTTTGTTTGGACAAACTGAATACATAGGAATGAAGAAAATTCAAATGAGCATTTCAATTGCAAGTGAAGAAACTGTAAATTATTAAAGCGTCATGCAAAACTGGGGCAGCTTTGGCACTTTAAAAACAGTGTCCTCACGAGTAAGAGTTGAAAATGTCTCCAAAAGTAACTGTGTGACTCTGGCACAGGTATGGGGCTCTCAGTGAACAAATGGTTACCTAAGTTAGCCCGCAGCAAAGCTCTCTATATGACTGTCAGAGAATGACAGGGGGCTAAGAGCTGGCTTTGTTTCTTGTAAGTGATTTTATAAATGTGATATTAACCTGTGCTACCGTTGGGCAAAGGGATAGAAGGCATCGGACGATAGGAGGGGGGTTGTCAGCTTGCCATCTCTCTGATTTCCTGACATTTGACATCACTTTCCCTTCTCTCCCCCTCCGGATGCCATTATGAATCTGCGAGTGGGGGCCAGGGGCCTCAGGGAAGCAGGGAGGGAGGGCCAGTAGATGGGCCCCATATTGCTCTGCTCTTACCACCCTGTGTGGTGCTGGCAGCCTCCTCCATTGTCTCCCATCAAAAGCTCATTGTAGTGTGGCAAACTCCATTCATTTCCCTGTGCACCGTCCCAGCCCCAGGGGTGGAGTGCAGGAGGACAAGGGGCTCAGGGATTATTGCTGTTGTCATTGCCAGTTGCACATGCTATAATGTGAGGCACTGTGCCATTAGCCAGTGTACAACATTAGGCCTAATTCGGTCATTACCTTTAGGGAGATGGGGCTGTCTTGGAGGACTAAGATGGGCTCAGCAGGGGACTGACGATGCTAACATGAGGGAAGAGTGGAGCTTAGAGGCTCGGGGATGCATTGTTTGAACATGGGCAAAACATAGGAGGCAATACCTGAGACACACATAACTATGTCCATACTTAGATTTAAATTCACCATTATGACAAAGATGATAACATTGATGTTGTTACTGGGAAACTGACCAAATCCATTTAAAAAAAAACCACTCTAATTTGTCAGATGCCATGAGACCATGCTTTACAGTAGCATTAGTATTTCAGTAAAAGAAAAAAAAACGATGATATATTACTAAAAAGTACTAATATTGATTATATGTCGTCACATTAATAAACATAACACTGATGCTTGGGCTGCACTACATACATGGAGCTCTCTGGTGTTTTGAATGGCAGCACACAGCCACACATGTAGCAGCTCTTAGTCGAGGCGTCTGTTTCAATTTCCCTGCTCTCTTACAACAGCCCCCCTGAGACGAGTCATTAGCTGGCTCAGACAGCTGGGGGCACAGGGGTCCTCAATGCAACCCCCCTCCCCAACCCTCTGCTTCCTCCTCCCTCTCTATCCTAGCGTCTGTCCCGCCAGTGTAGCTCCGTATGGCGGGTGGAAGACTTGAGCTCCAACCTGCCTCCAATGTGACAGCCAGCATTTGTTTAATGTCGCTTGAGGTTAAAGGGGAGGGCGGCCCCTCGGGGGCCCCGACCGTGTCATAAACACCTCTAATTATCAATTTCTGCCCCTAATGTTGTGGAAAATGACCCCGGCCCTGCTCATCCTGCACCTGAAACATATACTGGGTGATATACCTTTCTTTGTTTGCACACATCAGCCTCAAAGTCATACTCAGGTATTGTGAAACAATTTTCTGTAAACTATCAATACAGAGCCTATAATTGAATGTATATTTTGCTTCAAATTTGTAAAATGGTTCTTTCTTGACATTATTTTTACTAGAAAGTCATCCAGTTAAATCAAGTCCAGTGTACTCTTCATAGATAAATCTAGATAAATGGGAGGGTTGCGTCAGGGAGGGCATGAAAATTCTCTTCCAAATCAAATATGCAGATCACTGAAAGAGCAGGTGATCTGGGTTAGTTTCGACCCAGACAGGGGAAAGCTGAAAGGACTCCCATCAGGGATAAAGAAAAAAATCTATTACAAATGAGACCTAACCACGTCTCTCAGTGTTGTGTTTTCTGTCCATAAAGAACTTTCTCTTTAACTTTGACTCAGGACACAAAACTTAATCGTCTGACATTTATCAGGATAATTATCAATATCGACTGATGTAATAGCGCGTTTTTAGCCATATGACACAGCCCTAATTGGTTTATATAATTCATATAAAGTCTGCTGCCTTTAAGTGGTTCTTAGTGGTTCTGATTACTACGTAATTTCTTACAAGTTGAGAATTATGAAGTTGGAGCTGCATTGATTCTGCAAGCCAAGAACTCACTCTGGCATTATTAGCTAGCTATTAGTGCGTATGAGGGCCATCAGGACCAAGCTGGGTAATGAAGCACACTGGGATTAGGCGTCTCTTTCCTCCTCAACCAAGATCACCTGGGTAGCAGAATGGTATCAGCCCAACCTGTGATTACAGTGTATTATACTGCCACCATGGAGATGACAATTTAAACATGTTTCACACTAAAAGCTTCCTGCCTTTACCAATGCCAAACTGAGAGGGGGAAAAGGGGTGAGGGAGAGAGAGAGAGATAAAGAGGGTGAAGAAAAGGGGGGGGGACTCATTTCATTGTTATTCAAGAGGCTTTTGGGTGAGGAGCACTATGATTCCGCCAGCCCCCTTGACATGGCAGCCCTGCCTGTCCTCAATCAAAACCAACAGCTGCAATTAATGGCAAAAATTAGAAACAATCACCGCCTCCCCTTATTATCCTCAATTAGAGTGTACTAATCAAGGCCTGATCGCGCTCCGCTGCTCTCTCCAAACTAAATGTCAAACTTCATTACGGCCTGACGTAGAAATCAAACGCCCCACATGCTATCACCCTCGCACCGGGAGGCCAACATATAAGACACTGTGCCACAGGAAAAGGCTATCTGTGCGTTAACTACCTGTGTCCTGATGTGCAAACAAAACGAAAAAAAAACCCACTAAACATGTATTACCACCACACGTACAACAGTGCTGCAGTGGGGCAAATGTATGACATTCTGTATGTTACTAAAGAAGATCATTGTTAATGTATAATGATCTTCTTTAGTAACATAATGAAAAACAATGGTTCTAAGATCTCTAAAAACGTGGTGACGAGAGTGTAAAACACATAACGCAGTGTATTTACTGAAGTTATTGAAGAATTTTCTGTTGATCAACTAAAGATTTCATTGTCATTGTTTTGTTTCTACATGAATTGAGGACAACTTTCTTTCTTAACGTTCTTATGCAAATCTATCAGCTTAAAGAAAGTATCATTTCAGTTGTTATAATTTAACCATAGGCTTATTATTATTATTATTATTATTATTATCATTATTAATAATTTAATTGTTGAATTACAGACGTATTAGGTTCACAGGTTTATAGTAATGTTCTGACTCTGTGACATTACTCACACGACGACAATGACTTGAGTTACCGTCATCAGCCTTCCAATCATTGCTCATGCGGCTGTTTGAGCCTCGCGCTTTTAATTCAGGCTCAAAGATTGAGGTGTGCGAAGGAGAGCAGGATCTAAACAAGCATCTGGTGCATTAAGAATGGGAGTCTTTATGAATGCAAGCAATAGAAAAATTGGGCCTGGATTTAATCAAAAATCTGCGCTCAATATTCAAGAGACGTTAGTACCCCTGCTTCTGCCAATAGGTTTATAAATGAGGACATTCTTTAAATAATATGGAAATGGTTACATGGCTAAGATGCATTCATTCTCCAGTGAATCATCAATCTGCTGTTTTTGCATCTGAGAATCACATTTTGTTTTAACCTGCAACCTTCACCAAGGATAATGGAGTGATTGGGCTTGGTTCAAGTCAATTCAAATGGCAAAACATGAGCAGCCTTCACTGTGGAACACCCTCTATTGATTATTGGATGCACATTAGGATGAAAGAGGGTCGCATTTCAATCAAGTGTACATTTTCTGACAAACCCGCCGCAGACGCATTCTCCTGTTTTTATTGGGATTCTTCAGTCGTGAGGGGACGTGACAACAAGAAACTGAGAAAGTTTGCAAAGCTGCAAAGACGCTGCTTCCAGTGCTCATTACAAGTGTTGTACTATCAGCACTGACGACGCTCTGATTACACAGGACCAACGCCATATCTATCATTTGACGCAATGTTTCATGTGTTATTTCTCAGCTCATTTGCCTCATTCAAGCTCATTTGTGGTTACCTTAAGAGTAGCATGAAAATAATTGAAGAAAATAGAATAATGAGGCAAATTATGGATTTGATTTAGTTGAGGACTGGATGTTGGTTAATGAGCTATGTTAATACTGAGGGCTTTCAGTTTACCAATCATGAAAATGGGACATTCCAGCCACCTTATTTGTCCACAGCGTAATGCTCAAGGTTTCCTATTTGTCTCCTGAAGACCGGCTGCCAAACACACATTCATAAACATCCACTATGAAGCCTGTTTTTTTTTTTTTTTACCCCACACTCACATAATAACAAAGACACAAACACGCTCTGTGGAAAAAACTCACATGCAAACAGCTACAAAAATATTCTGCGAGAACACACGCACACACACACTCAACGCACAGTCGCGCTCATTTATTTGAGGACCCCACGAATCTAAGTAATTCTGCTTTGGGCATGCTGCTGATGGGAGACAGGGGTAGGGGGTGATGGAAGTGCCTGCGTCCAGGCAGAATTGATCGTTTGGCAGCTCCAAATGAGAGACAGGCTTGTCTGCGGAACCACGAGGGCCATGCAGTTGGACTCCAGCGGCGCTCATAAAGTGCGCTCTTTAAACTGCCGGGGCCCCTGGGAGCCCATGGGGAGGGAGGGAGCCGCCGCCGCGCTAATGAGAACTACCAGAGTGCAAACATGCATGGAAATGACTGTTATTCTGTTGATGTGCATTTAAGTGCTTTTTTACTGCCAACCACAAAGAGAGGGAAATAACTGGTGATGAATGGTACCCCCGAAAAGCATTCATTTTCCCCTTCAGAAGAAAAAAGAGGGAAACAGAGGAGGGGGCAGAGAGTAAGACGGAAGGTAAAGACGGGGTGGGGGCAGACATGCATGGTGAATATATTATCTTATTTCTCTCAACTACAGTGACAAGGTGCAATGTGACACGGTGGCAGTGAGAGGTGATGCATTGCATCGGTAGCAGCAAGTGAACCTACACTGCACCTCCTCTGCGTAACACGCTGCTTCTATCAAAGAGCTGCTGCCAAAAAGGTCACAGCCATCACAGCCCTGATCACCTCATTATGAAAATGAGGCTTGTTTCAACTGTCAGAAATTCACGAAATGGCATCTCCATCAAACTAAACCCCAAGTTTAAACCTCATTTGTTTTAAAACACTGAACTTTGTGGTGCTTATGTCTGAACTGGATGAATGTGCAGAGGGTGGAGTTTCTTACGGGCTCCGCTGCTTGTACTCGTGTTGATGGCTTCATTCCACTGGTCGGCGCTGGACACGGAGAAGGAGCGTTGATGCATGCCGTCTTTACTGCCACCGAATATCGACCCGCCCGTCTGGAGGGATGTACTGCTGTTGGAGTGAGGAGCACCTGGAAGACAAGTGACAGACACAGGCACATTAAATCCCCCGCTTCTTATTTTTCCCACAGCTTTTTGACTTTTTAACTTGGAAGTGTTTTTCTTGGCGCGCGAAAGAAGTGACAATGATGTAATTGCGCTTTTAAGGAGTTTCTACAGCATTTTAATGCCGCTGCCACCTTATTTGTGCACATCCCTCAGTCAAACAACCTCCTCATACAGACGCGTACACACACACACACAAGAAGCCCTCTCCCTCTGCCTCTGCCTCTAATTAGCCCTTAATTAACAAGATACACTCTGAACGCTAATTATCTCGCCTCATCCCTCTGACTGCCACATCGATCTCCACTGGCGTCAGCAGGCGTTCTCTCCCTGACTTCCAATCAGGCAAGCCACGGACGCCTGGCTCTCTTTACTAATTCATGGGCTAGGCTGCACCATGTGAGGTCCTTCCCTCCTGTTCACAAGCAGCCGCTACAACACGTCCTAACTACTCTGAAAAACTCCGTAGACACACTTACAGTCATGTGAAGGGAATCTGATGAACTGTTTAAGCATTAAAATGCGATAAACTGAACGGAACCATGTGATAAATCAAAATGATTAAGTTGAACCTCGTCAAAAATATGTGAAAGTGCATTAAAGGTGATGCCACGGTGATCTCAGAAGACAAAAGTGTGATTGTCAGTGAAACTCATAACATGTCTTGCCTTTGTTACACACATTTACAGGTTGCACTGAAGCAATCAAACATAATGAGGCAAACAGATTTTGCTCTGACCCTAAAAGGTTTTGTTTTCGAAAAACAAAGGGAGACTTCTCCGATTTTCTTCACAATGTGTTTTTTCCACCGCGTAGGTATCACACATCAAGCCCTTTTATTCAATAATTACAAGAGAATATCAGTTTCTGATTGAGGTGACAATAACAGAAAATATAGTGTGTGGGTCGTGTGTAAAGTAAACTAAGCGGCACGGGTGCTTGTTAGGATAATATGTCCTACTCATTATCTAGAGTAATAAGTGTATCAAATTCACATAATCATGTCTAATTAGTATCAGTAATTATCTTGTTGGGCCCAGGAATATTAATCTTCAGGTCCCAGAGGGGAGGGAGCAGAATCGCAGCAAGAATGGGCGCGAGAGCGAGGGAATCATGCTGAGGAGCGCTGACTAAATTAGCATGCTGAAATCAGAGCAGAGGATGAGGAGGAGGAGGAGGAGGAGGAGGAGAGACAGAGTCGGGGAGTTTTAGGGGTACTAAAATTAAAATGTGAAACTTTTCTTTGAGAAAAAGTGATGGATAAATGAGATAAAATAAGCTCTGGACTTCTATAAAAAAAGGCTTCTGATGCCTGTATCATTACTGAATTAAACCCATTTACAAATGTGACCAAATAAACACTAGTGTGTACTGAGTGGCTTTGTTTCCAGCCGTGATCTGAGATTACACACCAGCAACATGTTGCCGTTTAATTAATTTCTCACAACACAATATTAACAAATATCCGATTCTTCTACATTCTTTATTCCCAAAGTTTGTCTCTTTGACACCTTCAAAAAGAGAAATTAAAAAAAAAAATACGAAATACACCTCATAAACTACAAGGCAACTTCGATTGATATTTAAAATTCAACAATCACGTCTAATTGTCAAATTGGATGCTAATGATTAATGAATTATACATGGCTGTATCCATTAGTCCCCAGAGACCACTCCTGCATAAAGGGGAGGATAATGTAATTACAGTGGAGAAATAATCAGCTGGTGGCATTAAAAGAGCACTGTACACTGAACGCAGATATAGCCAGCTAAAGCTCTGTGTGACCTTTTTAATGTGATGACACTGTAGTGGACTGCAAGTGCAGTTCAGCTCTGCACCGTATTGTTTGCGGCTTATGAACTGTATTCCCAGGTCAGATTTAATGGCTGGATGTTGCAGCTGCAGAGACCGAATACAGTGATTTAAAAATATATATATAAATAACGTTTCAATACAGCAAAATGATTTAGGAGATGATTATGTGCAGACATGACAGGAAATAAACATATTGTTGACAAGTTTCCTGAGGCTTCTTGAATCCGACCTGACTATGAATTATATCTATAGCATCTGTAGATGATTTTTGAGGTGAGCAATTTATAAATAAAGAATAATTGTATGCTTTGTTTAATGTGAGCATTTCCATTTTCTGCTACTTTACACCATGCATGGTCTCCAAGTGATTTAGGCACAAACACAAAACACTAAAACTGGCTAACATCGGAATTGATATTATATTTAATAATGACATAATATCCCATTAACATTTTAAAGTTTTACATTTAATAGACTGCTTTAAATTGTGACATGACTATATCTAATTAAATAATGGATCTGAATACATATACTTCATGTTATAATTATAATAAAAACAACATAATAACTAGCAGAAGAAAAAAAGTGTAAATTGTTATTTTCTTGTAGAAAATGGACACAGTATATTTCATAGTCACCTCCAGCCCATTTCTCATTAATGGAAACTCACAAAGAACCAACTCTAATAGTGAGTATTTCTCGCTGACAGTATCATCACGTGTATATAGAGATAACAAAAGCCATATAGTAGTGTGTGCTGCAGGCTATCTGGGGCTGGGGTGTTAAGTAGAGGCGATGGATTAGCGGGGAGCAGCGCTGCCTTGCTTCTCATTTCTCTTTAGGCCGGGCCGTCAGTGAGCTGATGAGCCGTGACGAGGCCTGACCCCTCCGTGGAGTTGTTGCCATTATGTACAAGTAGTGGGATAATGAAGCATTCATGCTAATGTGGGCCGGGCAGCACATCATCTGCTGCTGTGTGTAATCCACCACCATCATCCCAACCACCGCCCAGACGCACCCCTCCATCCCTGAATTATATACTGTAATTTCACACAATATATGCATCAAAACAACTTTACAATAATTACTTCACACTTGTGCGGGGCATACGACCCCTGAATCCGTATCTTATTTAAATATACACTGACGTTATTTCACTTTCTGACTCAATTTACGATTTTTTTTCCCCCCCTCTTCACTTCAGTTTAATGTAATGTAAATTAATTTGTCAGAGCCACACAACTGCTCTTATACTACAGTGTCACTGTGGGGGCGACAACATTTTGATGCAATTTCCACAGAAATGAAGCTGGGTAATATTCAACGTGGGAAAAAAAGAAGAACGCAGTATTGAGAGCACTTGTGCATCTCACTCTACGTGTTTATGTATAATACCTATTTGTCTGCATTTATGGCGCAGAAACTAAACTAAAAGTTGGATGTTTAGTACATCTATCGTCACGGCAAACAACCTTGCACCTGCTTCAGTCAGTGCGACCTCAGTGGCCGCTTTATTTTAAGTTTTTAATCACAGCTCAAATGATGACACAAGGGATCTCAGGACATATTATATATCGAGCACATCTAAACTCTTTATTTAAATATTATTTGCTGAAATCTACCATTTTCAAATGAGTTAAAAACTCTACAATTTAACTAATTGAAAGCTGCTTTAGTGTATGGAAACTATGGCAACTAGTCAACAAATGAGCAGAAAAGTGGACACACCTAAAATTGCTGGATTAACATAATATCTAGTTTCTGGCATTGAGTGACTAAGCACTACAAATGTAAATGTATGTTACACACGTTCATTTGTTCCTTAAGTGCCTTACGAATGAGGCACAGCTGAAGCCTGAATGATAATTCAACAATCACATGTCTCGTCTTGTATGCATTATACTTCATACAAGACACTGTATGCCTCCAATCTTTGAGGGTATCCGACAGGAATCCACAGATTTACAAAAGAAAAACACCCAGGGCAGATTATATGTTAAAAAAAAGCTGTGGTGCAGAGTGAGGAAGCTCTTCTACATGCTCAACTCTCTCCCCCGCTCACAGGATTGATTAAAAGCGACTGGGCCCATTAATACTTTGACACAATGTATCTGTCGCTGGTGACACGGCAGGATGCGTGTTAACAGGGAGGATCATATTTAAAATGGTTCCGCTCCACACCCAGCAAAGGAATTAAACCTGGCCGCTTGGCAAACTCCTGGGCGCATGCGTTCTCTCATTTACTCTCCGTCTTCTTCTCAACCTCTCCTCTTCATCTTCCCAGCAACCCCATCCACTCCACCCCTCCTTCCCTCTGTCACTATCCCTCTTCTCCCAGTGATTATAAAGGTCTTTAGAGCTAAGGAATGAATGAATTACCAAAGGCAAAGACAAGGCTTGTGATTTGGATGCCGTGAATAAAAAATTATCCCTTTGTTCCCTTCATCAATTGCATGTCTAATGAAATCAAAATCCCAATCGCATAATCAGAAGAGGGTCCTCCACCCGGAGAGAGACCTGATGTGATTTGTAACCTTTCTTTTCCTAAGTGGAGATTAAGGCAAATCTCCCTCACATTGTTCCCTGATGCACAAATGGATGGAACGTGAACATCTTAAATTTGTCATTGAGGCATCTTGTCCAAGACATGAACATGAGGAGAAAATAATGGTTTGCAGAAGAAAAAAAGAGAGAAAAATCAAGGGAGAAAACAAACCCGTTGGTACAAATTTCCCAGAACCCCTGTGTGGCCTGTTTTTCATGCTCCCTTTTCTGCCCCGATGACTCCACTCAACCCAACACTCAAGGTTAACAGTTTGTGGGATGAAGCAACCTCGATCCAGTGTCCTCTGCTGTGTAAACTCCTACATCTTTCTGATTTTGAGTGATTAACCCGTTCAGCAGTGGTAGAACTTTGGCCAGGTTTAATAGTAACTGGCCTGGACAGTGCTAATGGTCCCCGCTGACCCATCTCTGGCACCGTACCCACACTCTGACGCTTGGATGTAGCCTGAGCGATGGAAACACTGTGCCCATTTCACAGCTGATGAAGGGCCCCACCTCTCTCTGGGGATCACTTTGCTAATTAGTATTAATTACTCTTAATCCTAAACCCCCCAAATCCAATCACTGACTTCCACTCTTCACACCCGCCAGACTCCGCTGGCACCGAGTGCTGGGAGAAAAAAGGGCGCTATTTATAAAAACTGGTAAGGTGGAGGAACTCTGGTACGAGGGTCAGGACCAGACTGTCTTTGATACTGTGACCCGCCTTCAACAGAGGGTGAAAAATAACTAGGTCAGTGTCATAACAACTCCACACCTTGAATGTTGTTGTTTTTCTCAAATACAGACGTGCGATTTAAAGACAATTCCCTGTATGATAATTTAGAGAATTAATAGATTTCCTCAAAGATGATCATTAAGTCATCATTGTGTATAATAATATGAGGCAGCTAATTTGCATGAATGAAACATATCAAAAGCATATAATTAACCTGTTGGGACCCATTTTTATGAATAATCGCAAACAGACTACATAGAAAATTAGCACGGTAATGAAAGACTCATTGAATAACCATTACACGACGTACCGCCGACTGCTTTTTTTTCACACTTAGTAACACACCGAGTGAATCAGATCCCCGTTTACCTGACACGTCTGTCCTTTCAGGTTATGTTTATGTGTAACTCACTTCAGAACAACAACTTCAAGACTTGACAAAACACACACAAATGTAACTAAGACAAACTACATTTGGATGCTTCTACAAGCGTCATTTGCATAAATCTCAAGCTATGGTTGGATCGAATGATTATTTATTAGTTAAATAATAAAAGATCACCATTTCCTAACACTTTCAGGTTACGTGTCGTGGCGATAAAATGCTAAAAAAGCTCATACCACAAAACTAAAAGCATCAAATTATTATCTTGAATCATCAACTTATTCTTATTATCAGAATTACAGATTTGCATTAAACTGATTAATCCATTCATCACTTAGACGTTCTTGGCTCTTGGAAACAGACTGATGTCATGTACGTCAAATAAAATAAATGCAAAAGAACCAAAGTTTCATTCATGACATTGGCTTTTAGTCTTATCCGGAGGCAGTGGTGTGTACCTGTGTTTCCTATGCCCAGCTGCAAGGTGCTGCGGTCCTTGGTCAGCCCGTTGGTTTTGGGACTCGCCGTGGGTGCGACGGTGGCCACCGCTCTCGGTGGTCGCTTCCCGGGAACCTTGACTGTGGTCCTCAGCAGGTCGATCTCTTTCCCGTGCACATTCTGCATGTAGTCCTGTGTTAAGTAGAGAAATGAGAATAACAACGGTAAGTGTTCTGCAACTCTACACATGTTAGAGTCCAAATATTCCAGCTCTTTCACTGATTATACACGGCGGACCAACACAAATCCAGGAATTGTGGAAGGAAAACCCAACTACGAGACCATTCAATTTCCATCACCATTAGTCACAACCCACCTTAGACCCTCCACTTAGGCTGTGTGATAGTGGGAAAATTATTGTAAAGCCATTATACATCACCTGTGCCCACGCCGTCTCTGCAAATAGCAAGATGTTAGGCTTAATGTATGCAAACATTCTCATTCTCTTTCAATTTGGCTATTTGATTTGGTTTAAAGCGACTACCGCCCAAATGTGGGAAGCCAAGGTGAAAATCGTTGGGCTCAGCAGAAAAAGACCCAGATAGAGGCAAGCTCGGCCTTTGCCGTCCCCCCACCGGCTCCTCTGCTTTATTACCGTGTCATAAAGCACTCATTTCTTTCCCAAGCCTCCTCGCTAATTACCCAGTGAGCGCTCTCATTTCATTTTATTGCTGGAATTAACAGCCAGATCGAAGCGTGCAAAGCTATTAAGATGTGTGATTAAGCCACATTCAATTAGTTTCTACAAACAATTTAATTGATGTAGCAGATAGAATTAACAGAAGGTGATTGTGTGGATGGCTTGGCTGACTGCGAAATTAAAGGTTCCCCTCTTTCACTCTCAGTCTGCCTCCCTCCCTCCTTTCTTCTCCCCTCAATCGCTCTCTTCCCCCTTTTCTCTTTCTTACTCCTTCTCTGCTCCACTGCTCCAAATGAGCTTGAGCTGTTACCGTGCTAATGTAACTGTCTCCCTTATTTCACCTTTCTCCAAAAGTCAACAGATTCATAGATTCATAGATTGTCCCGGTGACCCGTAATAGCTGTAATGATCGAGAGATAGCCCGTTCAGTCAATTACATACATCACTGTAGCACAGCGCTGCTCTACTAATAACTGCTTGTAAATTAAACCACTAACACACTGTCAGTGCAACAAGGCCACAAACAGGGTTCACGTCTAACTGTTGGGCTTGTGATAAAAGTTGCAGCCGTCTCATTAGACACTGGACGCTGCACACATCTTTCATTTTTTACCTGGCGACGCAGACCAAACATACCAAATATTGGTGGGTATCAAAGTGATTTCTGAGAGTGACTGGCAACGCCGAGTGTGGCGCCAGGCTGTGCGCTGCCAGCCAGCCGAGTGTTTAAGAGGTATTAGCGGCCCAGCGGGATTCTGACAGAGATGGATGTGGGAGGCTGGTCAGGCTCTGCTGCCATGCAGTGAGAACCATTATAAATACACGGCAGCATGGAGTCCGGGCGCAGCGGGCACACAGCAGCACAGCCATGTCTCCATTAGCCGGCGCTGGGGATGTGCACCGCGGGGAGTCAGAGATGACCACTAGGACACCGGGCTTTTTTAACACGAGGCTTGAAGTCACAGGTTTAGCTAACATTGCTGATGTACATCCGCAGACAGACTATATGGTTGAGATCCAGTTCGCCACAGCAGCGGCTGTAAATGTAATCGAATCAACAGAAATGAAACCGCCCGACATTAAAACCTCCGGCAGTACCCTCGAGTGCAAACAGTGGTGCAACAAACACATAAAGGCGATTGAAAAAGAGATGGGGAAGGCGTGTGGGGTAGGTGTGTGTGTGGGGGGGGGTGCGGGGGTGGCGGAGGTTCACACTCACATGTAAACTGGGGTGGTAAGTGAGGACGCCATTATCACACAGTGTGACATATTTCTTTTTCCACTCCTTGTTGAGGGATTTGCCACTTCGCTTCAGAAGGATTCCCTGTAAGAGACGAGGCATCACGGTGAGCATATGCTCCTCTCAGAGCAGCATGGTGGATGATATGAGCCATTATGGATGTTAAATACTATAAAATGGCATCGTTATTGTCGTTATCACACACTTGTTAGGGTGGTTACATGGAATTCTTTCAGTGCGGTGAGGCAAACAAACAAACAAACAAACAACATGTGAGTGATAATTACAAGGCAAGACATAAAAATGAGACCCGTTCATTGTAATTACATCCTCTCACAAACACTCATTCTTTACTGATTTTACATATTATATTACATTTTAAAACATTTTTCATCTTTATCATGAATATCATGTTTGATTGTTCCTCAGGCTCAGTGACCATTCAGAGAGGGAGACAATCCAATTTGCCAAACCTCCTCCCTGCATTCATACACATAACCTGCTGAACTCTGAAAGACCTCTCAATCCTGGAATTAGGGAGTGTGATCTCCGCTCTTCAAAGCCCACTCGGGTCTTATTCTATTCTACTTTATCTTCTGAGGCCTTTTAGGGCCTCAGAAGGTTGAACTTATCTGCCGAGTTAATCCACTGGTAAACAATGCAGCTCCTCTGCTGGAGGTGACCAAATGCTGCTGAGTGTACGGGCCAGGAGGCTCTCTGGGGTTAAACAGTGAGGAGGGGCCCGCTTAATTAGAGGATTAAGCCGGGGGAATGCTTGTGCTTTTACAGCCAGAGCCTCTGTGTGTGTGTGTGTGTGTAGGAATGGTGGGTGGGGGGTTAAAGGGGCTGTGTTTTGCTAGCCAGGCCCATCCTGCAGGCTTTAATCCTGATTAACACATCAGGAAGAGCTGACCCTCGGTGACCTGGGCACCAGGCTGTTTGCCGACAATCACCCTAATCCAAACCCTCGCTCTTTTTTGGGGTGGGGGGGGCAAAAGTTTGTTTTCCTGGAGTCCATGATCAAATATGACTCAAATATTTTTTAAACATCCCTTAACTACTAAAATAAAACAGTTAAATTGTTTTCATTTATATTAACCCTTTAATCCGTTACTATGTTAAAATGTATATAGAGAGGCTATAAGAATATGTGCAATATAGACTTTTTTCAGCACAACCTATAGGCAAACTGATGAAAAAGACTATATAAAACACAACTGAGTAAAAAGTACTTGGATTGAATTTGTGAAATGTGGAAATACGACAAAGCTCAAAGTTCCCTTGGCTCGTTTTTTATGAACGAAAATAAAAAAGGACTATTTTGTGATTTCTGCACAATAATCTTTTTTTTTTTTTAAATATGCGATATAAAATGAATCATAACTTTGACTCAACAACAAATAAGAAGACAAAGAAAAAGCATTTTGTAAAGTCTGAAGATGTGACGTGTATTATGAGTTGTGTATTATTCCCACGGCACTTGTGTCATTTCCCTGCGGCACAAATCAGTGCCAGGTGAGCATTAAGGGTTGATAATATTTTCAAATAGTATCTTATCAGCATCAAATTCTCCTCGTCAGTGAGAGAAGGGAGGCATAAAAGAAATTTGATATTTAATTATGATTTTGTATGTTTTGCATATTATCTTCAATAGCGAGACCAATCTACATAATCATGGCTAAAAGTCATGCGTTTATACAGTAACTGGCACGGACAACTCTGACAATTCTCCAGAAGGACACATTATGTCATTCAATCAATAAAGTTCCCTTCTCCCACTCCTCTCAATTTAGTCAATACAAGAAGTGTAAACACTTTTTAAATGGCCCTCTAATCATACAAAGTAAATGATCCGGTCACATGTCCTCAAGCAACTTTATAATGCATGTTTTACAAGCATATATGCTGCTCATGTCGTGGTCTTACTGAGGCATACATAAATCTATACACACAATCAGTGCGGGGTTTTGTACACTGTGTTTATCAGCGTCGTGAAGCGGATCTATGAAGACAATTATGTGAAAATATCTACACGTGGCGATTAATTACTCCGAGGTCATTTGAACACTGATCCATTTTGGCCGCGATTGATATTTCACATACACTTTAGGTACTTTCTGTTAACGTTATCTATATTTTGTGTTGTACTAGTTTTATAATTAGTATAAGTTGAGATTGCACCCATGTCAGAGGTGATTTTATGTCGAGTTTTTCTGCTTCTGACTCTAAAATAATTAATTGAAACTGGGCTCATCGCGGTAATTTGACATCAGAGTGTGGTGTGTGGAGTTCAGTGCTTCCCTTACACACACGCACACACATAAATGAGCCTGTGCGACATAAGGAAACAGGCAGATAGACAGACGTGCGCTGTGTCTCCACACAATTGTCATATCTACACAGAGGAGATAACGTCTTTCCCCCCTTTTGTCAGACGACCAGGAGAAAAGCTGCATCCTGCCACTGTGGCTGACTGATAGGCCGGCCCTTTGTAAGAGGCCTGGGGGGGGGGCCTGTGTGTGTGTGTGTGTGTGTGTGAGGAGGGGGTCGGTGATGGGGGAATGCACTCACAGCTGAGGAGCTCCACAGTGGTGCATGCATTGTTATCCTCTCTCACTATTTTAATAGGTGGGAGGGGTGACAGGAGTGAGGACCAGAAGGAGGGAGAGCGACAGAGAGAGAGAGAGAGAGAGAGAGAGAGAGAGAGAGAGAGAGAGAGGGGTGGGGTAATTTAGGCCACTGGGGTGAGGAGAGGGTGGGGGGTGTAAGGTGGGGAGTGGTAATTAAAGCCACATTGACACTTTGATCTCCTTGATTGTGCATTTGACTGGCCTGCAGATGAGCCAGTCACACCAGTGTCCCCCTCTTCATGCCTCCTCCCGCCCCACCACCACAAGAAGAAGAGGGGGATTGGTTATCTTGTCAAAAGTTGCTATGACACTGAAGGAAATTGGCCCTCGACTCTTGTAATGGATGAGATAAGAATGGGATAGTTTACAGTAAAGATTGCTCTGAGGGGGATTCTTTTTTAATCTGAAAATCAGCCCGCAGATTAGCCAGGTTCTGCAGGGAATTACACTAATCTACATAAAACCTAACTGCTTTACCGAGATCAAATAGAAATGTCACGTTTGGCAAACTAAAACTTTTTTATTGAGATTTTTAGTGCCCTTTTCTTGGTGTTGTGCAGAAATAAAGTGTTGAAATTCAAATGCCTTAATAAGAATAATTTAATTTGAAAGATAAGCACAAATAGATGTTTTTTTTTTTGTTTTTTTTAAACAAATTAAATATAAATAACATTTTATTTGTAATATGGACCACCGCCATCTGATGGATACTGTACATCTGTTTCACCGCGGTTTCCCTATAGCTTGATTTTGTGATTGAGTGAGTAGGCTTGGATAAATTATTATTCTGCCATTATTTCAGCTGGACCAAAGCAATTTTCTTCCAAACTGGGGAAAAAGGTCTGGCTCAGTGTTTTATCTTCTATCATTTGTAGGTAAAGAGGATAATGTAAGGGTGCTGACCCTTTTTCAAAAGCCCTCACACAATCATCAGTGATTACTAATCAATGTGACAGTTGTATCGTAGGAACTACTGTACCCTTACGCATATGTGTCATTTAGTATTCACCTATCTGGTATATATACATACACACACACACACACATTATATATGTGTGTGTGTGTGTATATATATATATATATATATACACACACACACACATATATATATATATATATATATATATATAAAAATAGAGATAATTTAAGAAGAAAAATAATTATGGAAAGAAAAAAAAAAGCACATAAAATAGGGCAAATACAAATAAGTCTTTGATTATTAATGTAAGTAACATAATGTAAAATCTAGACTAGAGAGGAAAACCATGCCCACTGGGACATCAAATGAAATTTATGCCAAATTAATTATCTCAGGTGATGGTATCGATGTGCATGAATGAACGTTTATGAGAAAATATCACCCACACACAATTATGAACAATGATAACATTAATATTCACACTTCAAATGCTTTTTTTCAATATTAAAGGTATTGTAATAATACCGGATGCCAAAATGTAATTTCATTATTGAAACTGATGACAGAGCTGGAATAATATCTTCCAAATGAACGCGTTTCAATACACGGATGTCTAAATTATCTGAGAAAGACAAGTTCTCATTCTTCCATTAACACAAAACAAAAATAATAATAATAATAATAATAATAATAATAACAATAATAATAATATAAAACCTATACATTGGTGCAGTGTGATTTACACAAACAAGATAATTTCTGATTTGCGCTTACATGTAAATCCCTCTCTGGAGCTACACTTGCACTTGACACTATTACTACTACTATTTTGTTTCCTTGTATTATGTCTCCACCTAGTGGTGACAGCAACACCATGTCTACTGCTATACCAACATGGGCATTGTTTTGTGTGATTAGAAATCTTCAAAGCTCAGCATATGAGAGAGACAAACACAGGAGAACATGTTTTGGGCACAAAGAGGAGACTTAAAAGTGCTCACCTGTTTGATAGGTATGGCCCTTCCACTGCCTATGCTGTCTGTTTTACTGTCAACGCTCTTTGCTTGTTCACTGGCTTTCCGTGACTGCAAGAAAACAAGAAAGTCAATCAGCAACTCAAGCGACGCACAGACGATAAGGCAGAGGGGGTAGTGAGGGGAGTTTCTGAGAGTAGTTGTGGACAGTATGCTGGTGTGTGTGTGTGTGTGTGTAGGTGGGTGGGTGCATGTGTGCAGGACAGGGGAAAAAGAGTGGGGGTCAGTGGAGTGAGGTGTTTGCAGTATACGTATGTGGAGAAACTCGACGTTGCAAATTAAAAGTCTCAAAAAGAAGCTCGAAATGAACAGACAAGCAGACCAGCGGAACAAACAGCAGTAACATTGACGTGCAAGTTCAAAAGGAAAAAAGAAAAAAAAGAATCAAAAAAGAGACCAAACCAAGACCACACTAGACACATCTCAACACAGAGGAGACCAAGGACGACCACACATTGAGTCATGACTCAGCCCTGAAACCCTTTGAAGGAGGATCCTTCCCTCCGAGACCTGCAGACCAACTGCTGCTATAACCAGTGTAGCTTCAGCTGTGCCTTTAGCAAAGCTGCACTGACACAACTGGCTTGTGCAGTGCGGTATCATAAGTCAAAGTTCATCACAGTTTCAAGGGAGAGAAAGGAAAACGTGTTATTTTTAAAGAGCAACTTCAGTACATGCAGCTTCCTCTGACTCCTGGCCTGTAAAACCTGGTGGGACATTAAATGTTAATGCAGGGATTAAAACAATGTCATGTTACAGAATGAATCAAACAAAAATGCAGTAACATTTTCAGTCTTGGTTTAGGACTGTGGGAAAAAAAGGGGTTAGATTAGTAAATTAGACCTTTCATAGAAATAAAACCATGAAAAAAAAAACGTTCCCACCCCGACACAAATAAAGAGATGAGGTACAGGCAGGGACAGACATGAGTGTGTATGGTCTCACTCAGAACATGAGAAATGTCCACTCACCAATGGAAAAGAGGTAGACTCTGAGTTCAAGTAAACCAACTCTGGCATTTATATTTGTTCCAACATTTTATTTTTCTTTTTAATGATGACTTGTTTAGCTTCTATACAGACACCATACAAAGCAAGTCACAGGTTCACTTCAAAATATTCAACAGATTGACCCAAACATTGCAGTTCCCACAAAATATAGGATGGACAATAAAGGCATTATTTCATATATTCCTTATATGCATGTACTTTGTATAGAGTACCATCGTAAATAAAATACAATACAAGATATACAGCAGTCTATATTTTTTTTTGTGTCAATCCCTTCATGATAGAAAAGCGATTATGCGAGAGTTCATAATCTCTGTCCCCCGAAAACTAAAGAAAACACAAAACAAAAATAAATAAATGTGCAAATAAATTAAATAATTTAAATAAATCAACTCAAATGTTAAGTTTAACTACATTCATACAAGTCGGTGCAACCCATTTTCATTTGATGGCAACGTTCAATATATTATCTCTGTCATATTTTAACACCCTGACACACACTACCCAGATTTTTTATGAAGGCCTTCATAAAATTACCCCCTAATAACTCTCTGGATCTAAAATACCTCTATGTTTAACACATTTATACCACATTTCCATTCAATACTTCAAATATTCTCTGAAAAGCAGGAATGAATCATAAAGTTGTTGTTGTTTTTTTTTTTAAAAAAAAAGAAAATAAAAGAAAGAACAGACCAAAGAAATGTCGGGAAATCTAAAAGGAAGAACAAAAGAACAACTTGGCACCTCTAGTCCTTGAGTCCTTATTTATGGCAAAAGGCAGTTTGATGTCATGTAAGGAAAGGTTGTGTCCTTTGGGCGGCTGGATAACAGTTCCAAGAGTGACTTGACTGCACAGCGTGTTTTTGTGTGGGATGTCTGAATGAGAGTGAGGGGGGAGGGGGGGTTGGGGTGGGAATTTGGGGATGGACGGGGCGTTTCCAGGAGAGTCCCTAAAGTCTGTCTCACGTCCTGATAAGTGACGGCCTAGTTTGAGCAAGTTCACGCGCTCGCATTGGGCTCAACTTTAAAGCCTGCATCAGACGCAAAGTCCTACGGATTCCACAAAGTGCGAGCTCTTACCCTAAATGCAAGAAAGCAGCAAGGCTAAAGCAGTGACAACCCTTTAAGTCCTCAACCAATAATCTCCGCTCTATCAGGACTGGCAAAGCAGGGGGACTCTTTTGTTTTAAAACCATCATGCTCTTCTAATTCGGAAGGAGTTGGAAAGCCCTTTTTGTTGAAGAAAGGTTGGAAACAGAAGCACAAATCTGCAAATATTGAAAAACAGTGTCAAATGGTTATTTTATTTTTTATTTTTTTGTTTGTTTTTGTTTCATACGCTGAGATCCAGCAACAATTCGACGGACTAGATGTATGAAATGGCGATACACGGAACGACGGACATTGATAAATGGATGGGTTATGAGTATAAATGAACGGGTGGGATGCAATTTAAGTATAAAAAATGCCATAATTACTCTTAGATTCTCAAACAGTGTGCTTCTCAACACAAAAAGGGACAGACAGACAGACTGTAGACGTCAGGAAACCACTGACATTACAAAACAAGATTGTTCAGAGTTTTTGACCATGGAAGCACTAGGAAAGAATAACATGTACTGTGCTGACACCTAGTGGCCGCGGACAGATATGGTTAAAAAAGTGACTAGATGTGATTGGGTGGGAAAGAAAGGTTTATGATGGCGGTGAGTAGACAGAGCGCTAAGATTTTCTGTAGTAAAGCTTTAAGTTTTAATAACATACTTAAACTCATTTCCTGTTAAAACGATTCATCTAGGGCCTTTTCTGTTGCTTTTTGTAAATTTGGGCCAAAAATCTTTTTTTTTTTACTCTCCAACACTGAATTAACTCCATTCACTGCACATTGCAAGCATATTGTTAACTTCAAGAGTCCCAATGCCAGTGCCATGACAGTGTATAATTCTTGCAGCAACAAAATGTTTTGTACGTGTTGACTGAGGCGAGTCTGCTGCTGCTGCTGCTGCTGCTGCTGCTGCTGCTGCTCGTCAAAACTCGTCTTCCTGGCGACATTAAGGCATGTTTCCTTCCACTGAGCGCTTCTCTTAAAACTCCCTAATATCAACAGACTGAACTTATATTTTTACAGGAGTGAGGCTAGAAAATATGAATGGCAACTGGCAAGCTGTCGGCAGGACTTTTAGAGGAACCTTTTAACACAGAGGTCAGTTTGTTTTTTTTGTTTTTTTTTGTTTTTTTTTTAGAAGGGACAACACTATGAGAGGGCGATCCTTGACATTCTTGTGTTGATGGAGTATTTTCTCTTTTTTTTTTCTCTGTCGTTTTGTAAAATGGCAAAAAAAAAAAAACGTTGGCATCGTAAATCTTCCTCTCCTTAGCCCATCGCACTCTTCAAGTGTCACTGAGGACATGTCGCATCACCCTGTTAATTCTCCATCCCCTCCTCCTTCTCCTTCATCATCCTCATCCTCCTCCTCAGTTTCTGCCTCCACCCTCATCCCTCCCTCCCTCCTCCCACCCAGGGCTCGTCGCTCCTCAGAAGGTCATGAGCTGAAACTCCCGTTCGGCTTGCCATTCCGGCACCCACACTGGGTAGGTGGCGTGCTTCGGCATCTCCATGATGCGGACGGGGAGAGGCTCATTTCTCTGGTGGACATGGTTAGTCACTACCTAGCGGGGGGGAAGGGAGACAACAAGGGGAACTAGCACACAGCCGGTACTGCTCAGAGGCCACAAAGTCTGCAGCTCCCACAGCAGCTGGGGTAACAGGGTGAAGGCGGTAAGAGACACAGAGGATGGGAAGGAATGGATAGAGAGGTTACAGAGGGAGTTAGTCAGAAGGAGATGGGAAAGGGGAGAGGGCAGAAGGAGGTAGAGGATGGGGTCGGATTGCAACAGGAAATAGGCGAGGAGGAAAAAGACATGTGAAGGAGAAGGGACATTTTTGAGGAAGGGAAGGGATGTGAGGAGTATCAGTGAGGAGCTAGGAAAGAGGGAATCTCATGTAGCTTGAACTCTGTCTCGTGAAAGTTCAAAAAAACTGAGAAATACATTTTGGCACACCGGAGTTGAGTTGTGGGTTGAGAAATGCATTAAATCTTTTTTTTTTTTTTGTTTAGTGTTTTCATAGAATTACTTAATTGGTTCGATCATATTCACAGTCGGATTTCCAACAACCTCAGAGAGCATGGAGAGACTGAGGTCTGGCTATGTGAGATTAGGAGAGTCAGGAGGCTGGTGTAGGAGTGAAGAGAAAGGAGGAAAAGAAGGATGCAGACTGGGCAGAGGAAGAGGGCAGAGGCTACAAGTAAAAAGACAAGCTTAGGACAGCTAAGGAAATTTGAGTGGTTAGTGCACACACGTGTTTTTGGTTAGAGCAAAGGGAAAATACAACAGGACGTGGGGGGGTGGGGGTAGAGCATTCAGACAGGGGGGTCGGGTTACTGGTGTGGTAGTGAATCTCGGTGGCCGATTTCAGGATTGGGGGACTTATTTCAATTCAGTGTCAGTTTAGTGGGCCGTTGGGAGTTTTTTCTACGTTCAAGCTGCGCACCTAAAAGTGGCTCACGTGCCTTATAAACAGTGTAAACAGGCCAGAGACTGGACTTTAAGTTTATCTAAGGCAAGAAGAGCAAATGTTTGCAGTTTGTTGCTGCCATCGCTCCCCAAATGGGAAAGACATCACTGCACAGAAAAGAAAAAAGAAAGAAAAATGAGCAGCGTTGGGAGGGAACTGAGACATTAAGACGCAGAGGGCCCAGGTTGATTCGGGCGAGATGAAAAACTTAATCCATGTGCACTCACTACGTCCAATTAGAAAAAAAAAAGAAGTGAAGTAAAAAGAGTTGATGGTTTTTTTTCCACAGTGTTTTCTTTGATATTTCTTTTTGGGGAACTACTATAATTAGTTTCTTTTTCTCCTTTGCCCATAGTGCTGTGTGAACAAGACGCTTTCATTACCTGCTATCGGAGGCAGGAGAGGTGGCTTTGATGCATTTTGAGCTACCTGCTGTCTCCCTCTGGTGGACAAAGTGTGCTTGGCAATGAGCCTCCTAGTAGTGTGAGTGGGTGTTGCTTTGCATCAGCTGTCGCATACTTACTGTGAAAATGTTGGAACGGCGCTTTGACTGCTTGCGGATGGGCGTGGGTGTGTTGGAGGCAGCTATGGTCTCAATGCGCATCTCCCGCTGACTTATGCTGGGGGTGGAGGGAACGGAGGAGGAGTAGTCGCTGAATGCACCCCCACCGTTGGCCGCCTGGGGAGTTGGAGAGATTAAGAGGACCAAACAGAAACAGGAAGAAGGGAGAATGGAAGCGAGGGGGGAAAATATGGAGATATGGAGGAAATAAGAAGTGGAGAGTAAAAAACAACAAACAAGCAAGTTAATTTCGGACAGATATGGCAATATGAATGTGACCTAACATAACACTCTATGGTAATGTACTGTGGATTGATACCTTCATGATCAGTCAGTAAAACAGAGTGCTGCTGTGTATGAAAATGTTTTTATTACCTGGTTAATGTGAACAGAAGGAATAGACGCAGCAGGGACGGATGAATGGCTGGGTGAGTTAGGGAGAGATTTGCATGGTCCAATAGACAGCTGCTGCTTTTTCCTCATGGCCACGACCTTCTGGGCAACTGGAGGAGAGAGTGGCAATTAATATGATGTTAATGTGTGTTTTTCTTTTTGGTTTTTGGTTTTTTTCCAAGTGACGAGAACATAAAAGATGAGGCACTTTTACTGTTTCTGTGGAGAAATGGTAAGAACTCTCCCTTCCCAAAGCAACAGACTACATTTCAGGGCTTGTGGCTGAATGATTTGAGGAAAAAAAGGGCGATGTTTTCTGAATGGATAATGCCTGTGTTGTAGAATCACTGTCAAGCAGCAGCTTAACTGTTCCTGTTATTTTATGTTTTGTGATAATGGACATTTATCACTTCGCTTGATTTGCCAAAAAAAACAAACTGTTTCCAAATGTAAAAAAACATAACTTAGGTTCATAAAAAAATTTTTTTTCCTTTTTAAATCACAAGGGCTGTATAGAGACCATGCACTATAGATGTTATAACCCAGTACTATGTGACAGCAAGGTGCAGTTAAAGCTGGATTTTCAGTGTTTTTTGTTGCCGCCGTTTTTATTATTCCGCTACGGTTTGCTCTTAGAAATAGAAGCGATGTAACGTCATCTGTACGCCACGTCCTTCATCTGAAAACTGACTCTGACATGTAAGCCCGTCAGACCAGACTGGACCGAGGGAGCGTTTGTGTGTATACAGCAGCAGTGCAAGGGGCAGACGGGGACAAGAGGCATTTCTACTGTCCGACTGCTGAATGACCTTTGGTTTTTTTGACCTGTTTGCAGGCATCTCACTTTATTGGCGCAGTGTTGTTATTGCCTCTATCTTGACAAGAAAAAAGGAAAAACAATCACTTTGTACGTGCAGCTCGGGAATGTCGTTAGGCAACACGAAATCTAAACACGGTTATACTAAGAAACACACAGGGAGTCATGAGCAGCTAATAGACTTAGGCAGTAAACTCATTTGACAATGGTTTGAATGTGATGGACCATTGTTATATTTAAAGTTCTCGCCCCCCCTTATGAGAGGAGAGAAGAAAATATCAGTACCTTTGTCTTTGGAGACATCTTCTAAATTTTAAGGAGAGACATCAAAATATAATTTAATCTACTTTGTATATTGTAAACAAAGCAATGGCACAAATCCCTTAGTGTCCCTGTATTGACAAAAAGGTCAATACAGGGACACTATGTCTGCACTGGTATAAACAGTGTTTAGAAATGCTGGTCATGTCTCGAGTGTTCTACAACACAAACAGAGAAAAACTATTTTCTGTTTCCCCAAAGTAAGCGAAGCTAATTCCAGTCAGACATAGAGCCACATGAACACATTGTCTCACCCCCTCGGGCCGTTTGTTTTCCAGTCAGGTAGTAAGCAACATAATGCTAAATGGCTCATACGCAAAAAGGTACCTCTATTTCCAAGAGAAGTAATCACACAAAATGGTAGCTGCAATTTCCCCCCCTCTGCAGTGTGATGTTAACCAAATGAGACTATTGTTACCATCCGAACAACCTGATTTGCCGTGCAGTTGGTGCAACTCATTTAATTCACGGCACACTCGAGCGAGGGACTGGGAGGGGAGGTTTGGGTGTGATGTTCGTGGGTGCGTGATGTGAATTAGCAGGAAAAGAGAGATGATTTGAAGTTGCGCTGACAGCTGGGACCATCGCGCGGCAAAAATACAGAAAAGGAAGCACATGATGCAGAGCAACTCCTCCAGTCAGCCAGCACTCCATCTCTTCTAATTATTTCAAATTGGGCTTCAGGAAGCAATTAAGACAGGGCGGGAAGACAACATGCCCGCCTGTGCATCAACAGTCAATGACATGCAAAGCGAACATTGCGTTGCATATTCAGATGTTTTGTGAGAGGTTGACAGGCGTTCAAAGGAGTTGCAGCCTCAGGGATAATGTGCCAAAGTTAAAAGCAGTCAAGTTTTCAAATGAAATTCAAATCGCTTTGGTCATGGATTCAGGGAAATCTTCATTTTCAGATTTTTCAGAGAGACATTAAAATCATATTTCACTAATTAAAGGCAACTTTACACAAAGTGGTCTCTAGCTTACAGCTCCACATTTATATGAAATCTTACGTCGTGATTTCCGCATCCATAATTACTTGGGGCCGTTTGCCAATTATATTAAATTTAATTTAAAATATGAGCCCTGCGTCATTAATTGAAGTGAGTCTGTTAATGTTCCGCTGCTGTTCACTGCCAATCACAACTGCTGAGCCTCGCAGAATAGAGAGAATTACCGCATATGTACACTGCTCAATTTGAGCCGAGCATTTATGAGCAAATTTCATAAACGGCATGAAGTGCTTGTCCAATTAGCCCGGCATTTAAATAAAGATAAATCAATTGCATGGTAAACGGAATGACACAACAACAATGGTGTTTCAAGACGGTGGTAGTGATCTAATAACCTAATCCTCAGAGGTCACACCTGATTATTCTATCACCCTTTAACATTCACTTACAGTCACTTCCTTTCTTTAAATAGGAAGACATTGTGTGTATTGTAAAATCATTTAGATCAATCATTTTAGTCGATAAATACAGCTGGTGGTTGGTTTGGCCACGTTTGTTAAAAACCTAGAAACAATCAAGTTTAAACAGTAAGGTGTTCAACCATTTTTATATTGGTATATTCTGTTTAAATGTATTCTAAACTGTCAATTTACCCTTGATTGTGTTCTCTTGCCCCCCCCAACAGGTGGAGGCTGTGATTGCCAGGCCATGTGTCAAGTGGGAGTGACTAAATTATAAATGAGCGCCAGTGTCACACAGTGTTTCTGATCTTGAGGAAGCCCTGAAGACTAAATCTGATATGAATCCACAATCATATGACTCTCGCCTTTTAAGCCTTTCAAAAATTCAGTCTCCACAAGAGTTAACCAGTGGAAATGATGCAGATTTGAGATATGGGTCACTTTTAAAAGACAATGTAAGCAAAGAAAAATCAGATATAAGCAACATATGAGAACTGGGCATCAGTGTAAACGCAGCCTCATTGTTTAAACATGGTGCAAGACTGCTAACTTCACATAGTACAATCTGAGGATAGATAAGCAAAGTTCACTTTACACTGAACTATGCCATCGTCAGGATTTTCTGTTTCCCCATCTCAATAAACGTCTGCCTCACCATCCTGGAAGACTCTCTCCACGTTCAGGCCGTAGGTGGAGCAGGTCTCATAGTACGTGCAGCGCTTCAGGTCGTTTGACAACTTTCTGGCCCGTGAGTCGTCGATCACTCTGGGGTTGGCAGCGCTGATTGCATCTAAGAGAGCAGGGGGGGAATTATACAAAAACAGCTGTAATCAGATTGTAATGCATCATTTTTCAGGGTTATTCTAAGTTGTGGATTAAGTTGTCAGCCTCCAGGTTGAGTATGTCACTATTCAGTATTCACGGAGTACAAATTACAGAGTTCTACTTCACAACAAGGTCATGATGGTTTCACATTAGACAGCTTATTATTAAATGTCAGAGTTTATTTGCAAGAAAACACGTCCTGGAAGAATGTATTATTCCACGTTTTCATAAAAACTAAATATATCAGATGAAGGGCAAACACCTTGTGTTCCAACGAGGACCATGGGGACCTCAGCTGTGTTCCTGTAGCTGGAGAGGCGCAGAAAGTAATTGTAGACCGTCTGGAAGCTGATCTCATCCTCCAGGCTAAAGACAAAAACCACTGCATCCACCCAGGCAGCAAACTGAAGACAAAGCAGAGGAGGATTGTTGACGCACTGTGAAATAAAAACCTGCCTCGTTAGAACACGGCGACGTTCGCACGCACACACACTCACACACACACACACACGTTTCCCCAGTTTGGCGTTTCTGCCACCTCTCCACGCAAAAAATGGGCCGCGTGTGTCTGTGAGAGGCTGATGAAATCATGTGAAACTTCAAAACGTGAAGACACAGGAAAATGGGAACATGTGTAAATCCATATGTGTCCCGTGGAGTTTTAATCATTTTTTAATGAATAAATTTAAGTGGGAAAGCCTTTGGGCACCGCCAGCTTAGGTCTGTCAAATTCGGATTGTTGGCGTTTGGAGTTTAACTCGTCATGTGTAAATAATGCTCAAGCATGTCTTGAATAAACTGGTGTAATAGACCTTTGTCAACATGAAATAGTCAGACAAACAAAGGTTTATGATGATTTATGAGTCGTGCTATTGTTCAAACGTACGCGTAGGTCAAATAATGGACACTTTTCCTGACAAATGTATTATTTTAAAGCTCCATGCGCATATTTCCTAACATGATTGAGAAATAATGACACTGTACGGCCACGACTTTCGCACAGCACTGAATGAAGCCTATATTTTGTGGTATTTCGTGTTTCTTGTGCTTCATCCTGCTATTTGAAACACTGTGGGCTGAATGTGTTCCTGAGAGGCTGGATATAAATAAAGCTGAGGTGAGACTCATGTGCCATCGCTTGAGTTGAAGTTCACATGAGAGGACAGAAGGGGGCAGTGTAGCAACACTCACGACACACTGTTTAAAGCCGGGTGAGGTGACAGTGAATGATTACACGCTGCTGCATCCTGGCGGTTTTTTCTGTATTTCCCACTGCTATCATAATGTTAGAGTCCTTGTATTTGCTGCGTCATATACATTCATCAACTCTGCGTAGTATACTTTACGATCCAACGGCGGGGAGAGGCTTCCCATGGGCGGAGGAAATCAATCCTAATCACCTACCATTGTAAGGCAGAGACTAAGCAGAACCCAGAGTGGCACTAACGGTGACAATCAAGTGATAACTATTCCCTTGTATTCCCCCACTATTTCATTCAGCCTTCACATCTCACCCTCAGATCCCCATAGGGAATGAATGGGGGGGAATCAGGCTTGCGAGCCACAACTCTGCTCAGCCTCCAGTGAGTGGGAACATAATGGAGGCCTTTAATTATGTCACTAATTATACAGGCAGCCGACAACTGAGCTGAACTCATTTCTATTCCCTGATCTCACTGAGCAAGTGAAGGCGAGCGTAATTCTGACGGTGACCTTTGCCAAGCCAGGTATCTGTGGGTGCTCATTAAAAACACCGGGATCACATGTGACATGAGACACTGAATCTTGTGAATGAAGCCAATAGCGGGTCTACGCGTCACCGAGCACTGGCTGCTTCATACTTTTATACTATTCTTTTTACTGTCTGTTTCCTGCAGGTGTAGCAACAACAATAACAACAAAAAGCCACTGTATTTAATAATCTTACATTACTAGAAAAACATTCAATATATTTTTACAGTCATTATTCTTTGCTAATATAATAAGAGTTAAATAATGGAAGACACTCATGACAATTGTTTTACACTGGTGGGAAATAACATCAACTGTTTTTAAACCTGCATTATATTATTTTGTGATGACTTAGCAATAAGAGTCAGTTATAGACTGTATTTACACACCAGGGATATACAGTTTTATCACCTCGGCGCTGTATCATTTTAAAATAGTTGCTCGTTTCCACACAGCACAGCAGATGAACAGTATTTATTTAGGATCCCACCCGTTTATGTGACGTTTTTTTTTTAATCAGAGAGATACTAAATGTGTTTGTTTGGCAGCGAAGTGTTCTGTGTTCCCAGCAAGTGTTTTTCTTCATCCTTCATCTGCACACAACACGGGTTCATGTTCAAAGACACTGAATCAAAAAATGACCAATTCATAAAATAAAAACATTTAAAAAAACGATAGAAAGATAAAATAATCCTGACACGCTGAGTGGAAGCGTGAAGTTCAGTGGCACTTCTGCGTGGGCGCTCAAATGTTCACACTGCCCACAACTAAGTGTTTTTATAAAAACTAAATTTAGCAGCTTTAATTGCAATACTGAGACACTTCTAATGTATTACAGTATTACCATTTCATGCTTATTTCTGCCTCCACTCCACATAATGTCACTTATATCACATTATTATACTCCATTACTTGTATTAAATGGCTGCATTTACATCACTATATATTTTTATATCCACTTAAAAATAATCAAAACACTGTTTGTGTTCTCGTTTCAGAGTGATCAGGAAACATAATGACGCCCTGGAAGTTTCGTAAGTAGGTGGGAAAACCCAACTAACCCTGTGAAATCATGATAAAAGAATAACTTAAAGAAAGAGATGGCCATAACTTCTTTAAACAAGGCAGCAATCTCTTCCTTAATTTATCCCCTTTGAAAGAAAACATGGAACGGTGTCTTATCACATTATCAACAGTGGCCCACTCTGGATGAAACGGTGGCTCTGTGACTCTCCATTTTTCACATACTAATAGGACAATTATGTGCCGCGTTGTCCCTTTGACCACAGAAAATGATTTTGGCTCGGCACGCTCATTGATCTGTTGCTGCCCTTTTAAGTGCTTTTGGTGGAGCAGCCACTGAGTGTGGTCACACTGCCTCAGACCGTCCTGCAGTGAAATAATGGTCTGTCTCTTAACAAGTCCCCATCTGCATGGGAGTTTGCACCAACGGCCTCTGCTATGACTCATCTCGCAACTGTGGTAAACAACGGAGAGACAGTTTAAAGGGATTAACAGTGTTACCTGTAATTCCGGAGGCCCGCCTTCATCTCTGATCAGGAGAAGGTAGCTCTGTCCATCCACGACTATTTCCTTCTTGAACCGTCCCCCTGAAAAAAAGGAGCACAAAGTCTGTCTTGACACAACGACTCCAATCCAGGGGGGTTTCATTCATTAATCATTCAAAAATAACAACGATGAAGCAAATAAAACAAAATTCAATATCAAAGTGCTCAGCTTGGTGTGACTAAGTTTGGCGTTACGTGTATGAGCTTTAATGCAGCTTCTTGATTTAGACCTGAATGTGTAGCTGTTGTGATCATATGGTGAAAGGAAAACAGGTCTCTGTGGAGCCAATTATGTGGGCGAGAAATTGCCTTTTAGCATGTCTAATGCACAGCTGCTCAGGGAGTCAGTTCAGTGCCCCTGTCACCGCACCACCACAAGTCCTGGAGAAACCCAACTTTCACTTGATAAACAAAGTATGGGGACATTCTCGAGACAATGAGTCATATTTCTAAAGAAAAAAATAAATAAAACAAAAAATCAAAGCAGTGCCCATGACATGCATCTCATTTGATCTCTTCTTTTAAGTTAACTACTACATTTGTCTGTCCCTGCCTATAATAAAATAAAGACAAGTGTTTTGGTTTTTTTTACTCTACTACTCTACACAGTGTTCTCTGATCTAGAGCTGCAAAAAACTTGAATAAGAAGCGGAGCCAAAACGAACAGAGACTTTCAAAACAAGACACCACAAACGAAACACAGCGTCCAATACTTTGAGGTAAATTGGCAACTGTTACTTGAATTCTGGGGGAATTAAACGATTTTTTTTAAAATCATGAATTACATTCCAACATGATTTGTTTTAAATTTTATTATCATTTATTATTATTAGATGCTCGTGTCTCTTGTGTGTTTGACCATTTTCACAGTTAAACTCTGAGATTAAACGAGAACGAAAGGAAACCACGGGAGATAAAATCAGAGGCAGAAAACTCGTCTTCTGAACTGATGCGTCTTGGGTCACACATGCCCCCGGGACAGGACTAAAGGAGCTGACACTTGGCAGCGGATAAGTGTAACGCAACCTTGGCTTTCTCTTTCCTATTCTTCAATTCCTTTCTAATACATATTCTTTCTATCTTTTTTTGCCTTTAGCTAAAACTGGCTGTAGATAAACAAGAGACCACAGTGAGAATTATACAGTAAATTGCATTTGCACATATAATGCGAATAGTTTTGCGATCCTCTGGAGATTAAAGAGATTGAATTAGAATGCTGTAGAGCTAGAGAACGGAGCTCAGAATGAAAACACAATATAAATGAGGAAAATATGTTGAAAGCCAATAATTCACAACGCACAAATTCTGATCGTGGACAAAAACTGTCGACAGCAGGTGTGAAGGCAAGAAAATAAAAGTACACCTGTTACTCTTTCCCAGGAATTACATAAGCATGTAGGCCAGCTCGAGTCTTCATGAGATTAGATAATGAGGACTTGTATATCGTGCCGTTCAAGCACAGATCTCGCATCAAAGAGGAGCTGTGGGGACAATAGAGTAGCCCATCACTGTAATTTTGAAAAGGCAGGAAGATTTCCTGTCAGTGCAAGCAAAGCATATCTCCACATGAGACACACTTCCACCCTGTTAAGTCCACTTTAGCCTGCTTGGCAAATGTGGGACTCTCCCAGCCTTTAGCACAGGCTCTTGATTTGAGGTGGATGCTGGTTGTGTAACAGAGAGAGAGAGAGAGAGAGAGAGAGAGAGAGAGAGAGAAAGAGAGAAAGCAAGAGAGAGAAACAAAGAGCAAGAACTCACAGATCTTTGGAGATTCAGACAAAGCACTGAGAATGTCTTAAAAAGGGGGGATAAGATGGGGGGGGGATCTCATTACACTGTGAATGACACAGAAAACAGATTTATCAGAATTCAGAGTTTGTACAGAAGCTGGCAGCACACACATATATATATATGTGTGTGTGTTTGTGAAGTCAGGTATTTGTACGACTATGGTGAAAACATGCATGGAATTGGGAATATACATTTCAGTTACATAATCGTTCAGGACGTCTTCATTTAGAGACAAGTGAAAAGCACGTCAAAAAGAAAAAAAAAAAACCAGCGCTGGGAACAGACGAAGCATACTGACACGCTCTCCTCTTACTTTAATAAAAAAATGAACGATGAATGTCGTACATGTGTTGTTCAACCACACATGAAAAGTGGCGACTAACAGCCCTGAAGCCTACAGAGAGACAGCGAGTTGGTAGGCACAGTTAACACGCAGTAGGCACACACACTGCTTACGAAGAGGCTTAGACCTTGACACAGAGCCACAATCCGACAGAGCTCCATCCGGTGTTGCCATGGCAACACACCCCAGTACCTTCTTTTTTTTCTTCTTTCTTTTTTTTTTTCAAATATCATAGCAAAAGCCCAGGAACAACACACTGAGAAACCAGTCATGGCTGAATCGTTCTCCGCCGGGCAAAAATGCTACAGCCACAATGTAAATGACCTCACTGAAGTAAAGCCAGTGGTTAAGCAGCTGCTAATCATGAGACAGGTATGTGTATCACAACATCCCCCCCCACCACACACACACACGATTACAGCAACAACACACATTTCATTTTTCCAGCATTGATTTCTCAAGGACTTATTTAGCTATGATGATTTTCCTTCTTTGGTTCAGCAAAATGCCAGAAACTAATTATGCACTTCATGTCTCATCCTCACTATAATTACACAGAAATGAAACACTGCAAACCCTCTCAAAGATCATCAGCCATCTCTGGGTTTGCCAACATCTTTGTGGAATTCTATACAGAGGGCCTACATTTCAGGCCAGAAGGGGGCGTTCTACTTATTACATTTTAACTAATGAATTAAAGGAATACTTCACCGATTTGCATTTAGATCTAGATTTGGATTTAGATGCATCCGAGACTTGGTACGAGGCTTGAAACTGCAATGCTAATTCCTCACTTTTTAGAGCCACTCGCAGGAGGACGGGACCTCATTCCCAGAATGTAAACAGTGTCCGCCATCTTTGCTAACAGTTGTGCTAACAGGACCAAGTGTCACTGGTGGGAACTAACAAAGAAAAGAATGAAGATATTTCTCAACTCAGGGGAAACTGAGGTTGGGAAGCACCATTTTTCAAAAATACTAGAATACTAAAGTATTCCTTTAAACTGAAAAGTGGTCTTTTTTCTAGAGATGGGACCTCACACTGAGAGTAAACTGGCTAACATCGAGGTGGTAAAAGGTTTGTGACAGAGATAACATTTTTCCATTTACAGTCCCCGAGAAATCGCAATGTTTGGTTTAAGCTTATTGATTTAACAATGACCTTTACAGCCCTAATTTACTGAGAGTATTTAAGTTGTGTCATCATCTCTGCAGTGGAGAAAGGATAAGAAAATCTTTTCATTGAACCACACACAATTCTAAAGCTTGGCCTGTTATAAATATACATATATGCATATATACATTTTTTAAATCCCAAATTGAACAACTAACTTCAGTGTCTATATGTTTGTGTGTATGACACCACCTCCTGACCCACACACCTCCAGCAGACACTTACCTTCAGGAGACTCCTCCTGCACATATGTGCCTGTCAAGTACCGATGCACCAAGGCCGACTTCCCGCTGGACAGGTTTCCCACAATGCCCTGCAAGGCCAAGTGCAAAAGAATGTGATTATGGTGTAAATGGTTAAACCCGCAAGCTTATATAGACATAAAGGACCACAATGGTGAATCTGTAGAAGGAAAACTCAGAGTACAAGGTGTTCTGGGCGTTCATCTGCCAAAGCTAAGCCTTGAAATGTGTCTTAAAACCACTAAGAAAACTGCCCTTTTTTGTCAGGCTGCAAACTTTAAGGCCAATCATAATGGAGGGTTCCACAGGAACGAAAATTGAATCACGCCATTACTGAAAATTGAGCCATTGTCCAAGGAACAGGGTAATAAAATTGGCTGACAAATACCAAATCTTTGTGAACGTTTGCCTCACTGAGGAAGGGCCGCATGAGGACACAAAATAAATGAAACAATGACATAGACTTTTAGTTTCTAACAAACACTGTTTGTATGCAAGAATCAAGTCCAATTAACAAAAGAAGAAATGCTTGAGGGATAATTTATTATTGTATTGATAAGTTAATTCATCAAACATACAAAGTCCCACCTCCCACGCAGAGAGCATCCAGGTCAAAACTCCAACTAACCAAGTCCAGGGATACTGTGTTTGTTATGCTTATTATTTTGTTGTTGTTTTACTTTTAAATACCTAAGTAAGAATTTGTTCAGGCTGTAATTACCATGCAGAGATATGCTTTTACTCAGGATAATAATAATAACAATAAAAAAAAGGAACTCTTTTTTTGCTTCTCAAGTACATTTGTACTCCACACATGGAAATGATAATGAAAATAAATGTTGTCCGGAAGGTGGCAAAACAAACCCAAGGAAGAATAAGGAGGGCAGGAATAGATTTTATTTGTAGTTAAGGAACAAAACAATAAAATGCAATGGCTCGGTTCTATATGCAGGCAGTGTGAGGTTGAAACATAATGAGGAAAGTCCTCAGCAAACATCAATGTGGCTGCAACAGTCCCTGCTTCCTGTCCCTGGAGTCAAGACCAGACCTAACTACAGTGGTGCCTTCAGGGTGATGCATGGTGGAGGGTGGGCTGATGATGCCAGCATGTCTGGGAAGAACAAAGGCTACAACATCGCTCTCCTCCTCCTCCTTCTCCTCCTCCACCCACCATGGCCCTCTTTTTCAGATCATTAGTGGGTGTTAAAGTCAGGCCTGGTTCTAATTATAGGGACATTTGTGTCTTTCTAGCCCTACCTACTACAGGAGTACATACGCTTATCATAAGGCAACCAGGCAGAATAAACTATGAATAAGCTCAGAGTTAGCAAAAGTTGTAGTCTGTGTGCTGGGAAAGCTATGAGTCAACAAAAATCGTCTTTACACCTCGAGCAGACCGAGTGTTCCTGCTGCTTTTAACTGCCCAGCTTTGTAAACCTGCTGGTATAAAGTCGTGAAATCAAATTGCCCTATCAGCACTAAACAAGTACAAAAACTTCTAGTCTTCTTTGAAGCTGCTTAACTCTGACCTAGGAATACTGCAGAAGGGTAGACGAAAATAAAGGTAAGGTTGGACCTCAACTGAGCTTCCATCAGGTGCAGCTCACAGTCATGTCGCACAGACATTTTGGTGGCTTTTCCCATTATTGGTCCAGACTTCTGATAAAAAAAAAAAATCAAACATATCACTAACTCCTTTTCTGTATGACCTGAAGAGCAATTGTGTGAAACTTGTTAGAGGTATGATTGCTTTCTTGCAACACTTCATCAGTCTCAACAGGTCCACTTACCAAAACCCCAATGTGGAGGCTTTCAATTAACACCTTGGAAATATAAAAGGAAATGCATTTCAGGTAGAAGAAGCCTGTTAGTCTTTGAACTTGCTGCGACGTCCCTCTTTTTCCCTTCCATTGAACTTTTCTCTCTCTTACAACAATGAACACAGATTTAATATATCGACTGGCAGAGTGGAGGTGTCGAGACATTTTTTTTTAAGGCTGCTCGTCTTTTTAGGTGTAAGACATTAAATCATGTGTGGATGTAAGCTGTGCATTTGGCAGTGGCTGTGTGTGCTTCACTAGCAGGTGGGCTCCGACCCAGAATGTGTCACTAGTCAAGCCCAAACCTGCCACTCATCTCGCGTCCTGCTGCAAGCCACCCTGCATCTCCATGCCAACGCCTTTCATTAAAAATCACCCACTATGAGCCCATTTTGCGACCGCTCTGCCTCATGTGAAATGTAAAGCCAGTGCTACATGGACAGAACGCGCTTTCCCACCGACAATGACACTATCAGTGTGATCAAACACGTGGGGGGCGACTCAGCACAGGGACGGTGAGGAATATGAAACGATACTCACCACTTTCAGCTCCGGCACTGACCGACTCAATGTCCATTCCTGACTGTTGACGAAAGAGTCTAAAAAAGGAGAAGGACAGAAAAGACGTTAAGTCAAGACCACACTGGAAAGTAAGCCATTCATCTGTGTCTCACTTGACCTGAGCTACAGACAATACATTATTAACAGTATTTCCCAGTGGATGGCGGCAAAGCGTCTTCACAGCTGCAGTTTATAGGCTGTCCTGTGTGCAACAAGTTTTCACGATGGATTGTTCAGCTGTTAAACAGATATGACAAAATCTATCTACAGTCCTGTCAAGTGTAAGCGCATGTTAACCCACACGAGGATTGATTTTTGTAATACACAATGTTTAGCATCCTTTCACTGTGTCCTTTTACTATCATCTTTAAGTTATCCAGAGGGATTGCATAGGGGGTTTAGCAGAGTGGATTTGCAGGGGCTTGCTTTCCAAGGCCTCCTGAAGTCAAGAGGTAACATGAATAAGAAGCTGCTAAACTTTAACCATTATTTTTGCCATATCTTTAGGGTGCATTGATTATATTCCGCAATATTTTCATATTTTTCTTTGCCCTTAATCTGCAAATATTTAAAATAATTAATTAATCATTTGAGTCATATTTGGAGCATTGGGTGTTCTTTATAAGACAGTCATCATTGACATCACAAGTATTGTCTAAGATTTAATAGAGGGAGGGAAAAGGAAACAAAGCACCGGCTAGTTCACAAAGATCTTTTCATCACGCTCCCTAATTTGCTCAGTTCTCATTTTCTCCGTTTTGTTTATGTATTAATGACGTATAAAAGTTCTCAACTGCCAAGAAGGAATTGTGAAACACCCGTTTAAGTGCAATCTATGCAGTCTGCCTCAATATAAGGTTTCACCACAGTGCAATTTCTGAGGAGGATTTTAGATAATCCACTTAAGAAAGGACAGCTATTAAGAGGCTTGATTCAGCATGTTGACATTTGAAAAAAAAGAAAGAAAAGGGGCATTGGGAAAGAGCACTGCCAATGGAAAGTAGTAGTACAAAAAGTAAAGAAAAACACACAAATGACAACTCTGCAAGTTGTGCCAGTTTCCCAGAGATGGAGTACATGGTTCTGTTTCATAACAGCTATTAGAACAAAGGCCAGCTTCCTGTTTTGGGTTCAAACCCACCATGAAGAAGATTCTATCTCTCTAATACACAAGTGTAGACTCCCTGTCTCCAGGTAACAAGGTGTGCAAAGCTCCGCCACCCCCCCCACCCCCATCCACACCCAGATGTCCAAACCATAACAATTAAAGTGTTCATCCCCGAACAGCGACCCATCATTACAGTAAGCCTCTTTGTTGCAGCAATAGTGGTTTTGCGACTGTGGAAGAATGACAACATCAACGTAACCACTGTCACTATAAATAACGTTTATATTTATCTCAAAGACAATGTGTGTTAAAAGTAGATGTGATTCATAGATAAGCAGATCTGAGTCAAAAACCTCCTTTACTTACAAGTGGAGCCAAAATGTTGCCTGTTTTTTTTTGACCTCTATATCCACAGAGAGCTTTGTGTTGCTCTGGATATCTCAATTGTTAAGGGAGAGGAGGAGAGTGATTCCCAAACAGAGGGGCCTTTCACCGAGCTTTGTGCAGAGTAGTGTTTAAACAACACGTGCCTCATGAGGAGCTCTCTCAGCGCAGGTGTGACATGTCAAGACATGAACGAAGACACACAATATGACTCGGTGCTTAAGTGCAGGAAACTGACTACAGGTCAAAGCTCTTGGAGATGATATCTCCAGAAGCTTCATCCGATGCCTCATTTCCTCGGATTTCCTGTTTTGGTGTTCAGGTCCCATTATTCTGACATGTGTTCTCTGTACTTAACATGACAATTCACATTCAGATTTACATTATGGGAAGTTTTCTCTACATAATTGGAAGGTTGGTTTAAAAAAAAAGTCATAACTAACAATTTGAAAAACACATTGAAAGGATCCGGTCTTTAGCTTTAGTTGCTGTGGTAACCCCGACATTAACATATAACAAATGAGCTGAAAAACAAGATAAATAAAATAAATGAATCCATATTTTGAAAACAAAAACAGCCACATGTTTTCTTATGTTTTATAATCCTCAAAAACAGAATTTCACAGATGGACTCATTCACAAAAACAGACAAAAAAACTACATGTGTCACTAAAAGATGCTGCACTACTTCTTTGCTGATTCCTTTAATTACCAAAAGAGCACCACTTTTAAAGGACATTAAAACTCACAGATTACACTACACAGATTATCCAGGACCCAACACACACATTGTTGAATCTGTTTTAGAACTTGTGCGTTTCCTTTCACAAACAACGCCTTAACATATTGTAATACAGGGCATCATGCATGACTTGTGCCATCACTGGAGCAGTTGCAGTGCAACCATTTTGGTCGCCTGTGAATTTTAGCCCAAATTGAATCCATGTGCTCCGCGTTACGTCACTCTTTAAATATGAGCATCGCCACATCCCTGTGTCCCAGAATGCCGACAGAAACTGAATGCCCCAGCATGTGTGATGCTTACAGAGGACACCAGTGTCTTTGTTTCTGTGAGGGGAAAACAGTGCTGCCAGCTTGTTTGTCAGGTTTTTCACTTCACTGCTCATGTCTACTCGGATAAATATGACCGCTCAGACTGAAGGTAGTGAAGCACAACCCTCCCCGTCCACCCACTTATTCCGTTTCATGAGAAAAGAAAATGCAATGTGAGCAAAAACCCGGCGCATATGGTTATTTAAGTGTGGGCACATTCACACACATGCATGCATGTCTATGTGCAGTGAATCTAAAGTGGTTTTTGAGATGAGAGAGGACAACCTTGAGGTCGAAACTTCCACTCCAACTCTGACTGACTTTCCAGCCGTGCTTTTCCCACCGTCATAAATTACAGTGTGTGATTTTAGATGGCAATTAGTAATTCTACTTCCCTAACCTCACAACCAAGCAACATTCCATGTCTGAATACATTTTTCACGCACATGTTCACAAAAATGGTCCCCTAGCATCTTCTTATTGTTCATTGGTCTCTAATTTACACAGCAAAGAATCCAGTCTGCGCTTGTACATCTATTCCACTGGGTGCCAAATCATCGCTATATTATACCTATCAAAGAAGGCAAGTGAGGAAAAACAATAAGCACAAAACAAGGTAAAAATAGTTGTGCTTTGCCAGTCTAATGCAGCCTGGATGGCCTGCCCTACTTTAAGCTCTTAAAGCCTTGTGTTGTCTGCTGACAAGCATTGATTACTTCCCCTGAAAATAAATTGGACGTTGTGGTTCAAACAGCATCCTCATTTAACCTGAGCTGCACAAATTGGGTTTTCACAGAAATCTTGCAGGACAATGCTCAGGTTGATTGACTCAATTTGTGGAGCTTAGAGAGGAATGTGTCAGGTTTAGCTTATCTTGTCTCACGACACAAAACAGAGCAGGAGAGCATGTTGATGGAAACAATGAACCATGAATTAAAGACAGGGCTGCAGACACCAACAAATATTAGAGCGCTATCCAAACTCCCAACTAATTTAACAGTTTGTAGGCTTGGTGGTAATAGTGGTTTCTATTCTATTCACCTGCTGAAACACAACATGTACCCAACAGGAGATTTTACAGTAGCAGATGCTTAAATACAAATTATATTAGGATAGTAAAGGTATGGTGTGTAAGAATTAGTGATGGTGATGAGACTGCAGACTGTAACAAACACACGACTCCTCCACTAACCGTCCCTTTCCTAAGCGAGTCAGGGAAATATGATGGTCATCACATAACAGAGCTCCCATATAAAAAACCTTATTTTAAGGCCATAACATTTTTATTTGAAAGCAATTAGTATATTCCAAATTATAGTTAAAGTTTTCTGGCAAAAAACTCTCAATGCTGTAGTACAGTACATATGCCAAGCCTGCGTGTTGTGTACTGTACAAAGAGTTTTTTTTAATTTTAATATGAGGCTATATTCAAACAATTATTACAGAGACAGAATAAACTAAGGGAACGAAAAGGAAAAGGAAAGAAAACTAAAGTTACCATTAAGCAAACAAACAGCAGAAGAGGACAACGACGATGAAGCTAGCGACGGCGAATGCAAGAGCAAGAGAGATGTGGGGCTATGATATCATCTTTTTCCCAAACTTAAGTATACACAATGTTTTAAGATGTCTTTCACTCTGGGACCAATTTCCCAAAATGCTGGTTTTGTGTGGATAAAAACCTGAAACGATACACAACTTTTGCGGATTCTCCTTAACTTGTTCTTGTGTGTTCAACCCCTAAGCACATCAATCTTCACTAGGTGACAACACTCCTGACCATTCTCTCTCAACTCAGATAAACAGAGAGCCCCCATCTCTCCACTCAGTTCACTGATCACTCATGCTTCCACAAGTACAACAGAGTGGCTTTGTTCATCCACAGGTGGGGGTGGGGACACAGTCTGTACACCTCAAACCCCCTTCACCCTGTTACTGCCCTTCCCCCAATGTTATCATGAGGAGTCAGGACACATTTAAACTGAGTGCATGCACATGTGTGTGTGAGTGCATGTGTTAAGTTGTGGGAGGGCTGAGCTTCAGCTTTCTGGATTTAATTTAGGAGCAAACACTTAAGCAGGTAGCAACAGGCACCAAGTCCCACCCAGGGCATTGAACACCTTACTTTACTCAGGCTGATCGGCACACCTACATTCCTAGTGCCTGACTGGCTGGCTGCAGTGGAATAAATGGGAGAAATGTGACGAAACTCCCCCACAAAGGAACAGGTATCCTTGGAAACATGTTATGCACAAGTACAAATAGACACCAACAGGTTTGACCTCAGAAACCTATTACAAGCTTTATGTTAGTGAGATGATTACATATCTGCAGTAGTAGTTCAAAGGTTGGCTCAATGAGAGTGAATGCACCACGTACGTAACATGACACTTAAGTTGTCACAGTCGACTAATTAGGCCATCACACCTGAAGACGTAAAATCGGGGCTTAGCGTAGAAAACGTAGCACGTCACGGCTATTAATTCAGAGTTACAAATATTCGCAGTTCGCTGCTCTTCCAGGCAATTGGACAAACACGACCCACTGTCAGAGTTAACCTTTAAACACGGCGCTTAAGTCGTCTTCCCTTCTCCCCATCATTATAGCATGTAAGCCCTCTTAATTTAGCCCTGCTAGGGAGCCAAATGCATCCCCATTACAGCCACTAACTGCTTTAATGCTATTGCTTTCAGCTGCATCACTGTGAAGTCAACAGACAGCATTATAGAGACTCTCGCGTCCTGTGTCTGGGTGACACAGAGACAGCGCTGGGGCTGTGCTATACCACAGCCAAACCACTGTAAAACAAACCCATTATAACAAATTCTTATCAGTCACTGGTTTACTTTATTGACCTACTCATTTACTAAAGTTCAAAAATCTTGTGTAAAACCAAGTAATTGCTGTGTAAGTGCATACAAACAGGCGGTTCACACACAAAGAGCACTGAGAAATAAAGCACCCAAAATAGAAATTCCAGAAGGACTCTGGATCCAGACGTTTTTGAACACCATCCAAACTCACAATTCCCCATGTGTTTTTCATTTGCCTGTCGGTCTTTGAGAAAAAAAGAAAAGAAAGCACATTTCCTCGTTTCTCTGTGCAGTGAATGAGGGGCTGAAATGTAGAACTGAGCAGAGAAATAAATGAAGAAATCTTGTGAGTCTTACCTTGACCTTTGTGGGAGTCAGTGTCTACCAGAGTCTCTATGGTGATGAGCTGTGACTTATTATTACCAGCCAAGGGATACTGGCTAGTGTTTTTGCTCTGTGACTGCTGGGGCTCACATTTGCCAATGTGTTGCTGTTCCTTCCTCCTAAAACGATTTGCTATGAGCTGCCATATGCTTGGTTCTTCAAGAACTGTTTTGGAGGACAGTTTTGTTGGACAGAGAGGTACCTCCATTACCTTGACCTTCCCTCTCCTGTGGTAATGAATGTATTGCATGCCCCCATCCTCTATTTGCTCATGAGAATTTGGAAGCATTCTCCCTGTGAGGTACGAGAAAGGCCGTGGAGGCATTGTTGTCTCCTCGACAGTATCTTTAGTCCAAGAGCCCTCCTTTTTTTCCCCCTCAGACCCTAAAGTAACCTTGTCCCGGGGCCGATTCCTCCTGATTCGCAGACTGAGGCTCCTTCGCAAACTGCTAAGTGTACTCTTTGGAGAATCAGTTCTGCTGAATTTGGAAGAAGATTTATTATCTTTGTCACTGTCCTTCTCTTTGCTCTTATCTTGTGGTGATTTACCAAATAACCTCCAACGGAAGCTCCCTTTGAGAAAACTTCCATCACTCCCTGTGTGGCTGCTGCTCCTCTGGCTGTCAATCTCATCATCAGAACCCCTCTTTCTTAGCTCCAGCACCGTCATGCTGACAGGCCTGGGCTTCCAGCTCTTCTGACGGACCCTGGGGGTCACGTCAGCAGAGACCAAAGGCCGCTGAGCCACAACAGGATTGAGCCCATCAACTGCCCTCAGTTCAGCCTTCCTGCTCCTGTACAAGTTGTTTTCCAATACCCCGGCCCTCCTTAGGGGTTTAAGGGTCTGGGGTGCCGCCAGGACTGGGCCTGGGCCTGCCAGGATGCAAACACTTCTAGGCCTGCGTAGCAGTCTCTCTTGTTCAGGTTGAGAAATGTTTGGGTCGACTGGGTCGCCATACATGCTCACCGTTCTCCTCCTGAGTGAGGTGACATCTTGATGTGGTCTTCGCAACACAGCCCGCGGTAGAGTGCTGTGTCTCGAGATGGTGCCATGTTCTCCAAACACAAGCCCTCTGGCATGAACAGTGACAGAGTGTGATGCTGAGCTCTGATTGCGTTGCTCATGGGTGCCTGTCGGAGCAGTTATCGCTACCACATCTCTTCCTTGTTGTGAGGAGTTCCCCAAGTTCTTGGCGAGTTGTTTTGAAAACCTGTCGGTCCTCATTTTTCCCTCCACCTCCTCCAACTCCTCCTCATTCTCCTCCACAACAACCTCTTCTCTTGGCCTCCCAGGTCTACCTGTACGGCTCAGGGATGGCCACTTGTTGAGCTCCTGTTGCGCCCTGCCCAGCCTGGGGCTGCTCTCCATTGGCATTAAACTCATTACCTCTGCTCCCGGCTGGCAACTCTCCACCAGGGTGCGGGTGATCTGGCCCATTCCCAGCATGGACACCGGTACATCTCCCTGTGTTTCCTTCAGGATTACAGAGATGTGATACGCTGTTTTTCCCTGCTGCTGCAGCTGGTCAATGGCTATACTCCTTGGGGTAGCATCCACTGGCCCACTGCTGAAGAATAGCATGGCACTTCACTCAAACAAATTCACACATGCATCACTTATTCACACACTAATACAAGCGCATAGCATGGGCAAATGTTCACATTCTGCCAGGAAGTTGTTGAGATTCAGCTCATGAAGTCGTTCATTGGAGAACTAACTTCCTATGCCAGGCATAATCCGTCACCTTTGACATGGGAAAAAAACTTCAAAGAAGTTAAAGCAAAGCCTTGCTGGCACCTGCATCCTCTGGCTCCTTTACTCAGCAGACTCACACAGCTGTAATTCCCCCCACACTTTGTTCTACCTGTCCCGTACAAGCAGATGGGAAAAAAACGGGTTATCCACAGAATGTTTTGCAACAAAGTCCAATCTGTGATGGCTTCAAAAGTTGCAACTTTACAAAAAAAAAAAGAAAAAGGAATAACCCTTCCTTTCTGGCAAGTTACGAACAGTGAGCGATCCCTGTTGTTGGCAGTGCAGACAAACCCCTTAATCTCTGAGCTCTTTCCATGCAGAGCATGAGGGAGTGTGTCTCTGTTTGAACTTTCAGCTGCTTTCCAACCCCCTGGAAACATGGAAAACAAGGAGTGGATCCCACAGGCATTGAATACACCGTCCCGAGCTGCCAGAAGCCCCCAGAGAAATGAGCAGACTAAAGTGAACATGAGGTCATGAGAAAACAGAGCTGATAACACATTGCTGTAGTCAACAAAAGAAGACTACAATCCACAGCAGCCATTAAATGACTTAATCACACTTTACGGACACATCTTACCACATTTAATGGAAGAAGATGACAGAGCAATTGCCAAGTATTTTATTCATTTATTATAAAACATTTGAATGATCTAAGACTGTTTAGGTGGCACATACTATATGGTACAGATACTGTGTAAAGGGAAAACATGAATACCAAAAGAGCCTGCCTCTCACCACAGCACCTAAGAGAGCACGACTACAAACGGAACCTGCATTGGTAATATGAGAGTCTCCACACAACTACTACATACCACGCTTCCTGTGGCTCCCACTCCACAGCCTACACAATGTGGGAGCGCTTAAACTTCATTCCAAGAGTGGCCGACAGCTATTCATTGTGAGCAAACTGTAATTTCTCTTTTTAAGCATTGGTAGTTAATGTTAATGTTAAAGAATATGGTACACTGCGTTGGACATTAATTTCCATGCAATCTCAGCTTCTCAGTGTGTGTCCACAATAGACTGTGGAGCATCTAATGGTGACGGGAGATACTTCAAGTCTTTGTGAGATGCTTTATGATGCATTAATAAACAGGATCATAAAGAGCACCATGTGACTGACTGAAGCCAGATTTTACTTTTGTTCCACCCAGCACTGCAGCTTTCATTTAAGTGATGTTAGAGTTTAAACACTGCCCCCTTGTGGTCAAAAAGTTAAAAAAAATTACCTATCTGGTACTCAGATAGGTAATTTTCCATCAGAGCAGCTTAATACCAATTTAGACCATCCCTAATCATAAAATCACTCTATATATGGCTATTGTATTATATTCGATTATGTTGATATTATTCATTTATATAAAATAAATACAATCATTATATTTTTGTATTATATACAACAATTTTGAAGCTCATGAGAGCTTTTGGTGAAGAGTAAAGAGCAAAATGGAAACACAGGCTGCCCCACCGAGGTCGTCATTCAGTCAGAAATCCAGTATAACTATGAAGCTTCAAGCATCTCGGCAGCTTTGTGCCAGAAGATGAATTCTACAGCAATTGATTGAAAAAGAAAAACTTTTTCTCATGAAGAAAAATAAACACCATACAGCCCTCTAAAGAAAACACACTCACTCAAAAATAATATTACTTTTAACTGGCAGAATCAAGATATTTGCCATCTCATACCCACTGCTGCTCTTGTGTCCTTATCAGCATAACAACACAAAACATGTATGAATCGACAACACTGATGATTCTTATCAGTGAGAGAGTATGAAATGTTACCAGTCAGGATGGACTCACTCCAAGTTTTACATCGTCAAAGCCAACTTTGCTGGGGGTTTTTTTTTTACCTTCATCCAGGTAGCAGGGGTTTGAAATAATACGGGGCTCATCATCAAGCAAACAGTCCTTTTCGCTCCACTGGATATGGTGGTGTCGATTTCGTCTACGACTCCCGAAGCACAGCAACATAGTCTACCTACAACCTCAGGGCCTTCTCCATGACTCACAAAACAATTCAAAAGGAAAACATCAGGGTGCCTGAAACATCACATCGCTCCAAATTATTATCATTTTTCCTTGTTCTCTTCTTTCTTAAAGGCACTGCTGGGAAAATCTCCCCTCACATCCAGCGTGTAAGTCCTCTGTAGCTTTTGTCCAACATGATTCCAAAAAAACACTGTTTTGGCAGTTGTATCACGCTGTGGCCATGATGCGTCTTCCACGCACACCTGATAATGTAGTTACCAGCAGAAACCTCTCCAGTTGCTGGACGGACAGCAGGAATGGCCCAGAGAAACCACGTGTCACAGTTCACTTGGAGTCGCTTCCTCTGTGGTAATTCATAATGCAGGTGTTGTTTAAGCAATGTCCTGCATGAGAAACACCCATAGGATTAAAGTTAAACCACTATCCTGTTGTCTTTGTTGTGGTTCGATCCAGAGGGAACCTGGGCTGTAGTAAATCCTGGGGTTTTTCAAAGTGCTGACCAGGTAACAGAGCTTCTCTTGTGTGCTCCTCTCTCTCCTCCTCTGTCCCACAGCTCAATGCTTCTCCCTCTTGTAACCGTATCTTGATGGCAGCTGGGAGGGTTTTTCAGAAAACTGGATGAGCATGTTTTGAGGTTCCTGAATTACCAGCCACCTTCTCTGAGTGTGTTTCCACATCTGCCTGATTGCGAGTGAATGACATTTATCTCCTGCATGCATCGCTGTGACAAACACGAGTGTTATGAGTGTTGTTTTGCCAATGAGGCTCTGACATGAGCTTTACTTCACTCACCTCACACATAACCTGGTACTTTTAAACAGACGGCATCATATATTTTTATCATTGTCAACTCTAATAGCAATCTAAACATGTCAGTAAATATAAATGATAAAATACTCTACTATTTTCAAGTTTCATTTTAGGAAAAAAAAACTTATTACAGAGCTTATCTAAACTAAATCAGAAAAGACTAGAAACTTTTAGCCTGTTTTATCTTACGTGAAATAACACACAAATCTAATTCACGGCAGGCACTACTGTATGGCTTTATTGGAAAAAACCCAATTACATTTTCCGTATTTTCTGTATCTAATTCTGTGAGGGCACTGGTTATTCAACAGTATTTGCAATTTCAGTTGATGTAATAAACTCAACAGATAGAAGCTTCACATTGATTTGAAGATTGCATTTTAAAGTATTGTCAAAAAGCAAAATGCTCATGTCAGAGTTTGAGCTAACTTTCCAAACGAAATCACCACACTGAGACGTCGTCATGCCGCAGCCACCGACTGTAGTAAGAGACAATTACCTCCGGGGCTTAGGCAATTTCCAGGGGTTGTGATCATTTTTGAAAACCTATTAGCAAAGATCAATAAGTCTCAACAGCAGACGTGGCAAACTGGCAACACTGCTGTGTTTATATAAGGCCACAGACACTATGCAAGACAAATTCTGGTGTTAGTCTAACAGATCTCATGATGCATCGTGAGTAAAGCCCACAAACCCTTAGTCAGTGTTCGGACATGAGTCAGCCATGCACATATGCACACGCTTTCATGAAGGCGAGTTTACTTCCTCAGGAAAACACAGTGACAGGAACATTAGACGACCTAAAATAATCAGCATTATTGACGGGCATGAGGTTGTTGTCGGACACCACAGCATCACAGCTCACCCTTGATTAGCATTCATCATCATCATCACCCTCCAGTACCACGTAGAAAGACTCTTGTGTCATCTACAGGCTGAGCACACCAACAAAGCTCCACACACATGCACAAACACACGTCACGACTCAAAATGATTTTCACAGGTATTGATGTCGTGCTTTTTAAATATAGCCCCACGTGAACATCACGTCGGCGCAAATCTGTGGCACAGGAAGCCCAACATGGAGACGGTGAAGAAAATCATTCACAGCTTCCAGAAAAGAGTCCTCGCTTGAGGAGATGTCTGATCTGGGGCCGAGTCAGAAACTGTGATCAGCGTCATCACGGACGAGACACATGGGCACTGAACTGCTAATAGACCCTGTACCAGATTCCGCCCGAGGCTTGAGTCGTATTAGCAAAATTACTCCTGATGCCATCGTCTGGTTTTCTGATAATAGCTGGTTGCTATCAAAAAATGCTTCTCGGTAGACAGTAGAAGGAAACACTACATGATGAGACTTGGTTCATGTATAAAAAAGGAGATGTGAACATTCGTAGGAACTGAAAAAAAATCAGTTATCACTGATAGTTATGCACGCTATCTACTGAAAGCTTGTTTTGAACTTTTTTTTAATTCATTGACTAGCAGTTTTGCTGCAGTTCGCTTTATTTGAAGGAGGGTGAACACGTTCGAGGATGGGAGCCTAAGTTTCCCACATGCTCATTAAAGCATTGGAGAGGGCTCCATCAAGCCACAGTGAGATCATCATCATTAGATTGGTACAAGACTCCACAAATGTCTGCACTGTTTCATTTATTCCCTGCTCTAATTGTGCTCAAATTATTATAACGTAATTTAAGGTCCAAACGTCCCTCAATAATCCAACATCCTCCGGATATTGAATCTAGTGATTAGTTAATGTTGAGCCACATTGGCTGTTACAGTGACTGCCAGCTGGTACTGCATTATTATCTACGAACAATACAGAGGTTTGCAACTTAGTTTGACATCACCTACTATAGGTATTCCCTGCCAGATCATGCCACTTTGGCAACACGTCGAGGACGAAAATAAAGAAAATCTGTCACTACATCTTAAAGGAAATGGGGGGAATAAATTATCACTGTTAATTGTAAGTTCCTCTGGAACATGGATGTTTTCCGGGGCGTGACTATTCAGCTCTCTGAGGCATAATTAACACTTACTGTTGCTCCCCGCAAACAACACAAACAGGTCTGAAAAACAGTGAACTCCCCCAGAAGCATCTGAATGTTGTGATAAGGGAACACACACACAGGACCCATTGCTCCTGAAAACCCGGAATAAACATGCACGACACAACGTGCCTACCCAAATGCCACTACAGACATAAATGTAAACAGTTTGGGTATGATACACAATCTGTGCATCTGTGTGTGCAATGAACACTTTACACATTACTGCACTCAAAACACACACGCGGTCTAAAGATGAAAACGTGTTCTTTGATTTTCTCCCCCCACACCCAGATGATTACACGGCAACAGTGATTACACAATGACCTGCCAATTTAGCAAAAGACACACATTTACCAAAAGCCCCTTTCACACCCTTGTTTCTGCATCGACATTGAATTAATGTTGGCAAATGAGTAAGGCAGGAGACTCGTACACAGAGGCAGAAGGGCTACAGACAGCAAGGAAAGTTTATGATAATTAGGCTTGCAGTAGTGGTACTGAGCGTGGGTGTAGAGCTTTTTAAAATTCAGCTGCACTAGCGACAAGCATACGTCACTATTGCTCCACTGCAGAGAAAATGATAGGTTCGAGGACGTCTGTGGGAGGCTGTGAAAAATTCCAGACGCTTCTGTCTGTAAAATTCAGGTTTTGAGAGAAAGCTTCTGCATTTACATAGCATGTGTGTGTGAGAGACACAGAAGCAAAGCATCGGTGAATGGGAGAGAGATGGTGAAAGCAAGGCAATCTTGAGCCATAGATTAAACATTCAGCCCTCTTACTAAAATCTTTGACATTCAAAATGTTCACTGCTTATCTTCCCACTTTGCTCAGACAGAAAATAATACTAAACATTCAGTGCCACGGATCAATGTCAGTGTTGTTTGTGTTTTGATGCCTGAAGTGAACGTGTACAAGTTATTAAACAGGTGTCAATCTAGACTTCCTGATGTGCTTTTTGCAGCCATCACAACCACCACAACAACACATGTTGAACGTTACTATAGGACTTTGATGTCTCAGCTGAAGAAATACAAGGTGCACTGGGGGAGAAAGGAAAAGAAAAATGTGAATTTCGGCGATTTGGGGATGGACTGGGAAACCAAGCCAACAGAATGGTTTGATGATGATGACAAAATGACCAGTGAGAGAAGGTAGGAGGAAGCTGCGCATATAGATGCACAGTTTTCACAGGCGGGTTTGTGTGGGCTGGTAGCTCCCAGTCCTCCTCCTCCTCCTCCTCCTCTACACATTAGTTTAGCAAACCCCCGCTCACTTCTGGTGTCATCTTTTAAAACCTGCCTTTGACTCACTTTTATGCAATAGCTTTGATGTAGTATCGCTCTCTGTCATCTTTATTTTAATGTAGGAGTGGCAGCAGTATCAGTATTATTTTTGGTATTATTACAGAGTAGCACAGAGAGGCCTCTTTTAAGGTCATCCTCGGGGAGCTGGGATAAAATATGCTTGGATTTGGTGAATCACTTCACTGAAAATAATTGCCAGTGATTGCTATAATATGCGGTAATTGGTCTCCTTCAACATAAAGCACCAGACTATTGTTATCTATGAGAGGGTGGAAGTGATGCAAAGTTTGAAACCCACAATTTGAATGCAACTCCTTTACATTGTGCGTCTGTATCAGTTCACAGAATGGCTTTTGAGGGCTGAAAAGCCTAGTTGGAAGTGTTGTACTGTACATTTAAAAACATTATCTGCAGCCCTCATGTGATCATATATCACTTTCTTTTTCCAATTTCATTCTTCAGATGATAACATATGTAACATGTCCCGCACCATCTGGCTTTCAGCTGCCTTCCTGCACCCCGTGTATGTCTTGCATCTATTCTTGCACTTGTTAAAATAAATGGAACCGTCAGTCACAGCATCAGTCAACCGCAAACTGATGTTACAACGTAGTGAAGTAACTTGTGCCATTGTATTTCCGTATGAGGTGGTTGTGATGCTCTTTAGGTGCAACTACGAACAGCTACGCAAGCTCTGGATGAATGTGTTGTTCAAACTCACCAGTCACATCATTAGACATTAAGTGTCCGGCGTAGTCTTCTGCTGCTGGAGCCCATCTGCTTTCAAGGTTTAACATGTCGTGCGGTCAGTGACGGTCTGCTGCACATGGTTTTAACAAGTAAGTATTCGAGTTACTGTTGCCTTTCTATCATTTTGAACCAGTCTGGACACTCCTGTGACCTCTGGCATCAACAAGGCACGTTTGTGCCCAGAGAAATGCAGCTCACTGGATATTTTCTTTTTTTTTTTATTATAAATTATTCTCTTTAAACCCTAGAGATGGTTGCATGTGTAAATCCCAGTAGATCAGATGTTTGTGAAATACTCAGACGAGCCCATCTGGCACAAACAACAACCTTAAAATCACCTTTCTTCCTCCATTCTGATGCTCAGTTTGTCCTTCAGCAAGTCGTCTTATCCATGTGTAAATGAGTGCGTAGCAAGAGTGGACTCACACGTGTGTTGCATTGACTACAGCAATTACTCGATTAATCGATTACTAAATTAATCGTCAACTATTTTGATAATCTTTTGATAATTTTGGGGCAGCCCGTGGCCAAGTGGAAAGGGAACTTGGCTTGTAACTGGAGGGCTGGGGTACCCCTGACCAAGGTACCCAATCTCCATTGCTCCCCGGGTGCTACTCAGTGTGGCAACCTACTGCTCCTAATTCTAGAATGGGTCAAATTTCCCTAAGGGGATTAATAAAGTATAAGATTTAGATTTAATCGGTTTGAAGCTTTTTTCCTTATTAAAACACGATTTCTGATTGCTTCAGCTTCTTAAATGTGAATATATTCTTAATTTCTTTGCTCCAAATAGCAAAGAAATTATTAAAAGTAAATCATTATTATGGTTTGTGGACAAAACAAGACATTCGAGAACATCATCTTTTCCAGGTTTGACAAATACTGATCAACATTTTTTAACGTTTTCTGGACTAAACGATTACTCGATTAAATGTGAAAATAATCAACCGATTGCTATGCATGATAGCTAACCAGCCGCTAGGCTAAACGTTAGCAGAGTCTGTATATGTCATGGCTGACTGTAGCAAGAGTTGCTAATGTTGCTAAAGTGATGCTAATGCCATGTCCCCCGAGTCCACCACTGTTGGGGGCACCCTGTCTGACCAAAAACCCCAACAACAGTAATAACAACCTTGTCGTAGTATTCCATGTTGACTGTGTTGTGTTTGAACTAAACATAATAAACATGATTTGATTATGACGGATTCATTTGACACTCGTCCTGATGCCTGGAATGTTGAACAGCAGACATTGTGGTCCAAAGCGAAGCAACAGCCTTACGATGCCGCTCGGCAACGCTCGACACCGCTGTATATGATTGGCTGATTAGATATCAACAAACAGGTGAATATGTGTACTTAATGCAGTGCCGGGTGAGTGTATGTCCATCATAGAGGAAGCACTGAATCTACAATATTGTTTAATCTGTCCAGGTGTCCTGGTTTTTACACCTTTCGAAGGTTTTTTCATTCCAATTAGAAAACGAAGGCCAAGAATAGCGACACGTTTGGGCACAAGCTCCCATGTAATTTCCCACATCCTTTGTCTCCGTGCCTGTGACGCCCATACATGCTGAGACAAAAGGCTGGGAGCTTCATTATGAAGTTGACAACACCATTTTACAAAAAGCCAGAATACCATCATTCCCCCCCACCGGTGCTAATAACATGAACCGGGAGCAGCTGCTGACGGATCTAACAGAGTCTTTATTTATTTCCATCAAGGTGATGCAGTTCATGGGTTTACAAAATAAAACTATGTGATAAGACTCAGTGTTCCTCCCCTGATCTAGTGCCACCGGCTTTCTGCAAGCCATTATGCAATCACTCCTTCAACAGAGAATGGCTCCAGGATAATGGCGCATCATAGATTCTGTATTCAACGGGAGATTAATTGTTATGCATATCTGTGACTGATGAAAATTTGAAAACCTCATTCTGTGAAGCATCTCTGGGAGATTAAGTTCAACAGGTGACTGGCAATTATGTCACACTCCACCAGCTCGCGTTACGGGACCGCGAGTGCGACAGGCACGGTGGAATAGCGGTTATTAATGATGCATAGTGTAAACGGAAAAGACCGAGGGGTAAATATCTTTCAAAATATTCAAATTGCTGTGTCCAGATTTCCTCCACCAATTTACTGTGAAAATAAATAAATAAATAACATAAACCTCGTCATTTGTAAGCACTACAAACGTCTATCACGAATGATAGATATGTAATAAATACTTGAATATTCTCAGCCAGACACAGGCTCAGTCATCATCTCCAGAGGTTGAATAACACATGGAGGTTGTCCCCCATCACCCACATCTGTAACCTAATTACTGACATTTTGTAACAACTCACATTTGTCAAAGTCGCCATTGAGCAGCTACATGTCATCCACCTTGAGATTTTTTTAGGTGCCCTTAAACATTATGACGTATAATTCTGTATGTGCAAGGTGCTTTGGAGGAGGAAATATCTCATCGTGCTTCACTCCTGGATGACGTAGGCATGGACAAAAGGTCAAGGTATGCCTGAATGTGATTACAAAGGACATGGCGACACTGAGCGATGGTCGGATGCTCAGAGCCCTTTTTTTCTGCAATTTAGCTTTTGAGAAATGAGCCCTGCTGGAGGCAATTTGATATAATGTCACCCAAGTCTGAAAATGGCAGACATTAGGGGAGGGGATACAACAATATGGAAAAAAAAATGTGCTAGTTTTTTTCCTCTTGTGAGAGCATCAACACTGCTGATGAGAAGATCAGATTCTCTGCAGGCCACCGCAGTGTGCTGAATATGCAGTTTCTGTGATCTTCTTTTGATATTTTACCGCAGTCAGGTTTTGACAACTGATTCTTGTGAAAGAATGACACAGAAATATGGGTTATTTAAAAAGAAGAAGCGCTTTCGTCACACCACATCAGCAAAGCAAAACGTACGAGGGGCGAGAGTTTGTGAGCGAGATCAAAACAGGGGAGACGAGCGCTATGTATTCAACCTGGAGGCAAAAATAGAAAATGTACTCAGAATTTATATTAACTGATATCAATCAAAGGACTCTTTTTTTTTGCGTCACTACAGAGAACTTGCTCACACTTACATCCAGCCGAGAGATTGAATTTTTCCAAATGCTGACAAGCCATCTTTATTAGACAGGGGGGAGCGCGCCCTACGGGAGGTGTCAGAATAGAGTCAATTTAATGGTAGCGAATATCAGTTGTACCAAAGAGAGTTTTTTAATAACTCCTGCAGCTCTGTGGAGAGTGTCCCGCTATGCACCTGCCATAGAAGTACAGTTAAGACCGTGAAGCAAATACATGGTGCAGTCGCCACCACCACCTCTTAGTTTTCAGTGATGAAATGTGTGCAACACAGGGTCAGCACAATACTGATGCACTCACGTCATGCAATTATGTGTAGCAAAGGACATCGAGTCAAATAGATTACATTTCAATGCAATGAATTAGCATTTAATGATTTTCAAAAGAGAAATAAGCTGCACTTGAGATGCTCATGCTGGGGCCCAGTTTATTTCATTTAGCAGAAACCTCTTCAATCAAAGCACTTTAATGGCAAGTGCATTGTATGCAGAAGCATGTACAGTGCATTTATTTTTTTACATTACTACCTCTTTGAGATTAAAAGTGTCATAACCTCCTACACTGTAATGCATGCCAACTGCAATTGTGTTTGAGCCCACACTCACACTCACACACACTTAGTAATCCAAGTGAAAGGAGGAGCCAAATGAGCTGAGAATTTAGGCCTTCAGCTCCTGGAAAACAATCCTTAGCAGCAGAAATTACACAATAACATGATCTCCTCCAGGTTCTCCTCCTCCCACCTTCTGCGTCTCTCTCCATCCATTCGCTTGGTGCTACCCGCCCACGGCCCTCCACCGTCCTCGTGCTTACTGCACAGTGCATCAGCAGCATCCCCAGGAGAAGGGGAGACCTGTTCTTTAACTAGACCATTACGAATTACTGCCACTTCAAAATCTACTAAGATTCACCGCCTTCATTTGCACCCACACCTTCTGGGAAGATGTGATTCCATAATGTGATTTTCTTCTGTGTAATCCTGTGTGATAAATAACTGCAGTCACTCCAAGATTAATGCAATTCAGGGGGAAGCCCCCCCCAACTCCACCCACACAAACACACACACACACACACACACAATGCCCGACTTGGAGAAGTCGACAGTTCTGCTATTTTTACGCGTGCATCTCCGTAGGTACTATAGTTTGAGGTCACATGGATACCCACCCCTCAGAGAGACACACTGCTGCAGTGCACTATTTCTGGATTCTTGGCAGGAGGAGACAGGTGTGAGCACTTGAGGGGCGGGGGGAACCTGCTGAAAGGTGCTACAGCACTCAACAGCTTCACTGTGATGGTGGAAAGAAACCACGTGGTGCAAAGCGAAAAGAAAACCAAAAGTCGCAGGGATCCCAGCCTGATTTACCTCACTTCTGACGTGGGCTGTTTGAACAGTTGTTAGTCAAGGTCGGTGTGTGGGGATCAAAAGGTAAAAGGCTCGTGTAACCTGCTGTTATTTTTGACTAACAGGGGCCGCCGTCGACTGTATCGAATCTGAAGCGGGCTGCCTGGTCGCTCATGCGGCTGCATGCCAATGAGATCATCAGCACAGCGGCAGTGTCAGTTATGCTCCCCATCGCAACGTGACAGCTGCAGGATGGCCAGCATTATATCGATGTCAGACTCCCTTTTCTTATCTCCCGTGTGGTGTGCGTGAGTCTAGTCAGACACAGAGCTGCTGTATTTGGAGGGCTGATAAAGAAAAGAAAATAAAATAAAATAAAAAACTTTATGAATGACAGTACAAAACTCCGGATATTTGTCACTCACGGCAGACTTTCATGACGGCACCTTTTATGGTATTGTTCCGAACAAGAAAGGCATCCAATATGTCAGGCCTGAACTGCCTGAAGGCCAGCCAAGCAGTGAACAAAAGAAGCATGAATCTTCTCAAGCTGATGTTTTATTTTAGGGAAGTGGCTCTGTACATAGTTGACTAGTACGAACACACTGACAAAGACTTAAAAAATAAAAGATATGGGTAAATGCCAGAATTCCGTTTACCCAAAACATCCCTGTTTTCTTGGAACCACTGTTTAAGTGGCATGAAGCAGCCTCGTCCTGTGCAAAGAAACTATAATCTTCAAAAAGGAATAAGTTCTGTGGCCAAATTGTCATCATTCGAGTGTGACCTGACGAGTTATAAAAGAGGGATTTTGTATGATCCAAAATTACTGGAGTCACAATAAAATAATCTATGTACTTTGATGACATTGCTCTGTGGTGGTATACAGTATGAGGCCATGCACTGGGTTCCATTAAACAGGTACAAACAGATGATTTAAGACCCTGGAAGCAACTATAACTGCCTAACTTTAAATTAAAACAAGCCAAGAATAGAGGTTTCATATCAATCACTGAAAGTAAAGGTAGACAGATGATACATCGCTCCATTAAATGTCACTTATCTCAGACGGTGGCATATTTCATAACCACCTAACCAGCATCTACACGCATGTATTCAGGTGACATCACTTGTTTAATCCCTGAAGTGACGTCAAGTGCTAATCTCCTCAACCCTAATGTGCGCTGGAAGACAAAGCCTTTCTGTCGTGGTGACTGATCCTCCTCAGGATCATCACACTTACCTGATACATTACAGCAGAGCGCTGATCAGATAGAGTCAAAAGTGATTTTTATTCTAATGCATAAATTAAACCAGTGATGAACTTGTGGGGCCTGAAGCTTTCAAACAGGCGGATATTAATTCAGTCCTCGTTGTAAATGCGGGCGACAGAGAGTCTGTCAGTGACGGAACTGTTCTTTTATAGTCGGCTGCCGTAGCAGATAGGAGTTATTCTTGTTAAGGTTTTTTATGGGCATCTATATTTGATGTCTCACCATGAATGAAAACCCACGAGGCTACATTTGAGTTTTTGAAGAAATAAGAGCCTGTACGCGTTGTCAATCTCGGTGGTAATTTCCAGAGTAAACTGTGTGAGGAGGTAAATTCGTGTTTGCTCGTAAGATACTTAACAGATAAGCAGCCGCTCTCGAGGATTTGACCAGATTTGCAACGGAGTTTTACTTCCTCAGCCGCACGTAGACTTTACTTTGAACACAGACAGAGTTAGAGTCATGACACATGTACACTCGCCGTGAAGATAACACTACTGAGACTACTGAGTAACTTGCGCCACTTGCTAGGATCCCATGGCCATGAATAAACTCTATATAGGCTATTTTAATATTCATTCTAATAATAAGAATATGTGGGAGAATGAGCTGCTAATTATCCACTTCACATGTAAGAAGCCGCTCGGTCTCCTGTAATCCAATTGGTTTCTCCATTTCTTCTAATGGTCCACCCATGACTCATGCTGTAATGGATCCACAGCACAGAGAAGTAATATCCAAGTTTTTATAAGGTTGAACTTACTCGAGAGTAAAGTCATCAACTTCATGGATGCAAGCAGGGCTAAAAATTTCAATTTCAATTAACACAGGCTGGAATTTAATCATTTATTTTTAATTGGTCTGTGTTCAATGCGAAAATGCAATACAGAAATTAGCTGCAATGATTATTTGATGAATGGATTATTAATCTATTACTTAATTAAACAATTATATTACAAATATATTTTAGAAAAATGCCAATTCCCTATTTTACCTGAAATCGTTGAGCTTGACGTGTGAGCGTTAGAAAGTGAGCGATTATGTCTTACGATACTAACGTGTGGCTAAGGCGAAGACCATGCAGGTGTGCTTTCCACCTCTCACTGAGCATCTGTGTCATCACACATATTCAAGAGTAGCTGGAGGCCACGCAACAGTCACAGTCATGGACTCGGCTTGTGAAACAAATCCAACAGAACTAACTTCACTGCAAAGATTAAAAAAAAAAAGGACTCATTTAATAAATCGCTTGGCAAATATGTTGCAACTGTCCCAGATCTCTCAACCGAAGACGCGTCGTACAAGGGGAATTTTTCCAAATAGACAGGGCTAGATCCAGAGATAAAAACCAATACATATTATAATAATAGCATCTGTGCAGAGGCTCTGGAGAAGGGACAGCTGCACAGAGTAAACAAACAGCTAATCTGACTTTAGCCAACAACTGAGTACTGCCTTGACACAATAAACGCTGGAGATTCATCTAAATCCTAACATAAGCTCTGCCCACGTATACCGTGCAGAGACAAGCGTAACACAACAGTAAAGAGACCCTCTATTTCTGGCCCCCAGGTGCTCCTGGGTAATGTCATCTGCTGCAGAAACTCTTTAGTAGCCTCTCTTCAATCCGATGAGGTGGAACTCCTTCATTGTTCCGCTGTCAACTGGGATTCACCTCATAGGTCAAAAAAAAAAAAAAAAGATGGTGGAATATGTGCAGTGGCAGAGCATGACCACAGGGGGTCACTGTTGCAGTTTGAAAATGCTAAATAGTTAAAGCCATTGTCAAAAACCATTTGCAGCTACAAATCTGATTTTGGTGTATATACATTACATGAATATTTTCCTGAATTCTTGTTAGTATTGTTCCATGTTTTCTAAACCTATGCACACATCCACAACACAAACTATAATCAATAAACCATGTCTATACAAAAAGTAGACACCACCAGCCTGTGCTCACAGTAAACAACCCACCACCTGCATGCAGAGAAAGGATGGAAGACAGTTATTACATAAGAGGCTCATCAGTGGGGTAGTGGCCCACGTACTGCGTGTCCTCTGTAGAATCTGTTGAGCGGCCTCTCACTCAAAGAAAGAACAAAATGGCTGGAGGTGACTGGCTGAGAAGGAAACTGCAGCAGAAGAGGCTGTCAATTTATGTAAATAATTAGCTATTAACTCAGACACTACCCAGTGCAAACAAACTGGGCAGTTTAAATGTTTACATGGAATGCTAATGAGGCTCATGGCTGCAACATTAACCATGCATTAATAAATGCACCTACGGTGGTTTGTTGTGTCCACGTACCTGCTTGTTGTGGCATTGCACAGCACAGACACCACAGTGTGGTCCGCGGGGTCGTCAGTGCGGTTCCAGTGTAGAGTAATGTGAACAGAAAAACCACAAGGTCCCTCACCTTTGGCTTTAAATACTGAACACTACATGTGCAGCATCTCAAATATGGAGTCTGGTCAGTGAAAATGTATTAATTAATGGATTAAATATTCTGTAAATTAAAAGGCAACAGCTCTTCAACATCAAAGTTAACTATTTAGATCATTCTTTAATTAAAACATTTTCAAATATGGGATGGAAACAGCTTCTTCAGAGAAATGAATTTATAAGTGTTGGACTGTTGGTTGAATACAACAAGCAATTTGCCTACTTCTGCCTGGGCCACTTGTTTTAATGGGTAATTTTCTTTATTTTCAACTAATTTAAAGAGATTGATTAGTAATCATCAATTATTGAATAAAATAATAACTTGCCATCAATAAAAACAAGAGGCAAGACTTCATATTCGAGAAACTAGAACTTCTGAAATCGTCCACTCACTGATCACTGGAATATGCTGATTTTAAACCTCGTGCCAAAAAGTGTGATCTGAAAAGCTTGACGTGACCTTCTACACAACAAGGTACATGAGACAATAAACTAAAAATCATCCGGGGCTGAACAAAGGACACATCCTGCCACCAGGTGTTCCCCCGACTGTGGTGTTTTCACAAACCACTGTCAGTTTCCAGCTGCCGCGTGGCACAAAGACTCCCCGACTGCCACATTGTTGTGACCCTGCTCATTTCACAGGCAGATGGACGAGGGTCAACAGTGCTGTCACATCATCAGCAACACCATGCGGCGAGCGGCGTGCACCAATCGCCTGCCTCCACTCTCACCGGCCCACAAAATCCCTGTTGACTCCACACCCACTTGCCCATCCATCGCACAGGCAACCAGTTGCCTAGGCAACCTCAAAAACCCTTGCGCCTGTTTAAGTGTCAAGACAAATTCTATTTTACATTTTACTTGCAGAACAGTTCATTCTCCATTCATCCATTCATTCATGAATCTTTCCCGACATCTGCCCGTCTCCCTCTGTGAGCAAACCCCCCCCCCGTTCTCACATTTTAACTCTTCGCTCTCCGGATGAAACGTGTGATTTAACACAGACACTGCAGCTGTAACGCTGCTGTCTGCTGTCGCAATGACAGATGATGACAAGTAATAAAACTTCCCATGTTCGTCTTTCGAAATGATGAAGATCATTCCAAAAAGTTCATCATTTACATTCCAGTGACTGCGTGCCGCCTCCAACAAAGCAATTAATATGTGCAGAGATTCAAGCCAAAGACACGATCCAAGTCATTCATCAGACAAAAACAAATTATAAATCCTGATTTTAGAAAATGGCAAGAAGGGAGACCAGTGTTTTGGAGGCTGTGCAACTTCCATGTTTAGTACTGGTACTGGTCATTTAAGCATTCTTGCAAGATAAAAACTACACATTTGATTATTGACGCTGGCATAATCCAAACTGACAAGGTTGCCCCTTATATTACATATATAATGACCTATTGTGGAGATAATTCAGAAGCAGCTCATTTTAAATGCATTTCATGCAGGCCGTCCACATATTAATCTACTCTCCACTGATTTTTGCACAGTCACTCGTCACTCAGCATGTCACGCGGCCAGAGCGCTGTGCAGTTATGCGACACACCAGCGCCGTTTTCAACAAGCGTTAGAGAAAATCGAAAATCTGAAATTGAAATCTGCCGTTAGAGGGAAGACAGAAACGCAGCCGAGGACACAATCCCAAATAATATTCAGTTCAAGTCGGCTGCTGTTGAATATACCCATGCCATTACTCTGTCAAAGGGGGTGTGGCTAACTCGCCCTGAAGCACTAGCACACAGGGGGAATCATGCTGTGCTCATCAGTGTCACTGTTGCCGAGCCCCTCGCTGCACAAATCGCAGCGTGGTGCAGACGACGGAAGGAAGGGGAAGCTTACATAAAGGCGAACATGGTAACAAAACTTGTATAGAATATAAACATCCTGTGGCATGAACACAGACAGATAACAACCATGATTAATCAACACTGTCAACGGGGGGGGTGGGGGGGGTATACAAAATTGACGTGAATTAATGACGTTACCTTCCAAATAAATAAGTCGTGCAATCAACCTTTCTCTAAATGTGGGAGTGTCAACACAAAAAGATGGTGGCGCAACTCGACTCGGCTGCGAACCCACGAGCCTAAAGACAAACAGGCACCTCTATCAAGACTGCCTCAGTGTTTCCATGGGTGTTGTGTTTCTTTATTCCCTTCTTTCTAGTCTACATTCAACAGAGCACTGCTGTCATGCTCTGTACAGCCGCCCACGTTCACCCTTGCAGAGAGAGAGAGAGAGAGAGAGCGAGAGAGAGAGAGCGAGGGAGGGAGGCAGAAGAGAAAACCTTGCTTCCACAGCGAGTAACCAACCATACATTATGGGAGGACAAACCATATTGCTCCATTCTGTTTTTCTTACAAACCACTACACGACCAAACAATACGCACACATGTTGTGTAAATCCACAGTGGCATGCGAGGCCTTGATTACTGTGGCTGCAGTTGCACGACAGAACAGTGTGGAAAAGGAAATCCATGTACTCTAAGGGGCCGTCCACAAGGAAACGGGTTTAGGTGACTACGCATACTTTTACACAAACCGGCATTGTTTCCTTTCCTTTCCCCGGTTGGTTAATTCGGTCTCCGTTTCTGTTATTATATCTAATGTTGTTGACAGCATCTTCTTCTGTTGTTGGTGTAATTTACAGTGCAGGCATGTGTACAACAGCGTTTTGAGTCGTTTCAGGGGGTTCCCTGGGTATGGAGATATTTCCCGAACGGCACAGAAAATGATCCTTTACGTTCCACGCTATTTCCGTCTGGACGTGGCCTAAATCTGCCCACCGGCGGGGTTGTGTTTATGTTCGTCATGTGATGGGCACTCTTCCCAAAATGCACTACTTTGCTGGTAAACGAGTTTAAATGGGGAGGTAGCGGATTTAGAATGCTCAGGTACGGTTTAGCCCTCAGGTCAGAACAACGCTTAGTTTGATGAAACTTCCATTAGAAAACTAATGCGTTTCCTAACTCAAATCCGGGCGACTGCAGCCCAATTGTAAAACCTGTGTTTCTGACTCAGCTTTCCTAATTACAGAGCAGGACATTACACAGAATGTCATGTCAACTGTAAGATCTTAAAATGGTATGACAGTGCAGGTGGAGTCGAGCAAAGAAATGTAGCTCAAGTTCAAAATACTACAACCCACAGTCCTGTGTCACTTAAAAGCAGCCTCTGCGACTACAAACTCACATGTAGACATTATTTTATGAGCTCATTATTATCATTATTTTTTTTAACACCATATTTAAACTTGACGAATCCTTGGCCAAAGATTTAGCAGTGCTCACTCAAACTATTTTCCTGGCAGTGTAGAAATGGCCGTTGGCCTCCATTTACAGATTCATATTGGCAAGTGAAATACAGAGCGTGTCAATGAACAGTTAACCAAAGAAATAAATGACTGTTGTGAAAGTTACGGTGACGTGACTTCTGCGTTACAAAAAAACCCTGGCTGCAGTCGTCTCCGTTGAGGCCACTTATTGCTAAATTCTAGCAGTGTGTGAAATATGGAAGTCATGTTGGACTTCACTGATCCGTGATTTCACCGGAGGATCCCTCATGTTTGTGACCCAGGGGTGGGGTTGATCCATCACAGGCAGATCATCAGTGAGGATGAGCTCCTTTCATGGGATGAGAGTCGTGGCTCTAATTCAAGGCCACTTTGTTTATTTACACACACACACACACACACACACACACATACACACACACACTGGCAACGAACATCCAATTCCCTTCAAACAGCCAATTATAACTCCCCGTCCTTGTTTCTTCCTGCTGCAGAAACACTGAGCTGACAGGATTTTTAAAAAGGTGAAAGCAAAGCAGTAGCCTCCACTATATTATGGCAAGTTTGTCGAGGTAGTGGTAGAGGTGAGGAAAAGGCAGATAATCAGATGTTTTGGCACCAGTTGTGCACTGAGTGAACTTAAATTATTGCTCCACGCAGCCCGAATTCCACCTAATGCTCATCAGCCGCACTGGCAGAGACAAAATGTCCCTTTCTGTAGCTCACAGCGAGTAGAAAAGCGTCAAAAAATATCCCATGCTTGTCAGCTACCATTTTTGCTTGATATGCCCGTTCCCCAGAGAGAAGCACATGACAGTCAATACAGCAGGCAGTATAGGAACACATGCACACATACTCCGTGCATCTTTGGGCTCATTACTTTTGCAGGCAGTTATTAGGTGGTTGGCGCTCTCATTACCTGGAGAAAGACAGCTCTCGGCAGTTCGGTGCTCTCCAAGGAATAGAGCTTAGAAAGAGAACAGGCACCTCTACCTCGACTTTGACCTTAACTGCTTTAAATGAGGTGCTTATTGCAAAGAAGGGAAGAAGGGAGAAAAGCCCTCTTTATTCTGCTGAATGAAACCTGCAAAAGCAAAGATTATACAAAGCAAAGGTTTAACAGCATCGATCCATGGTGCAGCTTGATTACCGATAAACCCAGAGCTGATGCTTGTCTACAGCCAGTGACTAATCCACAATGAGGGGATTTGCTCTTATGGGCATGTTTTGGATGCCAGATGAGTTAGATGTTGTCTTGTCGAGAGGCAGGGCAGCCTACGTCAGCACCGCAGGCTGCTGGCCAACACCGCAGAGCGAGGACGCAGCACAGACAAGTGTGAACTGCAAAAAGGCCTTTTCCCCCCCAGGATTTTCCTCTATGGCCTGGTCGCGCTCCAAGATTGTGAGTCTAATTCTGCCACCAGGCCAGTCCCTGGCATCCTCTCCAGATGGTAATGAACAGGGGGTGAACAGACAGATCAGGAAGAGATTGATGACTGGTTGCTGACTACACATCCGGTGGCTCGGTCCCATTCTCCTCCTCATCCTCCCATCACATGCCAGGCATGGCCACGGAGGCCAGATGCTCGGCGTTCTCCACGCTTCAGTTAAAGTTCAGTGTGTCTATTTGCTTTAAAATGAAAATCATTTGGTTTTCCTAGCTTTAGAATCAGTCTTTCTTTACTGATGCTGCCATCTTGTGCCGCCACGTTTCTACAGCAGCCTGGAAAGGGCAAACAGACCAGAGCATCCATTTCACGATTTGAAGAAAAGGCTTGCCACATAAATCAATGAATTTACTACTGCTACTTCACATAGTCCTCCATTTTTTTTAATCTGCAGTCTCACCATTAGATGGCACTAATTCTTTCCTGAAGATGTTAATTAGAAAAATTATGGAAACTGGCTGCAACAGAACCAACAGCAGTGTGCTCCAAAATATGGATTTATTTATAACTGCACAGGAGGTTTATGTGTATATATATATATATATATATATATATATATATATATATATATATATATATATATATATATATATATATATATATATATATACACACATACACTAAAAAGCATTGCTATAGGTAAAAACATGTGGGCAAAATTACCTTTAGATATTAGATATTTGTTGCAGAAAATGATTGAGAAATAGAGGTGAAATATTTCTGTCTGAGTAAGAAGAAAAAAAAAAGTGGTACAGATTGTTTGGCAAAGTGAATGTGAGATGGCAAAAGATGGAGAGAGAGAGAGAGAGAGAGAGAATTTCACACTCCAAGAACAGCAAAACGAATCATCTGGCTGAAAATGCTAAATTCAACTAGCGTGGAAAGAGTTGCATCAGCTTCTATTTTCTCAAAGTTTTTGGAAGTCTTTCAAAAGATGCTTCAGCCAAAACCCAACTATGTGATGCTGAAGGAATGCTTGAAAACAGTAGGAAACACAGAGTCGGAGGCTTCCCCCTTAATTTGGAAAAGTTGATGAGACAAGAAAAGTAGCAACTCTCGCAACTCGAAAAAAAAATGATGGTCTCGAAGCGAAATAAAGAAGAGCAGCGCCGATGTGACAAAGGAAAAAAGACTTTTCTCTGGTCTTCAATATTCATACACTTAAGAAGCGGAGAACAGTTACAAATCCTCAGTGCTGGAGGACAAACGAGACCGGCATCTCACAGCCTCCTCCAGATGGCATAAAGGAAGGCGTAAGAGAGAGGAAAGTGGAGGACAAAGAGGAATAAGAGATGAGCAGCAGCCGACTGTTTTGACTGTACCAGACGATTTACAATTCTCCTGATTGAATAAGTGTGATGGCATAGATCTTACATGTCTCCATTCACTTTGTAAAACCCATGAGCAACTCTTCCGAGGTGGAGGTGAGAGAGATTCCTACACTCCCTGTGCCTGTGCGCCTACTGTGTGTCTTTGATTATACAGTTATTGCAGAAACAGGGCTGTGAAAGCCAAGAAAGCAAAGAAAGACTGGAGTCTCTTGGATCACAAAAGTCTCCCATCACCAGATGCTTTAGTCAAGCACAGCACATAACAACAGGCATCACCTAAACCCACACTTGCAGCTCAGTACATTGAACTATATTGTGTTATTTTCTGCAATAATGCTTGAGGAGCGAAACGAGATTTATGCGTTGACTTGTAATTACAGGTGTTGAGTTATTAGCTGCGCCCAATTAGGAGACATGACAGCGTACTGTTCCTTTCTGCATTGTTGGCTTGGCATTCATTTTACGTCGGATAAACTTTGGGATTGCGACACGACCCTCTGCATTTATCTGGGCCTGGGACCCGCACCAGGTGCACACACAGACACTTTGAAGTTAGTGTAGTGTCTGATCTCATTGGTATGTACAATAAGGAGTCTATATCACACAACAATTTGCCAACAATCTCAATGTTTGTGTTCTCTACATTGCTGAGCACTCGCGGCCCAGATCTATTACTGCAACCATTAGAATAGGGAACTATTACATGACTTGATTTGTTATTCATAGATACTGATATGTACCTGAAGTGTAACACAAAATCTAACTTAATTGCAACACAGTGATATTTAGATTTAGTTTGTGTTACGCTTTCCATTTCGACTTAACTAATACAAACACTAAACAGACAACTAGGAAGATCAGTGCATGATAGGTGGATTTCACAATAAGATGAGTTTAATGTGGGATTAAGGCATTGGCTGAGAGCAGCTGTTACATCACATCGTCAATGTTATTTATATACAGTATAACCCAACGTCACAGAAGTTGCCTCGAAATCACCAGAGTCTGTCGCGCAAAAGTAATTTGATTTTAGTGCATTTGGTGATGCTGACGTGGCCAACCACTGCACAAATCTACACAACCCATGTCAATGAAGCTTGTCAGATACTTTCTGCACGAGCCAAACTGAGCTTTAAGTCTGCGCCCACAAATGTAGCCCAACTGTACGGATCACTGTCAGTCTGTAAAATGTTGCTTCTGACTGACACAACGCATTAGCCTGTGCACACATGTGAGATGAAAAATAAGCGCAAAAAAGGCTGATGAATAATTTTCCCTTCATATTTCATCTGCTTTTACCAAAAAAAAAAAAACAATCATGATGTTTGTCAAAATAAGACTAATTGCATTAAAAGCCCCTTAAAAAAAAAACATTTGAATCAGACCAAGGCCCCCAAGCATCCCAGTGTTAAAACACGACATAAGAGCTACACGATTTATTCCTCTTGACTGAATATATTTAATAAGAACCATAAAACACTGCACATGACAACCAAGTATAAATCAGTGCAGTAAAACAAAACTACTGTAAATTATTTCACAATTTTTACACTTTGGATTCTTTCTTGACCATTTTCAAAAAGTAAATCATGTCACTAAATCAAATATTATTGCTTATGGTTGTACCACACAGGCCAGAAAATATAAATAAGCTCCGGACAGTGCTCAGTTATGACAGATGACCGAGTCCGCGCTCAAATTACTATCTTGCACTTATCAGTTCATGATTCATGGCAAATTCTTTTTCAAGTTAGAAGCGACTATAAACTGATGCTCTATTTCCACAGACTCTATAAATTGTCCTGCCTCCTGTGATCAAATGTATTGGCGATTTTCCACTATACAGTCCCGGCACGGCACCGCATGGCACGGTACAGCACAGCTCTACTCTACACGGTTTGGTTTGTTTTCCATTACTTTAGTACCTCCACAATGTACCAGGAGGTCATCATAGCACGGCTGCATGAAACTGCTGTGACTTCATTTTTCACACGATACACCCAAACTAGTGACTATTGACTTGTAAAGCAGTTGTTTTCAGTGCAACTGAATCATTACAAACAGTTGATTAAAAAGATTTGTTCACAGAATCGTTCAGTACTTCCTGCAAGACACTAGAGCTGAAACAATTACTCGATTATTAATCGATTACTAAATTAATCGACAACTATTTTGACAATCGATTCATCAGTTTGAAGCTTTTTTCATGATTAAAACGAAAAAAGATTTCCGATTGTTTAAGCTTCTTGAGTTGTACACATTTATGTTGACAGAAAGTTAATAAAGGTGAACTAAAACTCTTTTTTTTCATCCAAAAGTTTGTTTGACAAACTTATTTGTTATTTGTGTATGTATATTATTTTTATTTAAAATATGTAAGTGCAGTGCAGTGCAGACATCAAATGTTAATTGGATCGTTAGTGTATCAAGTGCATCATTTGTTATTGTTAAACTGTTATCTTTTATCAAATGCCAGGAAAAAGAGAAAACAATTCAAATATATCAGTAAAAAAAGAAATCAGCACTGGTAAAGGTCACAGGATTCTAATTTATTTCTTATTCTCTTTGTATCTGTGGTACATGTATATTATATTTTTAATACTTTATATTCTATATATAATTCTATAGATATATATTTCATCATTTTCTTTCTATGGCTGCTTTTGTTCGCATGTATATTAGCATTTATGTTCTATTTTTTATATTACAGGGGTTAGAAAATGCCTGAAACTGTAGAAACACATGGAATTGAGTGGAATCACTGCATTTAAAAAAAGATCCATATCAATGGAGTTTTGTTTCATTCTTCTTCCTTATACTTGAATAGTGCTGTCACTTATGTCACACAGGGCTCCAACCACAGACGCTGACACCACCGCCGATGCCAACCCTGAGGAATGTCTGCAGTAAGACAAGTGTGTTCCGCCGTAGCAAGGCCAAAATGTACACAATAATTACACGGCTGACTTAGCAAGAGAACAGGAACAGGAGGATTGGACAAATTGTTTTGTATGAAGAGAGGCAAGGAAGTAGGCCAGCTGAGAGGATGGCAAACCCATCTGTGATCCTGTCTGCTGGTTATCACGATGAGCTATCCCCATGTTCCAGAAGAAGATAGGAGGATTTGTGCTCCTTAGACCTCAATACGTCATCACTACTGCCCTGCTTATATCCCACTCTAGGCTATATGTTCCTTTCCTTTCTTAGTGCACATGTCAGATATATAACACTGTGTGTGTGGAAATCTACTGAGTACAGAAACCAAAGGGTAATAATCACTGCCCCCAATTTGCACATTATCCCTCAACAGATTAGAATGTGGAATCAGCCAAGTCAACATATTAGAGGCCTTATGGGTAGATTGGCTCATTCAAGGGTCTTACATTAAGTCCGAAAGTTAAAACTCTTTGGGCACTTGAGTTAATGAAACGCAAATATTTTAGTACTTCTTATTCAGTCCAGTGACCCCCACTTTACCTGCTGTCACACACGTTGTCCAGATGGTAGTTGCCACAAAGCACAGCTTTACTGGTCCACAGGTACTTATACAATCTAACAGCTGGCTGTTAATAATGCCGAGGGTAAAAGGGCAATATGTCAATGATTTGACTGCTTCAAGATCCACAGAGCAGAGGTAGGGTGAGGTAAGGTGAAGCACCGTCCACTGTGGCTGGCTAACCGACCATCCACTTAACAATATATCACAATATGCTCGCGAGTGCCAGTTCATAATGTCAGGTGTTTGCGTGACTTACCTACAGAGTTGCACATTATTGGGAATTCATCAAGTGGGTCCGATGGCAGCGAGGGCGTTAGGGGAAGGGAAAGAGGAATGGAAATCAATTAGTAATTAATTCACGTTAAGTCGGAGATAAATTACTTCCGACATCATAAGGTGGCTCAATAAGACAGTGGCTTTCATTATGAATAAATTAAATCTATTTTCCTATATGCAGTGTATATACTAACGCAGTAGCATGCCGATTATCCAGAAACCTGTGATCAAATCCAAAACCTTGCAGGTCACTCATCATTCAAGTTTAAATATTACTATATACAACAATAAACTATTATGAGAGCGCTATAGATCGTTAATGAGAGTTTGCTGTCAACGTGTTGTTTTTTTACAAAAAACTCCTCACTAAACCACCAGCAACAGAAGGTGTCGTGTTTTAATAAGTGTCACAATCAATATATTTTGAGAATTAATTATTTTGTTGACTGTTTGTGGACGGCACTGCAATCTATCAATGATAAGTCAATAAAGGAGATGAATAATGCGAGTATATGCAATGAATTATTCATAAAACTCAAACAAACGTCGTCAGGGTGTAATTTATCACCATGTGCTTTGACATTTTCCCATCAAATTTTAGACGTAGATGGAACGTCTTCATTCTGCACAGTGTGTACACTTACTCAGAGTTAGTGTCTGCACTCAAACTGTAACTTAAAGGAATACTTCACCGATTTGCATTTAGCTTTGTATTACTAGAATAGGGGTAGTATTTTTGAAAGATTGTGCTCCCCAACCTCAGTTTCCCCTGAGTCGAGAAATATCTTCATTGTTTTTTTTATTACGTGTCCACCAGTGACACTTGGTCCGAGCCTTGGTCCGAGACTTGAAACACTAATTACACCCTTTTTAGACCCACTCGCAGGGGGACTCATTCCCAGAATGTTAAAGGTGTCCGCCATCTTTGCTTACAGTTATGCTAACAGCACCAAGTGTCACTGGTGGGCACGTAACAGGGAAAATAATGAAGTTATTTTTCAATTCAGGGGGGAACTGAGGTTAGGAAGCACAATTTTTCAATTCCAGTAATACAAAGCTAAATGCAAATCGGTGAAGTATTCCTTTAAGCTTTTGACACAACATGACAATTTTGTCCGTCCACATAGTGTCAGTCGAGGAGGAACCAGGAAAACAGCTTCACGTGTGGAAAGAAAACAGAATATGATTGATATTGGGCAGCTCCTACAAGGCTCCCAACATTATGTAACGTCCTATAAAATTTAATTCAGCTCCATAAAAGTCTTCATAAACATGGGATCCAAAGCATTTTGGTACGAGTGGGTGTTATTTTCTCCAGATGGAGACAAGGACAAATGATCCAGGATGTTGGAGTGGAGCTCTGTAGAAACAACCACACAAACTAAACTGCTTCCATGTTGAGGACAAACTACTGTGTGTGTATAGTGCTCAGTTCCACGGCATGTCCAATAACTCACAGCCATCCAAAACCACTCCATGTTTGGCTTTGCAGTAGCGATCTCTGCCCTTGAGTCAGTGCAGGCTGAGGTGTTGCATTGCTCAGCATCGGTTATATGCAGCTCGTTGAATTTTCAATGAGTCACTGCCATGCCACTTAATTCACATGCTGCATCATATAATAGCTTCTTCACTTCCACCGGCATTGACGTGGATGCAATGGTTAAGACGCTCACTGTGACCTACACATAGCACAAAAATAACACCAACGAGCTGTGGAATAAAACTCAATCTATGACATACTGTAAGGTGATGGGTGGGTTTAGATTGATAATTAATCTGCCGAAGAAATGCCATCACTAAAATTCTACAGAGATCAAGATTGCAGTTTATACAACCTTCAGTGCGAACTGCAAAGTATCCAAAAAACAATGTGAACACTTTTACACAAAACTAAAAGGTCAAATGGGAAAGAATTAGAGGCATCTAATACCGGAAAGAAGCTCTTTCTTGTTTGAGGAATACACTTCCACGTAAGTGGCTGTGGCTGGTTGTTCTGTTTGAGTTACTGTAGAATCATGGCGGCACAAGAGGGCGGCTTCTATAAAACTAGGCCCTTTGGCTAATGTTAACATAAAAGGCTCAAGCTAAAGAATTGTTTTATTATACAAAAGCAGGGATTGCAAGAGACACTACAATACGATATTATCACGATATTCACATCACAATACGATATTATCATGATATTGTGATATACCGAGTAGTTGCGACCTCATATATTTTGCAATATACTTGGACAACAGCTCTAGTGAGAGTTGCACTTGGCACCATCTAGTGGACGGAAATGTCAAATTACAATTTTTTTGCTAATCCACAAAAAATTCTAGTTAAAAATGATATGCTTGTAAACAGTACTTACAACATTAATACCACCATGCAAAATATCACAATATTTCATTATATAACACACACACCCACCTCTAGTCATTTCTACTCTAGGAGTCTTCAAAACAATAGCAAAAGTAACCAAGTTTGATTGCGTTTGGATACAGTGTTGGACGCACTCGTAGGCAGTGAGTATTCGTGATCCATCAGTGACAAATACAAACACTAAAATGAAAATAAAAACAGTAGTTCTGAATATTGTCTTCCACACTCTGACATTTTACAGGGGTTTGTTTTGAGAAGTTATAGGAGAGACGGATAAAGGGGATGATGCCTTTGGCAGATTTAAGTATGCTTCTCAACAAAATATTGTCAATAAAAACTTTACATAATATATGTTTAAGTGATTATCAAAGTGGTTGAGGAGTAATTCCACTCACCAATTAACTATTTCAGTCCAACTTGATGAAAAACAACAACATTTTCCCTGTAGCCAACTGGAGAGGTCATTAGTGTCTTCTGTAGTGAAATTAACATCATATTTTGCATACTTGTGTCGCAACAGATTGTCTTCATTAGGCAAAACAACAACAATAATAATAGACGGGAGGGTGCAAGCATAGAAGTCAAGGAGGTAGCAGCCTGTTCAGCCTACTGTTTTAGTCATTCATTCGTCATATCAGGAGATCTTGGTGCGTTTGTTGACATCCAATAATACATTCTAAAGCCTATATACTTATATATATTGTGCCATAATACCGTGCACCGCAAGTTCGACTGCAGACAGGAACCATCCAATGAGAGCATTGCCATGACTTTCCTGCAGTGCCTGCTTTATCTCCCTGTGACATTAAATAGAAATGATGGTTATTGAATGTATTCAATAACTTTTTTGAATGAATTATACTGGTATATTTTTGAAAGAGATATGTAGTTGAGACAATATCGCCATAGCAGTATATTATATATTATTTTTATGTTGCCTTGCAAACGCTATTTAATAAAGCTGACCGCTTCTCTCTGAGTCTACAAGCCTGGTTCAGCTACTCAATCACGCTCCTTGTTCTCCCACCCATGCTACGCACCAAACGCGGCGGACAGTGGCCAAGAAAGAGAATATTATCTTAACCGTCTTCGTTACTCGTTAATACGAAATAAAAGTTGAGCTGGTGACGTAATGCCTGTTTGTTGTCGCTAGTTTTTTGCGGCACCAGCTGTTAGCCGCTCAGCGGTTAGCCGCAGAGTTCGGCTCCAAGTGGACTTAAAACACATCAGCGGCGCATTGTTTACCGATTCCGACACCAAGGCTCTGGTCTCCGGGTTTCTGTTGTACACACTCGACGCCAGGTTTCAGCTATCAGCCGTTTCAGCTCTCAGCTGAGCGGCCAACCCGTGAGCTAGCGAGCTAACCCGTTTTGTTCAAAATATCGTTATAAAATCGCATATCGCCATTTGAACAAAAAATATCGCTATATCAGTTTTGGTCTGTATCGCCCAGCCCTACTCTGACATCCTCTGGTCGACCTGCTCTCTGGGTACTCTATTGGCACATTCTCACCGGCTCTACCCGCCTTGCCTTGGCATGGCACGGTTTGGTCAGACTGACGGCCACTGACTGGCCAGAGTGCCGTCACAGGAAGTGACGTCCCACACGCAAACCAAGCTGGACAGTGCCAAACTGTAAATCACTTAACAATCCTCAAAATGTGGGTTAATCTCTAACAACTACAGAAGTTTGGTGTACATCACTAGTCACTGCCACATTACGCAGGTACTTTTTTTGTAGTGGAAATGCAACCTAATTGTGCCGTGTCGTGCCGAGGCGAGTAGAGCCAGTGGAAATACGCCATATCTGATGAGATATGAGCCAGTCTTTGACAGAAAGAAGGCACTATGGTCCTTGTCCAACTGCAAACAAAGAGGTCTTGGCAAACAGCCACTGCGATATGAGGTCAATAATCGGCACAGAGGCTGCAGAGATACCAAGACGACGAAAAAAAAAAAGATAGTTATAATCCTTGAGAAATCTATAACGTGACTGTGCCTGACACCTTCTCCTTGAGGCTCTGTCACAACATCTTCACCACCTCTTCCCCCAACAGCACAGTCACAACAACCCTCAACACATCCATCTCCATCATCACTCACATGTCGAGGTCAGGGGCAAAAGCCTCCGCGTGTGTGTGTGTGGGGGGGCATAAAAGCATCCAGAGATCACCACCACATGCACACTGCAAACACACACTCAGGCAGAGTAACTCCAGCCACCTACAACTGTTACATAACATATGCCACTGCCTACCCATCCACCAGCAGAGCTGCACCACGCTCAAGCGGAGCTGCATCGCCAGAGCACGTACACTGCAGTAGTAGAACAGTTCACTTCTCGTACTAACTCCTTTCAGGCACGATTTTTGCTGTTTACATAGATTACATTTCTGATGGCCTGATCCTAAATGTGACATGTGAAAATCCTGGTGGAAAAAGCAAGGATTTTCTTCAGAGTGGACCACTAATCATGCCCAGGCTTTCACTGGCCAGCCCACTAAAGGTAGGGCCCTATTTACTAAAAGCCCTATTGGCATGGAGAGACCACAGGAAGATTTTTTTTGTTATTGTTTAAACAGACAAACTGTGGCTTTGAATTAGCTTGGACACCGATTATACGCCAATTTTTCAAACCAAAGCCAGATTTTATGTCTGATTCCGACAAAAAAAAAGGAAACAATACCCTTTTGTGAGCTGACGTCTCTTGAAGCCAAATATGTGAAAAGCCACAATTTAGTTGTGTGAATACCTTCAAAGGGGCCCTGGAAAAACATCTGTAATGCAAGTTATTGCCACGTTCAAACACATTCTCGGTGCGAGTACATACGGCCACGGAGCTGCGAGTCAACAGAGCGTCGTCGCTGAGGATACCGATTTACTGCAGGGATACGTGTGTTGTAAATGTCTTTCAAAAAAGAACACAAAGGGTTTTCTATACGTTAATGCAGCAGCGGGGTGCATCTCGAGACAACAGCGGGTCCATTTTCTCAAAAGAATGGGTCTAACAGCATGCTCGGGGCTGGAGGTAGAAGTAGTGTGGAAACACAAGTGTCATAATTCCTCCATTATAATTTAAAGATAGGTTATTCAATCCCAGCAATTCTTTCCAGTGTACAAACACAAACTCGAGGGAGAACTCATCTTCGGAGCAGAGTCAGTCAAGCTGCTGAACGGTGCACTTTTGATGCCAGGCTCCTCAATGAGGAAAATAAAATATCATCGTCCAAAACCAGAGCCGTTGAGAAGCAGCGCTGTGAAACATTTAACATATCGAGTATCAAACGGGCACAGCGCAGTGTTGGTTCACATACCAACTCAGTTTGCAGCACTGTCTGATTCCATGAATACTGAATTAAAAATAAGCAGAAAATAAAAGAAAACACATCTAGCATTCTGGTAAAACCTTTTTCCTTCTCAATCTCCATGGTTACATTGGTCTTAACTGGCAGCCAACAAATAACACTTATAAACAATTTGTTAAGAGTTTATTCGGTTACGTCATCTGACACTAAGACTAATGTGGTGTGGCTTTCGTTTGTAACACAGGACAAATGCGACCTCACATAAGCCATTAAGATCCCTACAGGCATAGATATCAACCTTATTTGCTTTAGATAAGTAAGAAGATAAAAGGGCTGACATACAATCATACAGCTACACCCATACTTTGTGTTTATTTCAAAACTGGGAGAAAACTCAATTTGCTTCCAGGCGAGCATTTTAGCCCTGCATAAGAAGCCACAGAAATCTTGTGACAAGGTAGACTACAAGCTGGTGTAAACAGGAAGTCAATCCTCTCCTCTGCATTTGTTTGCCTATAGTTTTATTTAAAAAACAATGTTAAAAAGCACAGACCACATATAGTATAAAGTGGATGCAGTCTGCCGGTTTACTCGGCCAACCAGGAAGTAAGAATAAACTGAATAGCCACCAGGGAATGACTGTGCTGGTTGCAAAAGGAACTGTTTGAATGGAGGTCTATGTGAAAACGAGCCCACTTCTCCAATGATTTCCGTCAACAAACATTTTCCTGAGGAATTAACGGTCTAAATCCCTAGTTTCAGGGTTGTCAATGTAGTAAATTATGTTCCCATTAAGAGGAAAATTAAGGATAAAGCAATAGGTGCCTGGTTGCAGGTGATGTCTATGAACATCTGGTTACAAAACTTAAAAACAGTGCCAGTCAAATCACAAAGACTTCAATAAGTTCAGACAAGGGCTGAACAAGTCATCTAAATTTTATCGAAGCCGACTGCAATTTTCAAATCACAGGAGGCAACAATACATAATTTGAGATGAATTATAGTCTTGATCTGTGCACATCTTATTCTACAGACTGAAGAGAACATCTTTGATTCTCACAGATCTGCACACAGCAATCATTTTTTAATATGTTTTTCGAATAAAAATTTGAATAATTAGCAATCCCTCTGCTATCACAAATAGTATTGCAATTCATATATTCATTCAAAACCGTTCAAGCTGATGTCACTCCCGGTTACCACTAGGTGAAAAGTAAAATCAAGGATTTCTGTTACTACAGTGAAGACACTGAAAGCCAAAGTTCAAGGATCTTTTCGGTCACAGCTGATACTTGAATAGTGACCAAGAGGAACCAATCAGGAAAGTCAACGTGAGTAACCATGTCATCGTTTTCAAAGATCTCTAATTTTTGCCTTTCCAGACTACCCAGGAGTTTTCAAACTAAAACGGAGACGGCAGTATTTTCAAACGTCTAAAATGGTGGGTCGGTGGGGACAGCCGCCGTATCTGGAGCAGAACTAATGCTTTTTTAAAAAAAACAAAAACAAAAAGGGGCTAATGTGGATGTAGCCTTGGACCCTTATGATTATTGCTCACCACAAATAATCATGTGCTTCAAACTAACAATAATAAACTGTGTTCCACAGTTTTTACTGCGAGTTACGTGTTTTGTTTTTTTTCATTATTTATTACTGGCAGTATTCTGGTCCATGCACCGTTAAGTCTATTCATCGCGGGGTCTATTTAAAGCTCCACATTGTTATTGATAGATTACACAAAGGAAACAAATATAAATTCAAATAGAAAAAAAAAGAGTAACCATAAAGAAAGCTGCAGGAAGGAAGAATCTTTACAGCTTGGAGGCAACCCACTGTGCTATTAGAGGCCCTCAGATGTCGGGTCCAAAATGGCAACCGCTGTGTTCCAAGAGGGGCTGTGCATGCAGTTCACATACTCCATCAGTCCTGGGTCATGACCAAGGGGATTCAGCAGCGGAACAACTTAAGGTTATTCCAGTCACAGAAAGCAGGAAACAGCAGTATAAACAGCAAATAGGGGAGTCACACTCACTTCCTCTCTAATGATTCCCACAGTATAAATCGTCTCAACACAACAAACAAGTTTTATGATACACACAAAGCAAGGGACCAAAATATCACAGTTAATCCAGAGTTGAGCCGAGGAACAGATGCTTCAGGATTGATTCGAACATTTTCGTCAATTTATTAAAACCAGCGGTCCACTGCAAATCTGCTTTTCCCACGATGACTATGTATTTTCCAATAAACCAGCTTTAAAAAAATAAGGTGGGAAAGCAGCACCTGGCATGTTGCCTGAGCTGTGAAAAGACAGCAAACACAAGGCCGGGGGGACATGTCGAAACACCATCAAAACAATGACACCTACAAAAAGGAATGTAGGATCTGTGTGATAACAGTCAGCTGGCACATGTTAAACATACTATACTGACAAGAGGCATACTCTGAGCAAGCTCGTGTTGGCAGTACTTTAACCGTTCTCAGTTCACTGAAAATAAACTCTGAAGAATAAGGAAAAAAAACCTGTTTTAGTACAGCCTGGAGCCCCATCACAGTCTGAAGTAGTAGTAGAGGTTGCTGTGAGCGCAGGTTGACCTTCGAACCACCTTTGAATGCCCTCACGACATCATAAAACCCAGACTGTGATAACATTGCAGTGAAAATGGAGGGCGCGAGCAACCTAAACCGTCCGTTCTGAGCGGACAATCACAACAACAGAGCATCTGAAAAGCAGTATGTGGATCGTGGGTCTGCAGATTCACCTTGTAGCTCATCTGTTAGCTCCTCTGAGTGAAGTGGCAGAGGAGGCATCACAGACGAGTGCTCAACCCATAGACCGTACATAAAGAAAAAAAATCCATGTGTCCTCCCGAGTTATTGGTCTCAATCGGTAGTTTCAGGTCTCCTTCAATCGAACATGATGTCAATTTTGTAAATGATGTTCCCATTTAGAGGTCAATAAGCGGTGGGACTGACAGCGGGTATCGTCTTCAAAATGAAATTCTTACATCAACCTCATGTGACAAATCGTAAGCGTGATAATACATAATGTCTTTATGTCTGTGTGTGTGTGTGTGTGCATGCATGCATGCAGGGAAAATGTGACTATCTTTAAAGGAATAGCACATCATGTAATATTCATTCAAACGTTTGGATTTTTGGAAAAAGTGACATCCCTAATATGTAGTGAAGATTTCCTATCCACGGCCCAGTGATGGAGCAAATGAGAAAGTGTTACATAAACACGTAGCAATAACTACTATAAATACACCCTTGGGTTGGTGGACGCGAGAGAAAATGTGAACTGATTTTCTCCTCACAGAGGTCTGATTTTTCCAGGGCGCTCCGGAAGGTGTAGTAACACGCAGATACAAATAGCACAGGTCTTCAGTACAAGCAACTTTCCTGAAAACTGCAACAACCTGACGTGAAACAAACACGTCCTTGAGGACAAAGTGATGCAGAAATAAATGCGACACGTGCCCAAGCTCCTCGGGGAATTACATTCAATTTTCCACAACCTTTAAATACGGCGAGTGTTCTCAATTACACGGCTCTCCAAGAGCATGAGCAAAATACTTCAAACACCAAAGCTATAACTTGCTGTACACTGTCATACACTATAGCCTCTGGGCCACATGTCTTACTCAGACAAAGTAATGTTCTCCTTAAGGGCCAAAAATAGTCCCCTAGTAAGGTATTTCTCTTCGAGGAGAAAATGTGACTGCAGCTTATTTTTCCTACAGAACACAACCAAATCAAGGTCACCCTTTTTTCTTTTTTTCTTTTTTAAATGTAATTTTTAAAAAAGAAACACTCCTGTTTTCCAGGCTGAGACACTGCCACCAATCATCTATTCGTCCCAATTAAATAAAGTATGAATCCGCCCCAATGTGAGTTTTCCAGAGACCATTTCGATTGGAAGGACACTTTAGTCTTTACCATGATTCTCTGTCCATGCCCAACCTGGATGAGGCCAGAATCTTCCCACAGTTAGTCACGGGACTGCTGGCAGGCTGAGGGGACTTGGAGGCATATGCGCATTTCCATCTGTTGCTCACTCACTGCTTTCCAAACCCCTTCCTCTGTCAGCAGCCATCTGTTTCCAACCCTACCCCACTGGCAGGAAATGTGAGCACTTCCACCATAGGGCATGGTGGATGCACAATTTTAGTTGAGCCTATATGGGAAATTTAATTTAGTCTTAAAATCATAAAAAAATAAAATAAAATAAGGCGAGACATGTCTGACGTTCTTATTGTTTGCAGAGTGCCGACAGTAGTTATATAATATATACCATTATGATGACAGCCACGTATTCAATTTAGTTTGTTATTATGAACATAAATTACACACTTCATGCGGAAATGATGCAAATTATGTTTAGGCAGAAGATCTTTGGGGGTTTTGTACTGCTATTCAGACAAAACAAGACGTTTCAAGACATGACATCATCATCACTGATATTTTACATGTAAAACAACAAGCAGGTTAATGTTAGTGGCACTTTTAAATAGCTAAAATAAATCAATCACGTTTTAAAATTGACAAATATCTTTTTTCTGCCAGCTTTAACATGAAAAGCTTAATTTCTGCTTGTATTCTGTGGTGAATACTATAAAATACTGTGGTGAATGCTATAAAATAAAGCTGTATGCTGCCTCATTACCATCCATCACATGGTCATTTAAAACAAAATGGGGAAAAGTCTCGTTGTGACCATTTTCCTATATCTCTGTGGAAAACACTAATCCTCTGTCTCGTCCTGTATTGAAAAGGCAGCGATACAAAATGAACAAAAATGTGATGACTCAGTGAAACATTAGATCACTACTAACTACCCTACACTATCCATTAACAATCAGACTACAAAAACAAACAGACAACAGCAGCAGCAGCAGCAGGAGCCCTCTACATACTGCTCATGAGAGACAGGGATGAGTATACTCTACATTCCCTTTGAAAAAAAAAAAATCTGACCTGCTCACCACCTCCCCTCCCCATTCAGAACACAAGAAAAAAATTAGCTGTGCATCAATGGGAGAGAGAGGGCGCCTTTGTTTAATGGCACAATGGAGGACATTCTGTTGTCGAGGATAGTGTCACATTCAATAAGCCAATGCTATGGTGCTGCAGTCGGGAGAGGACAGCAGGGCTAACGCAGAAACGACACCATGACCCCGCGAGCCCCCCGCTACGTCAGACCAGGGCTCTGTTCACGGCTCACCAGCTCGGAACACCTCTGCTGCTGACCCACACCCAAGAGTCGGCTCCGGCGTTAAAACATATTTCAGTGGGGATGTAACGAGCATTCTGTAGCTGCTGATGAGCAAAATTGGATGTGCTAATCACAAAACAGGGTGTCTATTGAAAGTCAGGCGAGTGCAAACCCTGTTTGCTGGTGTGAATCTGTTACTACCACACTCCCAAGAATAAACAAGTGACGTAAGGCTGATGTGAAGAGTGTTTTCTCAACACGCCGCACTCGGAGATTAAACATGGCTGCAAACCTGACCCTTGCCCTGCAAAGCACAGAGGGGCAACAGGCAATCTGAGTCTGACAGCAAGAGAATAAGAAATTAACAAAAAAAAAAAAAAAAAAAAAAAAGGAGAGTATAATCGTCGGACCCGCTTGGGCAAATGACGTGGGAGAGTCGTGCACATTTCCGGGGTTCAGATTAATCCATGTGCATCACATCAACAAGGCTGTAGACCTTTGAGACACAGCTAAGGAGTTCTTTCCACCTCAGTAAATGGATCAGTCATTTACCAAGATGAAGTGCATCCCTGAAGTCCATTAGTCTAAGATATGCGCCATCATAGTGGCATCCCTATGATTCCGTGTGGCACTTTTCCAACACACCGTTCCAGCACGATTCGGCTCGATTTGACCACTTTTTATTTTTGCTTTTCCATTAGGAATCGTACCTGGTACCTCTTCTGGCAAGGTTCCAAGCCGATACTAAAACCATGAGCCAAATCACAACCTGTTCAGTCGTGTTTCATTTCAGTGTCTGTGTCAGACTGAGTCTGCCGCTCTGCTCATGCAGGAAGTACTGAACTTGTCTTATTAATTAACCGATTCTAATGATTCATTTACACCTGAAAACAACTTCTTTGCTCGTCATTAGTATGTGTCGCATGTAAAACAGCGTAGCGGCAGTTTCGTGCTAGGACGACACCATCCGTGTTGTGGAGGAACTATAGTAATGGAAAACCACCGCGCCAATAGTGGCATCCCTGTGATTCAATGCTGTATTTAAGATACATGCTCCTCACTATATAGATATGTATATGTGCGTGTGCGTGCAGAAATAGTTATATAAGAATACAACACTCATGTTTGTGCATTAATGATAGAGCTAGAGTCAGGAGATTTTATTCTAGTTTAATTTGGCATAAGGACTGAGGCAGCAGAAAGAAACAACCTTTACAAAAGTATTACTATCAACACACGTATCTCAGACGCAGCAAAGGTTGGCTGTTGTTACGTACAGGGAGATGAATGTTGCAACTTCAGTACTTCTTGGTGAACTACAACCTAAAAACACTTCAAATGTGGAGTTTTGTCATTGCAACAATTTCCCTCAGTTAGCTTTTCTGTATGCATAAAACAGACACATGAAACATGCTGATTGGTAAGAAAAAAACCTTCATTTTCCTCACATTTAAAGAGTGCAGTGCTGCCAACTGTTCATCCTTTCCTCAAATCCTCATGCTATGTTACAGGGAAGTGCATTAGTATAATGAGAAAATGGGGGGAGGCGGAATCGGGCCACGGTTGGACCTACTCCATGCTTCACAGATGCATTTGTTTGAGGCTTTATTTGGGCACAAGATCTACACACAACTAGTAAATACTCAGCGAGCTACTCTACTCTGCTGTACATAAACACAGGCATTCCACATTAAGAGAATTTTACATCGACATACCGCGTACGACGACACAGCTGGTGATTGTGACAGACATTTCAACACTTTCTGATCCATATTCACAGATACAGTTTGGAAATACAGTATAATGAGCACATTGTGGAGATTCCCTTCGCCAGAAGTGGCGGCAGCATTCTACTGACACAGATGGCCCTCAGTGACAACTGTCTAGTCCAGCTAACTTCAACACACACACATACATTCTTGTAGTGTTCTCAGTAAGGACACTTATAGACCTTAACATCATAACTACAAGCCTAACCTTATCCTTACCCTAACTCCACCCAATTCTAACCCTAAAATCAAATGGTAACCCTCAAAAAGCCCTTTAAAGTTGCAAGGACCAGCAAAAATGTCCTCACTAAGTTTGGTCTGAATCAAAAGCACACACAGATTTGTGCATTTATTTGTCTTAGGACACTGCACTGCCTTCCATTCCTCTGAACAGCCTAAACAAAGCATTATCCCTATCCTTAACTATAAACAGTTAATGCCTAACCCTGCAGGGCCAGGTTTAGGTCTCCATGAGGACAACTGGTCCTGACAAGGCCAGTGTTTATGTTTAAACACACACACACACATCCCTGTAAGAGCCTATATTCCATTATAGTCGATTAGTCTGTTGTTATATTATTTGCTCAATTAATCGAGTAGTTTGTTTGTCCACAAACCATGTCATTTTGTACATGTAGCAAATGAACTAGAAATATTCACAGTTAAGAAGATGGAAAAACTTTAAAACAAACAAAAAAAAAAATCAATTAATCGATGAAGCCCTACTCAAAACTACATTTGCCATCACGTCCCGCGACTTTAAAACTGTATGATTACAGCAGGCGGGCCAATAAAACCAGCGTTAATTAAGATATTTCCATTTTACATCTCTGTGGTCACGAGGAAATGAATCGTGCTTTAGCAGCTATAGAGAGGGAGATGCATTATCATAACTCTTGGCTTGTGATTAGCAGATAGATGAGCACTCGTGTCCTCCTTGGCTAGAAGAGAAGATGCAGTGTGTACCAGGGAGCTGCAAAGATGCCACACAATGCCAACAGAGAGCTGTGAGGCTTCAATCTGTGTGCTTTTTGTATCCCTCTGTGTCATCCCTAGTGCCATTTGAGCACACAAAGTCCCATTGTGTGGTTCTTATTAGTCCTTTCTTGAAATCCCGAGAACCCCTCTTGAGTAGCAGTGGATTTAGGCGACTGCCCTTGCTCTGACATTGGACTGCATGTTGTAGACATGAATGCCAGGGTGAGCTTATGCAGTAATTACTCAAGATACATGATAACATTACAACAACGCGACATCATAATACTTGGCTCAAGGAAATCCCCGCAAAATACACACAGGAGTCAGAGTCCTGAAATCGCCGCCAGCTGTAGACGGCGTACAATGACATCTTGCGGCTAAAAGACCTCGTCGAATGCCGATCCATGCAGTTTGTGGTCTTTGCAATATACGTGGCACACACTACGGGCAGATTTGTGCGCCATATGCCCACAAACGCCCATTAGTCATTCATCCGTCTGCACGAAGTCCTCGGAAAACTAGAAGGATTTCATACGGGTTTGACAGGAATATAAAGCAGGCTAGAAAATCTGAACTTCAATGCAAACGGAACCAAAGAACACTATTCCCAGGGCATAGTCTCCTTAATTGAACACTCCTCCACTTTGAAATGAATGGCTAAAAATATAACTGGAATCATAATATAGATACAGTCTCTGCAGCTGTGTCCATATCTGAGCGATGTGGATTTTTCTCTTCATCCCTCCAATCAAATTACTTTTCTACAACTGGAGTTCACAGTCCGCTGATTCACTTTTTAATTAAGTAAAAACAAATCTCCAAATAATGTTTATTCACACATGTGAATAAATGTACCTATCTGCTACTTCCAATTATTGTAGAAGCAGTAGGGGCGTGGTGCAGTCCCAGATGACTGCAGGATATCAGCTTGGATATCTTAACTATCTCTATTAAAACTGCTGTGACAGCTACTATTATCACTCCCCTCCCTCTCCTTATGTCACCTTTCAAACATGTTCTGTTGACAGAGAGGCATCTACCTCAGGAACAGAGAGGACCGCCTCTTTGACATGTTCTGGCTCCTGATTGGATAAGCAAATACTCCTAAACATGTACTTAAAACTGCAGTGTGTGACATAACGTCAGTTGCATCCAAACTATGACTCGCACTCCGTGTTTCTCAGTATAGCCACGTTTAGATTAGAGCTGAAACAATCACTCGATGAATCGGTTATGAAACAATGACTAATTTAAATGTCAACTATTTCGATAATCGATTAATAGGTTTGAAGCTTTTATTCATGATTGAAACAAGATTTCTGATTGTTTTAGCTTCTTAAATGTGAATATGTTCTGGTTTCTTGGCTCCATTTCTTTCTCTTACTGTTATTGCGAATACATACGAGCGGGTTGTTCAAAATTAAGCCTTATATTTTAGCAGTATAGATGAGGATCTCAAACTGTGGTACGAGTACTTCAGAAAAATCAGAAATACTGTTCTACTGCATATATATACCAGGGTATGTGATCAAAGTGGAGCTGAGGAGTTTTGACCGGAGTGCAAATAACAAAATAATAACAATTAGAGGCACTTTATCTCTCGCTCCATCTTCATCTAATGTCGCTGTACTAGTGTGTGAAGTATATGTGAGGAAGAGGAGGACGATGAGAGAGCAAATGATCCCATTGGGGATAAATCTGCCTCCTGTGAAAAGTCTTTGCTCGGCCTATTTACACCACTGCACTTCAGCGTTGGCGATAATGGTGTTACTTTGAGAGATTGATATTTTCTTGGGTGGAAATCTTCAAGTCACTGTAGCATTATGTCAGTAAAGGTTCTCTTATCCACAAGGCTGTTTTATTCAACTGGTAAACTGGACAACAACCAAAGTCCCAAATTCAGTTGCTTTTTGGTAATTTCATTATTCGAAAAAATTGTCAAGAGAATTCCAAACATTTTTGAACAACCGCATCCTGCAGTGCTGCATTATCCTCTGACCCAGAACCCTGTTCACTAGTCACTCAATTCACAGTATGCTCACATAGTGTATTTTCATAATTAAAGTGGTGTGTTGGAGAATTAAAACACAACACAGACTAGCAGAGAGTGTGGGCACAGGTTTTCCAGCATGGGAAGGCTGGTGTGTGCCTGTGTGCACGTCACAATGAAGCAGCCATCTTAAGTGTGCGGTGTTCAATGCATTTCATAAAAATATGTGAGTGCAACAGGCACTCAAAGGTAAATATCTGTCCTGGGGCACGTACAGGATTGTGAAAATGCAGCGATATACGTCTATTGAAGTACTTAAGCAATCCACTTGCTGTCCACCTCTCGAAAACCTCTCACAGACATTTTGCTTACACAGTTGTGGGCCTTGTCATTCCAACATTATTACTCTTATTAGTACATTATTTAAAAGAAAGGAGAGAGAAAAACGAGTCAGCGTGTGTTGTGATTTGTCTAACCAAGTGAAAAGACATAAAAACTATAGGAAAAACCAGCATGGTGTGTCATTGTCATAAAATAGATCTTATTACTACACAAAACAACAGTGAGACCCAAGTAACAATGGGAATTCATTTTGTAAAGGCTGTAATTTGTATTCACTCTCTTCAGCATTTTCAGATAAACGCATGAGCTACTGGTTCCTTAGCAACAGACTCTGCAATGATGCAAGTTTGAAGAGGAACAGATCTGCAGTTCTTTAGTGCAGGGGAAGATGAGTTGGCCAGTCTCCTGTTGCAGCCTCTTAAGGTTACACTTACATAAGAAAATGCTTTTCAGCACTTCAGCTAATGCAATACACGCCATAATATCGCCAACGTCCTTTGACATACAGTACATGCACAGGAATATCACTTCAAAACTATTTTCCCAACCTTGACCTTCAACACATTAGCAGTGCCGTAAACTCATTCACAAAAACAACGCTTTGGGCTTGAATCGGGTTGTTTTTCAGTTTAGAACTTTGAGTACGCCTGCAAGTGTGGACATAATGCCACGGCATCATTTTTTGTTTTTACGCCCAGGGCGACCAAGGACAAACAAAATGTGACAGCCTTCTGAGGGAAATCAATTCTCAAACAACAACAGTGAGCACTGAGTTTGGCAGAAGCATCACTTTGGAATCACAGATTTTTCATGTGCAACACTCAATAGCAAAGAATGCAACGACGGAGAGACGAGCACCTTCAACTACTGAACCGCACTGTGAATCAGCTCTGAATTATTCCGATTATGATGCTTATGTGAGCTGACGATCAAATATCCCACTCGTATTCATGTCTCTGTGTTACAGAGCATAGATTGCGTTCACTGTCGTGAAAACTCCGCTGTCTGGAATGTCAATGTCAATCTCAGAATGCCATTTGTGTAGCATAGAGCAGGGGTTGCCTATAGATATGACAACAACGTTAAAGAATAGATTAAAACGTTTAAAGTATAGTATGCCATGCTTTCCAAGTGTATGTGACACTGCAGTGGAAGAACACCGACAATGGTCAAGAGTTTGCTCATCTCCGAGGCAGAAGAACCAAAAAAGAGAATAAAATGAGCCACCTCCTTTCTGTTTATAAAAAAATATATCCAAGAAATAACTCATAAAAGGCCCCAGTGTTATCCCAACAAAACGCCCGCCCTCACCGAGTAAATTATGCAACTAAACTAAGGGAACCAGAGGGAAAATGAATACATGTATCCTTTACTCAAACGGAAACATGCTGATCTTGTACTTTCATATCAAGAATACTATTATGATCTGCTGTGATTTGTCCCAGTCTACCTCTTCAAAACACCCAAAACTACCCAGTTGGTCTCGTCACTGCCTGATATCCCGGTAAATAACCAATGCTGCTTGCATATTCAGTTTCTTCCACACAGAGGAAAGACTATCTAGAGCAGGGGTGTCAAACATACGGCCCGGGGGCCAGAACCGGCCCGCCAGAGGGTCCAATCCGGCCCACAGTATGAATTTGTTAAAATTTCACACTAATCTAAATGTAATGTCAAATGCCCCAGATACCCGTGACTAAATCTTTGTGCCTTTATAGATCCAGTGTGCTGTGTAAATAGTAAATTTAGGCATGATATTGTTGAAATTGCACTTATGTTTTGTAAAATTATCCTTCATTAAATGCAAAAAAAAGGAGAAAAAAACAAAGGAGTTCTTGTTGTTCATAGGTTATTATTCTATTATTTTGCTATTTTTAATGGTCCGGCCCCCTTGAGATCAAATTGTGCTGTATGTGGCCCCTGAACAAAAATGAGTTTGACACCCCTGATCTAGAGTCTCTACGACAATCTTTAGATCTGACGATAAGCATGAAATATGACAAATCTGCATTTACCAGGAAGCATGCACACTTTGTGTCAATCAATACACTGTACACGTTAATATTTTGTTAGGATACAACAACACGTCCGTGTAGACTCTCATTCATCCAGGTCATACGTCAAAGGACACTGAATCAGTAGCAACTGAACTCTAAGGTGTTTCACCTCTCACATCCAAGAGGCTTCTTCAGTTCACGGAAGAGAGGTGAAACGTCTCCAAGGAAACCATCTCTCCAGTTGCTACTGATTCAATGACGTATGGAGTCAACAACACATTTTACTATGAATCTTTGCCACTGGTTTGCTGTCAAGTCTTCATAGAAACTAAACATAGGGATTGATGATCAAAATACTAAGTGTAGACTTTGTTAAATTCACAATTGGCAGTCAAATACCAAACAATAACACAGCATTTTATCTTCGATCTTATCACCAACCCTCTTGCACTGTCAACTCATAATCTCTACAAACAACAGAGCGAAAATGCAAGAAACAATAAATCCAAAGCACTTGTGTTTTACAATGTTGGGAATCTAATTGTGATTTTTGTTCCTGCGATATTGCAGCTCCATTAATTCATTCATTCATTTATATTCTACTACTTTTTCCTCCACATAAAAGGTCACAAGGAGCTGACATAGGGTGCGAAAGGAGAGTAAACCCTGAGCAGGTAATCAACCCATCGCAAGGCCAACATACAGAGACAAAATAAATGTCACTTACATCTCAATTTAGAGTGTCCAATTCACCTAATCTGCACCTACCTGCACTGACCTAATCTAAGCCAGAGTACCCAGAGAGAACACACACACACACACAGGGAGAGAACATGTGAACTACACACAGCGAGGCTCTCGGTCGAACTGAGAATAGGGATCTGACTTTCTTGCTGTTAGGCAACAATGCTAGCCACCATGTTAAATTTGAAATGTGGATTACCACATAGCAGCATAAAATATTAAAGGGTGCTTTCAATTGGTCAAATAAAGAATAAACTTTGAAATCATTATGATGCTGCTGTGTTTGTTTAATTCACATTTGATTACAGATTCAATTTGAGCAGGTTTTTCTTTATTTATTAGATTTTTTTTCAGATCTTTTACTCATAAAATTGACAGAAACACAGTGCAGGGCTTTTATTTTCTTTAAAGGAAGTGACTATGATGTCGACTTTTTGTCAATTGTACATTATTTTTTCAATCCTGACGTCCTCTGTTGTTGTGGGAATGACATTTAGCTCAATTTAGTAAAAATAAAAACCCTGTATTTTTTGGGGTGAAGTGGGCCTTTAACTACACTATATCACAATGCAAAATTGAGAACTTAAAGATATGACTTGTTCCTAACATGCATGTGTTTGATCATGGAGATCATATCACAAAATAAAATAGTGGCCCCTTTGCAGTTTACTAACTGCGTTGTATTTTCAAACTGCTATTTTTCGATTTGAAAGCAGTTAATAGTTTGTCAGGACCATGCTCATTCTGATGGACAGGTATAGGCTTCTCTGTCTGTGTGGGTGAGGAGGAGCACAGAGAAGAAACATGTTAAGAAACTGCCACCATAATTGAAGACGCTCACATTTGTCAGTCAGTGCATCACCCTCACTTGGATTTAACAGGCTGTTGTAGCTTTCCACACACTTGTGTGATTCACTGTCACTCTTCCTTGGGCTGCTGATAACATTTAGACTTGATTTCCAGCGTGAAAAAGAACTTGTCTGTTGACACAGTCTATCACGTCCTCCCTTTGGGGTACGCCATCATTCCTTCTTGTCTTGTCTTGTCCCTGGTGTTACAAATGTGAGTGTGAATGTGTCTCTGCATTGGGGCTTTTTTTTTTACAGCGATCACTGTGCTATACTTTGATGGAACGTTTGACATTTTGGTAAATCCTCTTTCACAGACATGGGTAGAAAAGAAATAAGAACCTCAGTCTCTCACTCCACTGGGTTACATGGAAAAACAAAATCCTTTTTAACAGATGCCTCTAAAGGCAGCAGAACCAGTTTTTTCTTTAAAGAGGGGAGCTTATTATTACATTTGCACGGGCTGCTTCTTGTGACCGCATTTGAACATTTCACTGCAGAGCAGGGGGGCAATTCAATCCTCCAGCAGGACAATGAGCTCTGCTACACCGCCGCCCCCCCAGTCTCAAAGTGTGATTGTTGACACTGTGCTGTGAACCAATGGATGACAATGTTTCCAAGTGTGCATCAAAGGAGAGGAAACACACACACACACGTATAAACAACACCCCCTCTGTCCCCAAAATCCTAAATGAATGGAAGTCCAGTGTGATCCCCCCCCTCCCCCCACCCCCCTCTACTCACCTTCAATGGAGATTACATGCTCTCGGATCTGGTTCTGCAGGGCCAGGTCATCGATGCGCTCGATCAGGTCGTAGATGGCGTAAATGTTCGGGTGCACAGACTCGAACCGGTGGATCTCGGCTCTGATGGCCGCTGAGTTGGACAAAACAAACTGCGAGCCCGCTGGGCCGCCTGCTTGTGCAGTCTGGCCCGAAACAGTCCCCGAGCCGAACTGTCCGGCTCCTGAGCTCGCAGACGATCCGGATCCGAACTGGGACGGGATGGACTGGGGCACTGGGACGGGCGCGGGGACGGTGCCTGGAGTGGGCATGGCTGGTTGAGACTGCTGCGTGATACCGGACACTGGGACGCCGGACTGGAAATTCATGTCGGGTCGTTTCTTCTCCGGCAGCGACTGTCTGTGACTCTCTCACAGCGGCGGCGGCGGCGGCTCACACACAAACGTGCACACTAGAATTTGGAGACTCGGGCGACGCGAACAAAAGAAGTCCGCGCGAACAGCTGCGGTGGGAAACGGTCAGCAGCACGCGCGTCTATAGTTGTTCGTCAACTGCAACGCAACACAACGCGGCTCTTGTTCATATTATGAAAACTTGACTGTGATTCATTTTTCGTGGAGTGGCCAGATCTGTCCACGGCCCCCTTCTTTCTCCCGCAATGCCTACTCGCACTTGGACACTCCTTAACTGGCCAAACACCGCAGTTTGAGGCAAAGCTGTTTTTTTTTTCCCGTGCTTGCCCTGTTTGAAGGAGACAATGGGCTCGGCTGCTTCAGCGAGGCGCCAGCCTGCTCCGCTGCCGTCAATGCGTTGTTTCTGCGATGAAACGAAATAACGTTTAGTCCTCTTTGGTCCAAGTGGTCCCTGCCCAGCGCCCTCCTCCGCACGCTGAAACGTCACCCATCACGTAATTGTACTTGAGATGGGGGAGGGTGTGATTGGATTTGAGCGGAGGGGGAGAAAAACGCAGCGTGCACATCATTATAATATAAAAACCTACCTGACAGTTATGCAACCACAAAAGGAAGAAAGAACAAGAAGAAAACACGCCGTTGAGAGACAGGAGTGATCTGGCACAAGGAATGCTAATGCTACGCTGCTTCTCCTTCTTAGATTGTTATTATTCTAAACAATTACTGAACAACAAACGCCTCATTGACATGAATAAATATTGTATAGAATTCAGCAAAATAACACATGTGCACAGACAAAAAAAAGTAGGTTAATCTGAAAGAAAAATATAACACAGAATGATATAAAACATCAAATTACAAATATTCTGTGATGCCAGCTCTTTACTGCCATCTGTTCTTGTAAATGCTTTCAAAGCTGATGTTTCCCCACATCAGTGCAGACATTCAGTCTAATGGGACATTTAATAAAATTAAAATCCATAATGAAAGGAGCCTAAGTTTGGAGTTAATGATAAAAAAAAAATAGAATATGCCAGTGACTGGTTCCAAGGACAGATGAAGGTGGTCGTCCAATCCTGGCATACAAAAGGAGAAGGGGCTTTAACACTGTGTCGATATAGATATAGACATAGATATATGCACTGAGAGGATGTTTACATGTCTACAACAGCACTCTATACAAGCAATGACATGAGAGTGACGACAAACCACCCACGTGTCAAGATTAGGCCCGAGTCCTGATGAGGCATAGATTTAACCCTGCAAACTACAACAGGAAGCATAGATTGTTGTCAGTGTTTGATCATTCATGGGTATCCCTATGTTGTTACCGGAGCAACCCAGTCAGATGGGTTTGGTTATGTCCAGACACACACACATCTGACTTGTTGGGTACAGAACATCTAGCATTGGGCCTCTTATGTACTGGGCGAGCTCTGCATGCGTCCACATGTGTTACTGTTCATATATGAGAGAAGACAATAACTCACAGTCTAAATATGTCCTCTATTATCTTATATATTCATAGGGAAAGCCTTACAGTAGGGATGCTCATGAAGAAGTGCTGTGATGTGGGTCACAGTTTAAAGGGAAGAGACAGAGCCACCTGCTGGTACTCATGTGCTTTACACCAACAGCTGCTATCCATATATGACAGACAGACAAGCTAAGCTCTGCAGCAGCAGCAGCAGCAGCAGCCGTGACGTGCATGCAGATAGTGACTGACTGGCTGAAAGGCATGAAAGTAATTTGACTGCCATTCAGGTCAGTATTTTTGATGCAGAAAATACATTAATAAAAAAAATGTCAAAAAGATTGATATGGTGGAGCACAAAAAACATCATTCCAGTCCTTGAACTTCTACCAAAGAAAGTTTTGGATGAAAATCCCGTTCCTTTATACTATGACAAAACATATGCAGATTATTTAAACGTGGTGCTATTGTTGTAAGGCTTAGAAACTCTGCTTTTGTGTGTGTGTATAATTATGTGTATTTAGTCCGTTATGTAACCAAACTTGTAGTGACAACAAAGATGCACATCTCCAAACTGCTGCATTATGACAGCCACTGTTTCATTCTTCAGTGGTTGCAGTATTATTGCATTTGAGCAAAGTCAAAGAGAGCTCTGTTTTGAGGATTATGATCATTATGCTTATTATTATTACATTTTGGACTTTGCTGCTGACTAGGTTTTTCCGAGGCAACATCTTTCCTGCTGACATTATGTTGCGGTTCATGACACATAAGTTCAATTTACGAATCCCTCTGAGACCTAAAAGCATTTTTTGTTGAATTGTGGTTATTTACTGAAAACTTACACTTAGTCTGAAACCACACACTTCTATACTTTTATCACATCACAACAAACATTTTCAGCTACATAATGCATGCCTCATTGTCAGTGGTGTGGCGTATCGTCAGCCTTCTCCCGCCACCTGCTGACCAAATGTGGAACTCCGCCACACAGATTATGTTCACAGCTGAACATTATCAGCATCAATGTTCGTTCTTTCTTCCACTTTTTGTGTTTGTTTGTTTTCTAATAGTGTCACAGGTTGGAACTGATATAGCAGGGCTTTTCAAACTTCAAATTAGAGGCTCTGAAAACATCTCAGTATCAAATAGATTATTACTTTCTGCCCGACACCATCATTTATTGTTTCTGATTATATGCATGATTGCTTTATCCTCTCTGTGATTACATGAATTATGTAGTAAACTCGCTGGCTCATTTCTATGATAATGTTGTGTTGCTGTTGGTGTTATAAGGGATATAACACATACAAGGATCACATACAGGACTATCAGTTTTGACAAAAGGTTACCATAACATGTTTTGATACCAGCAACTATTCTTTTTACAGGCCAAGGTCCCCCAAACTAATGCAGGCGCATGGACTATATATAGTTTTAAATTGTTTTGTGCATTCAACACTATTCTATTCAAACAATACACAGGTTCATATATTCATGTTTTTATTTTAAACAAGTGCGGGACACAGTGAGTCGCATGGCCGTGCTACTGCCATTTATAAACATACCTTGTGAACTGATATGAGTGTCAATATCAACAATTATAATCATGAATACAGGCTCTTCAAATTGATTTTATTTGAAATATAATTGTGGAAATGAAAAAGAGTGATATAAATGTGCATAAACACACCTGTTATCTTGCATACAATGCTGAGCTATTAAAATAACTGACAGATTCATGTTTTTGTTTTAAACATACATATAGTAGGGCCAGTGAATCCTCAAGCAATCTGTGGACATATATATCTATATATATATAGATATATATGTATATATATCTATATCTATATCTATATATAGATATATATACATATATGTGTGTATATGTATAAAATCCACCAAAGGTTTAGCGATATCCCCCCCCTTGCAGACCACCATGGACATTGTACAAGTCAACCAACTCTATGGTAACTCTTTAAATCTATAACCACAAACCCCTCAGGAAACTGAATCTGGATAGGCAATGGTGACCTTTTTATTTTGTACTTTTCTCTTATAAGTAAACTAAATGGCAGCTCGGGATGCCCTAATCACCAGCAAGCCCTCTAAGGTAAAAAAAACAACAACAACAGTGACACTGCTTTGGTTTAAATTACACAACTGCAATTTATAGGTGGTGGGAGCAGGGACCCAAATAAAATTCTGCTTCAGGCCCCACAAAGGCTTGGGCCGGCCTTGCCTCCATTTGAGGATACATATACACAAGGAGTTTAGGACAATCCACATGTTTTGGCTTGTTTGTTTTAAAACTGTATCAGCGTCTTTTTTATCCACACTGAACAGGCACTCTGGGAGCCCTAAAATGCTATTTTTGGAGAAAGGGTCAGAGAGTGAAAAAAAAATCTCACAACACCACGCCTGACTTTTTGTGGATGGAAAAAGGATGATGTCATAGTCCCACTTCAGTGCACAAGGTTTATGAGTATGCTCGTCTTCATTTTTGGTGTATTTCTGTGGCAGCATTACGGCGCCACATAAAGGCCTTACATATATATGTACTACAATGTTGATAGAAAACTTTTAAGAACAAAAGACAAAAAAGATAGATTCTGTTTCCACGTAGACTGACCTTTTTAATGTCATCACCCCGGACGTTGACATCTTGGCTTGTCATGTGAGTCACCAGGGTGACAATGTTGGTCAGTGTCTGTGTCTCATGGATGATGGCGTTAACAAAGGGCAGGTGATTACTATCTTTAACCTACACCTGATGACTTCCTATCACCAAGCTGAGCTCTTCTTAGACCTGCTCTGAGATAAAGAGACAAAGATAGAACTTCTTTTTTAGCTCCATCTTGTTATAATAAAGTCATGGATGTGTGATCTAAGCTCCTCACCCTGTATTTTGGGATACTTAGCCAGAAACAGAAGAACCCATCTGACTCTAGGTGCAGTCAGAAAAAAAAAACAAGAAGTCTTGATATAGATTACAGTTTTATGGAGGATTTCCATTCATAGTTGAGTAGGTTTACTCTATGTTCAGCTACACTCAGATACTGACACTGGAAGTGAAGAGATTCAGTATACAATATGTTGTGGTTGTCAGTACAGCTCACTTCATTTTAGCCCTGGCAAACAGGCTGTGCATCCTGCCTTTTGCCAAATGTCAACTGGGATTGGCTTTTTCTTGACCTGCACAGATCAGATTAAAGGTTATTCAGTGTCACTAATGCATTGAAGGAAGGTTGGATGAGATAACGTTTACCTTTGCTACATGTATTGTTTCTTAAGTAAGATCTCTTGTTTGTATCTCAACACATGGTTTGGATTTCAGTGTGGGATTTTGGAATCTGGATTTATAAAAAATTGGCAGTCACAAAGTTGATCTGTGAAATTATGATTTATTTTTAGTACAGGGCTGTTCTGTTACCAATGGATATTCTTGTTTTTGTGTAAGTTGAGGTTTTTATCACCAAATGATAATGTTTTCATGTATAGTTTAATATAGCTTGATTTTAGTTGTAAATACTTCTACAACCCTGCTTAGCTCACACTGACCTTATTTTATCTCTTTCTTGCTGTTATTCTTATCGCTCTTATTTTTCTATTTTGTATTTTATATCTATCTATATATTTGCTCAATTTCGTTGTACTGTGCAATGACAATGACGTCTCTCTGCTTTGACTTGGACTCAGGGACAGTATTTGATATTACCAGTAGGTGTCAGTAGCGGGTTGTTTACTCGGTGGTTTCTGGCGCTGTACTCTGTCAACAGGAAGTCAGTTCAGTGATAACGTGGGATTTTTTTTATAGCTCAGACATGAAAGATAAAGAGTGAGGCTTAGTACACCTGAGTACACAACCTGGGTAGTTAAAACTAGTTAGCATTGTGATGATCAGCTAATATCCAATCTTCCATTATTTGGCCTATTTTGTTTATTATTTTTTTATTTGGTGGCTGTGATGCCTTGCAATAGCTGCGATTGCCTCCTCTTTGCAAACGGGTGATCCACTCAGTCACTGCAGCCTTCCTTGTGTTAACCACACCCCTTCTAGTGTTGCAGCAAAACACTCCACAGCGCTCTCGCTCTTCATTTCCCACAGTGCACCTGGAGAAGTACAGTGACGAACGCAACAACTTATGGGAAGTTCGACGCAATTTTCAGAATTGAACCTTTGGAACCAAATCGGTAGAACCAATACATTGTTTAGTAGATGTCGTTTACCGATGATTCGAAGATAAGCAGGCAAACCAACATGTAATTTTTAATGAATTCTGAATAAAAACATGGAACACAACGGCTGTAGTATAAACAATGTTAAAGGAGTATCTCTTGATATTTTTAAAGACTCATTCAATGGTCAAGGGTTAAGTAAATTCAAATAAAGTAATTTGTTTTATCTTTTAACAGGTTATCACTGACCTGGGCCTCTTCAAATCTAAACTTAAAACGTATTTATTCAGAATGGCTTTAAATTGTTTTTTTATATTATTCCTTTGTAATTTTATTCTGTGTTTTCATGGTCTAATCTATGTTTATGGAATTGTTTTAAAACTGTGTGTGTGCCTCCAAACCTTTACAATACTTAATTAATATACCTTTTTATATTGTTTTTTTAATACACAAATCGCGCTACTGTACTAATATAAAACATTGAATACGACAACATTATCACTGTCATAATAAAATAGCAGTTATTGGCCCCAGGCAGTAAAAACAAACTGAGGGTGTACAGTTCGTTCACGGATCGCACATCAGCAGATGACAACAACAAAACAGTCAGAGCTTGTTAGCGTAGTTAGCTACTTGAGAAAAACAACTGGTAGTCTAGCTTGTGTGTTACACCGTCTTGGCTGGTGTAAACCAACTCAGAAATATGTTCTATAGCAACATGGTCATTGTGTACAACTAATTATTGTTGTCAGCTTTTCTAGTCTTATTTAGTCCGGTTGACGTTAGCTAAGTGGCTTGGGAAGCTAGCTCTATGTATGCAAAGCTAAATAAGGTTAGCTAGCTAGCTGAGTTGCTAGCTTGTTTGCTAGCTAGCTCTCCTTTGCGAGGTGGAGACCAAGAACGGGGAGATGCGATCAAAGTGGGGTAAGACTAACGTAATCGTGTGTTTAATTGGGTTTGAGGGATTTCCATATAATACCACAATAATACATGACATGGATTGGTTACGTTGGCCAGTCGTATTACATTTGTGAAAATCATTTACGTTCGAAATAGCAGTCTTGCGCTAGCCTGACAGCTGTGTTAGCCAATAGCCAGTTAGCGCACCAGTCAGCGCTTTATTATTGACTAGCTTGCTAAGTGTAGCTGCTGGTGGCTCCTTGTATGACACTGTAACCACGTCTAAATGGCGGCCTCGAGGTTAATGACAACGTCAAGTGGATCACTGTAATTGTAATAGTTTATATTCGCTTAATTCCTACCTGATGTGACACTGTTCGTAGTATTATTGTATTCTTAAAAGTCACCTTTTTAAAAACCCGTGTTCCCAGACGTGCCTTTGTATGATGTCGTTCTTCTAGCTGTTATCCTGTGTAATATTACGTTTGTCCTTTTGTCATTTTGCTTTTATCTGCTCGTGCGTGCTTTTGTATAGGTACGTGTGTGTCTGTAATAGAAACTTGTCAATCTGACAGCCTTGACATCTAAAATAACTTAAGGCTATAATATGGCTTTTCTATTGAAAAGTCAAGTAACTTTATCTTAGCATTTTTATATTTAGGTGTTACAGAAGTTGATCTGTAATATATGAGTAATTGATGACATCATAGGGATCAAAACTTCTAAAATCATTTATTCTATAGACAACAAACTTCAAGAAACCCCACAAGTTTAGGGGGAAGGTGAAATAATAGTCCTTAAAGTTATTATATTATCAGTTAGGGTTATGGGTTAGGGTATGAGACAGTGCCAAATTTCTTAAAATGCAATATACCTCAGTAACAAGTGTACAGTATGATATTTATTATGATGTTTTTAAAGAAAGACAAGGTAAGACAACTTTTAACAATTAAACAGTGAATAATAGAAAAGGAAAAATCCAGTGTTTTTAGCTTTCGTATAAAGTAACCCTGCAGTAAATACCCTGCAGTAATAGGTTAACAATTTGAATTGTTTATATAAATGTTTATATAATTATTTAGGACAAAATGTGTAGTCTCTCCTGTAGCCCAGAAAACACCATGCATGAGTCCTGAATGTTGCTTTGTGCTTCTGCTCGATGTCAACACTCATTCATTGTTTAAATTGAGATTAGAGACTATCTCATGTTCATGTTTGTGTTTTTTTTCCCCAGGGTGGCCTTGAGTGACCTAATGAGCAAGAGAGGCAAATGAGAAGAAGTCTGGCTGATCCAACATGAAGTTGTATGTGTTCCAGGTCAACAATGGCAGCACATTGACGTTTAATACAGATCTTGCTGTCCAAACGTAAGAAAGCAGTTTGTTTTTTTTGGTATATTTTTATATTTTTTCAGTATATTTTGGCACTTGTGTCCTAAATACAATCTTTATTTCAGTGTACTAGAGCTGAAACATGCCATCCAAACCAAATATAAGATTGCAGTACAACATCAAGTCCTTGTTGTCAGTGGTGGGGAATGTATGTTTGCAGAGAGACGAGTCTGCAGCTACAGTGCAGGCACTGTAAGTTTATACATTTTGTGTTCTTTTAATTGTTATTTGTCTTTAGGCATAATTAATATGCATGTGATGTCTGTACTGATAACTTGCTGTTCATCTCTAGGAAACCAACCCCATATTCCTGTTTAACAAAGAGATGATCTTGTGTGACCGGGATCCAACGATCCCCAAAACCACCCTCTCGATTGAGAGTGAGATTCAGGTCAAGGTGGAGGAGTCTCTAATGATGCCAGCTGTTTTTCACACCGTTGCCTCACGAACACAACTTGCTCTGGTAAGTGCCTACATTTTGTTTGTTTGCGTCTTTTCTAAATATGCATGTTATTATTGCTTTATTTATTTATTCTAACTCACCCATTAACTATGCAATACTCATAACTTGTCCTGATGTTGCCTCTCTAGGAAATGTTTGAAGTTGCCAAAAAACTTTGCTCTTTCTGTGAACGTTTGGTTCATGATGAACACCTTCAACACCAAGGCTGGGCTGCCATTATGGCTAATCTGGACGACTGCTCTCTGTCTTATCGGAAGTTGCTTAGGAAATTTGACACTTCATACACAAATTATCAACATGACTTGGAAGAAATTAAGCTGAAACTTACAAAGTAAGTGTTGCAGAGGAGAACATGCTATTGTATACTTTGAATGACCTATCCTGTTAATTGGAAAAACTGTTGGCTTAATTAAGTGACTGAAGTAACAGTAAAAAAAACTTGCTTATTATGAATGAATGAATTTGTTCTTAATCCACACCTTGTTTTGTTTACAGGTTAGGGACAGCAGTTTCTGTAATGGCAAGGATACCTTTGCTGGAAAGTTTGACAAGACAAAGTTATAGAGCGAGCATAGAGAAGTCCAGTTCAACCACAGAAAAGGATTCAAATGAGACGGCAGAAGAAAAGTCCACTGATTCCGTGCTTCGCACCACTGAGGCAAAGACAAAGTCATCTACGTCCTGCTCTGCTTCAGGGGCGGCCACGTGTGAACGTGGTGACCAGGAAACAGACGAAATGACTGGCAGTGGTGAGCTGAGAGCTGCCCTACTGGATGATGACTCTCCAGATTTTGCTAACCCATCCTCCTTCAATGTCACACTACTAGACTGGATCAATGTTCAAGACAGACCCAACGATGTGGAGTCGGTTGTTAGGAAATGCTTAGATTCCATCAGTCGGGTGAGTCCAAGACAGACGAGCTGAAATGTGAAAGTTGTGTTTGTAGTAAAATCTTAAACGGGATGGGTCGAAGTCTTCATCGAAATATATTGTGTTTCTTTCAGCTTGACCCACGGATCATTCAACCCTTCCTGGCAGATTGCAGCGAAACAATTGCCAAGCTGGATAATCAAAACATGAAGTCCATCAAGGGGCTTGAGGACAGGTTATACGCTCTAGACCAAATGATTGAAATCTGTAACAAGTTGGTGAATGAACAAAAAGAGCTTGCTCAGGTATGTAAAGTTAGAGATGAGCAATTTTTAGATACGTCCACAATCTATTTTTCATGAGTTGTGCTCACATTTTTGTCTCTTGCAGGGATTTTTGGCCAATCAGAAGCGGGCTGAAAACCTGAAGGATACATCTGTTCTGCCTGACTTGTGTCTGAGTCACACCAACCAGCTGATGATCATGTTGAACAACCACAGGAAGCTGCTAGAAATCAAAAAGAAGTGCACTACTGCCAAACAAGAACTTGCAAACAACCTTCAAGTCAGACTCAAGTAAAGCTGAAAATCACCTCTTATCTGATCTAGTTGCATCATTACACAACCATAGATATTTTTCTTTTTTAGAAGCTAAATAGTGGTAATGTTTTTGAAACAGATGGTGCTGCTACGTGATGCTTCACGCAGACCAGGACAGTGAGAAACTTCTGGCTCTACTCAAACTTCTGATGGAGCTGAAGGAAAGAGTTAAAGTCGTCGAGGCCCTCAGTACTGCGCCCCAGATGTACTGCTTGGCGGTGGTGGAAGTCGTCAGGAGGAAAATGTTTATGCACCACTACAAAGAGGTCAGTGCTGCACAGCATTATTTAAAAGTTAATTGTGCATTCAGACATAGTAAGTGATATAAATAGGGAAGCTAATTTTGCCACCCTGAATATGTAGCTTTTTGAAATGTGTAGCTCTTATTGCTTAAAAAAAACCATACTCTAATTGAACAGTTTTTTTTTTATTGTGGGTTTTTATGTGTTGGAGTGAATGCTTGGCATTATATGTTTTACCCCCCCCAGCAATTACAAAATGAAATATTTAACAAAAAGTGATAAAACATGAACTGAGCTGGCAATATGAGCCCAGGACATGTTGGTCCTGTGTGAACACCAAACAAAGGAACAGAGCTCTGTGTCTTTGTGCCATTTAATGTGGCTCATCCTCTTTAGTAGACACATGAAGGACTTGTATTGGCCTTCAGCAATGTTTGGTCTCTTCACATTGAATCTTAGGACAGGGCAGCAGTGTGTGTATATATATATATATATATATTAATTTTCATCTTTCCTCTTTGTCTTGCTATGTGTGAAAGCACTGTCAGCGTGGGAAATAGTTGGAAACTACCAATGTACCTGGATTTGCTTATCTGTCTTTAACTGAGATGATTTGGTTTGTTGACAGTGGTGGATGCAACAGGAACCCCATTTCCCCACTCAAACTGTGTTTTAAGAAGTTTCTTCTCATAAGATTGGCTTCTTAGCTTTGAATTATGGACATGATAAGACATTGATTTGGAATGAAACAATCCTCTTGTTGTGTGACTTTTCATGTATTATATCAGTCTTATATCAGCTAACAATTTGCAACAATTATTTTGTTGTAGTAAAGTTTTTACTATTAATCTTTTCAGTGGGCTTATGCGCTTGTGAAGGATGGGGAACAGCTATACGAGGCAGAAAAACTGAAAAGGAAATCTTTTGGGAAACTCTTTAGTAAGTGTCTTTGCAAAAAAATCAGTCGATTACAATAGTCATGATGTGCATTTAAATTAACCAACTTCACCCTTGATCTTTTTATTTGTATTTCTTTTCAGGGAAATCTTTCCTCAAAAATAGTTTATTTCGAGGACTTGAATCGTGGCCTTCATCGTCATTCTGCGTAAGTTGTCTTTTGATCAATTTAGTATTTTCATTTATAATTTTTCAGTTGATTTAAGGGCCATCTTCCTTTGCTGTTTATTATTTGTAGACACAAAGGCCCAGAGGGTTTGATGATGAACTTCCAGACATCTCCCTTGAGGATCTGCAGTACTTGAAATCTTGTTGTCCTTTAGAGGTCCAGCCTTTCCTCATGTAAGTCACTTCAGTCATTTAAATCATTCATTCAAATCGTGTCGTCATTCAAATCGTGTAAGGTGTGTAAAGTAATGTTATTTCTGTGGAAATATCTAAGGTATCTAAGGTGTTTAGGGTGTCAAAGTATAGAACAGACAATAACTTCTTATCCTACACTTCGTCTTTGAAAATTTTCAGACAGGCTCATCTTCAAAGGAATATATTTTAAAATGTATTGATGATTTTGCAGCTTCATCTTTTAATATAATTTGGAAATTGTCCTGGAATTAATTATAGCATGAACAGAAAGTATTTATTAATCTTTCCTTGAATTCATTACTCATCCTTTGTTTTTCAGGATTCCTACAATGTGTGACTTTGAACCCTTAAATCGTCACGTAAACTCCCTTCACCAGCTGGTCCAAGCAGCACAGAGTGTGGATGAGATGTCCCAAACTATAACCAACTTGTTAAGTGAACAAAGGGTAATGATTGCTTCTTCAACAACATTTATTTGTGTTATCGATAATTAAGTATTTTAGTTTGTTATAGGGCTCCTGAATTGATTTGATTCCCCAAGGTTCTGATTTGATTCGGTTCAATATTGATTCTTTTACGGTTATTTTAGTTTCCAAACCAATTTTACTCAGTTATGAAAGAGATTTTCACAGAATTTATGTTGCAAAACGTACAAACTGGAATCTGTCTAACCTGGGGCATCATTTAAAACTGACCCCTGCTTAAGTTAAAAAGCACAGAAAAGCATAAGACATTTTGAAGTAATTACCAAGTTGTCCGGTGGCGAGCGCTGTGAGTGCAGTTTGGACAAAAATGCATAAATCTCAAAAGTGACATGTCCGGTTATTTGTTGTTCTACATGGAAAACACATTTGTAGACTGCAGTTGTTAGCTTAGAGCTAACAGCTTGCAGTCAGACTTGTGCAGAGGATACAAGAAATAGCATATATTAAAAGATTGATCAAAAGATTTTATGAATTCATATTTGAAATGACGTTCAATATCCAACCATCCATCCATTTTCTACCGCTTTATCCTCGATGAGGGTCGTGGGGGATGAAGATCAGTATGAATCAGAAAATACATATTTTTAACTCGGCTCTGTTTTTTTATAAAACTGATGTGGGGGTTAATAAAAAGATAGTTTAAAAAATACTCCGTATGACAAACAGAATATATTAGATTTTTGATGTTTCAGTTGTATCTTTTTTGTCCCTATAATAAGTTCTCCCTTCACTTGTTTTTGTTTTCAAGGCATCCTGTTGTCAGAGCACCCCACAGTCTGAAAGTATACCAGGGAGCCTGGTGTCCTCCAAAACTCCTGCCTCCCTTAGCCTTCATGGACCCAGCTGCCAACCTCTTCATGTCCCAGTCCCAGCTCCTCTAGAGGACTTGTCCCCAGACAGCATCGATGCACAAACATTTGATTTTGAAACCATTGGTCATCCAAACATGGATCCAGTCCTGCAACAGGGCTCCCTTGACCTGGATTCTCTAGCAGAGAGCCCTGAATCTGACTTCATGTCAGCTGTCAATGAGTTTGTGATTGAAGAGAACCTGACCTCCCCGAACCCTATCAGTGACCCCACTAGCCCTGATATGATGGTAGAGTCACTGTACTCTTCAGTGATCAATGCTATCGACCATAAGCGCATGCAGGACACCACAACACTAGAGAGGGAGAATTTAAGGATCACTGTCCTTAAACAAGTCATTGATAAGTACCAGTCCGCTGTAGAGGAGTCACAATCCAACTTGAAGAGTGTGAAGGATGACCTCCATCACTTACGAGGTCTTGCGTTAAAAGAGCAGCATGACTTTTGCTTCGTCCTGAAGTATACGACCACACAGGTGTGCAAAATTGTGGACAACTTCTGCCACACTCATGAACTTAAGTTTAAGGAGCAGCATCAAAGTGAGCTTCTCTCTGTTCGGCAAGACCTGGAGAAGCAGATTGAAACACTAACGAAGGAAAACCAAGTGAATCAGAATATTGTTAGAGATGTCCAGCGTGCAATGCTTGATTTAGAGGGGCTCATGGAGCGCAAAGAAAAAGAACTCACTCAGCTTGAGAATGAGAAAGAGCGATGGCTTGAAATGGAGAGCAACCTCACAGATCGGATCACAAATCTGGAGCAGGTGATCAGTGATCAAGCTGAAGAGATCAAAGTGGTCTCAGCTGCTAGAGACTCCCTGACCAGTCAGATTGAGAATCTGCACTTTGAGATTGAACGTAGCCAGCAGAGGATTCGACAGGAGATGGAAGAAGTTATGCAATCTAACTTAAAGGAGCTGGAAGTCAAAATGGAGCAGGAACACAAGGAAGAACTGGAGACTCTTACCGGGAACAATCAGGAGGCTTTGGAACATCTGGCTGCTGAAAATAGTGCAAAGTTAAGTGAGGCTGCAGATCACCATGCCACTGTTCTCGGAGAGAAGGACAACCAAATCAAGGACTTGGAAGCACGCGTTACAGAGCTTGCAGAACTCCGCTGCAAAGTGGAAGTGGAGCTTGCCTTCAGAGAGTCGGAGACGGAAGCAGTGAGGCTCTTATTTGAGGAGGCCAAGATTCAGCAGTCTGAGGCTGTGAAGTCTCAGGTAGAAGCTGAGACCAAAGCCCTTAGCCTCGAGTTAGAAAATGTAAAACAACAGCTTCAGGCTAAAAATGAGGAGTATGAAGTTGACCTAGCAGAACTGAGGACTCTCATGAGGATTGAGAAGGACCACTGCATCTCAGAACTGGTGGACAGACACGAGGAAGAAACAGTTTTGTTGCGCAATGAGATCTTCTCTATGCAGCAGCAAGCCCAGGACACAGAGAGGAACCATGCTGAGCTGCAAGAGCAACTTAAACAGGCTGTAGACCTGCAGCTTGCTCTAAAAGAAGAAAAAGACAAGGAGTTGAGGAGTTTCCAAGAACTGGAGCAAGAGCTGAGGACTGTCATCAACAAAGTACAGGCAGAAAATGACCTGCTCTCGAAAAAAGTAGAACAGGACAGAGAAGCAAGAGAGAAAGATGAAGAAAAACAGTCAGCCAAGGTTCCGCCACCAGATGCCTTTAAAGAGTTGGAGCAGCAGAAAGAGGAGATGGAAAAGCGACTGTTAGAGAAAATTCAACAACTTGAGACTGAGCTTCATGAGCTCCAGTCCTCCAAAAGGTAAATGTTTTACCATGACAAGACACATACATATATGAATATACAATTAAATTACACATATGCTTCAAATGGGCTTTTATTTGTGTGTTTTTTACATTATTAAAGCATTGATTACAGTCAGTATGTTTACATGCGAAGTCCGACTAAGCGTATACATGCAGGGGTAATCAGACTCACAGTTATGTTAGGCCGACTTTAGTTGGACTAACTTGTTTACATGACATTAAGAAAAGCAAATTGTTGAATCCTATCAGGAACTAAGTTTCTCCTGTGCCTTTCAGTGACGAAGGCCTGCCCCTGCACGACGAGGGACATACAGATAGCGCGGCACCTCTGTCTCTGGACTCAGCGCTGGAGGAGCGGCTACAGCAGGAGAGGGCCTCCCTGCAGTCCCAGATGGAGCTCCTGGAGAAGAAGAAGAATGAGGAAATGCAGAACCTCAAGACATCGCTGATTGCCGAGCAGCAGGTTTGTATTAGGGCTGTAACTGTGCTGTGTCTTCTTTTGTGTAATGAAATGGCAACTTCACCTCTCTGAATCCAATTTCTCCTCATTTAACCGAATGTATTTTGTTCTGAATAATCACAGACAGTTAATTCTATTCACTCTGAGATGCCCTGAGATATTAAACTCATTGGCTGTATTTTAGTTTTGCATCACTTATGCTATGCTTCATTTACACCTGGCTGGGGATTTTTCAAGCACATGAAACTGAAACGTATGGGTGTGCTGCTATGTGGCTGCTATGAGCATTGTTAACAGTGTGTGTTGCAATGTGCAACTGTGAAACTGAGAAAGTACTGTCTCATAAAAATATTTCTGTTATAGAGAGTTTCACAGCAGTGCTTTTGTACAAAATAGGGCCCCATTCTGTTGTTACCTTTTTATATCGTGTCAGAATTCAAATTCATTTTTCTTAATATGATAAAACAGAACATCACAGACACGCAACAGGTTTGTAAAGGAGAGATCACCAAAGTCAGAATCCTTAGACTTTAGCAAGTAAAAGGCCTCTCTACAGTACACATTGATATTCTACAAAAATCTTTTTGTCCTTAAAAGAAGAATTTTTTTTATTGTCACTATGAGGACATAATGACATTTTGCAGTGACTCCCGGCTTAAGGCACACAATAAAATAGCAAAAATAACGAAAGACTTAACACTTAAATAAGACATAACAGGCAGAAATGGTTATGTCTTTTGTTTTGTTTTTTCTAGACTAACTTTAACACCGTTCTAACCCGAGAGAAGCTGAAGAAGGAGCAGATCATCAATGATATTACTGAAAAGTTGCAGAAAGTTACTCAACAGCAGGAAAAGGACAAAGGTAGGTGCTTTGGGGGGGTACTATTTGGTTTTTTGTCTTTGTGCCAAATCCTTTTTTAAATTTAAATTGTGCCATACTTAATAAATACACCTACAATTTTATGGAGTTTTAATTTGGAGGTTGGCATTTTGTGCTTATCCGTGTTCTTTATGTATCTTCACTTATTGCAGCTCTGATAGAGAGTCTGTCTGAGGACCGGGCGAGTGTCATGCAGGAGAAGAAATACTTGGAAGAAGAGCTTAATCGTCTGCGCAGCACAGCGCTGGTCTCCTCTGCCTTCTTCTCTCCCCACCTGTCAGCTCTGGAGATCACAGAGGCTGGAGGAGCCACAGCCAGAGCTCTGCCTGTTGCTGGGGCTTGTTCCTCTGAGTCCACGGGTGACAGCGACAGACTGGCTTCTGTAGCAACCATTCAAGATGACGAACATGTTGATTCAGCAGTGGAGGCCAGCATGGTGACTGTCCAGTAAGCATTTTTCATTCGGTTATTATTGTGAATGGGGGGGGAAATAGAAAAATCTGTGTAACATGATATTTTATATTTATTTTATTTTTGTCATTCAGGTTTTATCATTCATTGTATTATTTTATGATTAGCCAGGGCAGCTAAATGTAGCAGTGTACATGTTGTGTACCAATGTCCCATTCAATTTACATAAATGTCAGACTGACATGCCATCTGCATTGATTTTCGGAAAAAATGACTTGTCGGTTATCGTGTGAAGAAATGTATCATTACATTTTGGCTCAAGGAGATGAAGAAAATGACAATTACATGACACAGTCAAACTGTGACAGAAGCATATCTTCCCAGCACTAGTTAATATTGTTGAGGAAACCCATTCACTGTTTTCCGCATCATTTATACAGTCTTGTGCACTTTGCTCTTACATGAGACAGAATCAAAATGGAAGTGTTACTATGTGTAAACTGCCAGAATCAAAAGAATCCTTTCAGACGATGATTCTCAGCAAACTGATGTTTTTCTCTCTCATAGCGACAACATCCTAATGTCAGAGGAGAAGCAGCGGATTCTGCTGCTTGAGAGGGTGAGTGTACACCTCAATCTTTGCCTTTTGAAGCAAAAAGTGTTTGTGCACACGTCTGTTGGAGTCTGTTCTGAGTTTAATTTCCATTGCAGACTTTACATATGAAGGAAGAAGAAAACAAACGCCTCAGTCAGAGACTGGTATGTTGATCACCAAATACCACGGGCTGTGTAACACCTGCTCCACTAGGTGGCAGTAGCATCAAAGAGTAAAAATCCTGACACAGAGGACCACAGAGCTCAGCGAAGACAGATACACATTTTAGAAGACTGACATGTTAGAATATGTACAGGGAGGAATTTAAGACTAATCTTAACTTTAACTATCTGTAAGAAAATTCACACTTTTGTTTATTTAGTAGCCCGGTTACTGCCTTATTCAAAAAGAACACATTAGTTGTACTGTGATTCTGTCAGTAGGGTATAAGTACAAATACTAAATACTAAGCCTATTTCTAGCAAATCTCTTGATGGACACATGTCCAACAACTAAGTCCTCTTGGAAGCAATTTGTTGTCAGCATTGTTACCGCTTTTCTATAACATGTGTAATGTTGCTCTAATCCTTTTCTTTGTAGATGTCTCAAAGCATGTCGTCTGTGTCGTCACGGCATTCAGACAAAATAGCCATCAGAGAGTAAGTGGGGAAAAAAATGAAACATATGGTTGTGGTTGTTTTAGAATATACTAAAACTTTGAACATCGTTATATACAGTAAAATTAAACACAAGCTTTACATGAATAACAATGTGCTGTTCTTTTATGTAAGCATTTTTATGTTTTTTGTCCTCCTCAATGTTTTTAAGCTTCCAGGTAGGCGATTTGGTTCTGATCATCCTGGATGAAAGGCACGATAACTATGTGCTGTTCACGGTCGGTCCCACTCTCTACTTCCTCCACTCAGAGTCTCTCACCGCCCTGGACCTCAAACCAGGTCAGCTTTATCCACACCTTTTCATGAGGAATGGTGTCTCGTGATTCCACTGTTTTAGCGTTGAAGTTGTTAATTGAGTTGCACATGTCAAATATAAATGTGTACGAGTTTGTTCAAATAATGAATGCGGCTTTGATTTGTTAGCTTTGTGTTTGTGTGGTTCACCGAGTGTTTGTTGTCAATTTGTTTTTTGTTTTTTTGTTTTTTTTTAAGCATCAGGGGCTTCAAGACGGCCGTGGGTACTTGGGAAAGTGATGGAGAAGGAATATTGCCAGGCAAAAAAGGTACTTAATTCATTTATTGATTAAATGTTTGAATTCACATTTAAGAGTCAGTTTTGGAACTTGAGATGTGGCGGTGTTGTCAAGGAAAACGTAGAAATGTAAAGCAAATAATAATAATACGTGAAGTTTGTCTTCACAAAGGTCTTCTCTTTGTCTCTTTTCCGTCCCCAGGCCCAGAACAGGTTCAAGGTTCCTTTAGGAACCAAGTTCTACAGAGTGAAAGCTGTTCCGTGGAACAGAAAAGTATAGTAGCTAAGTAATGAGCTAAAATGTATATTTATATTGCATAATTTTTCTGATCAGAAACATGTCATCATATAATTCATAACTTGAATTGAAATATGGAGCGAATCAAGATTGTCATCATACGGCTTTGGTTTTCAGTTCAGAATCCCACCTGCTACCACTTTTCTTTTCTTAGTTTTGCTTTTCTTCGAAACCCAGATTTATTATTGTGGACCAAATGCTATCAACCTTATTAGGGCATCGCCCTATCAACACTGTGGCTCTGTGCCATCTGACCTGTGTGTAAAATTGAACAAGATTTGGATGTTAAATATTAGTTCTCATTTTCAGCATTTGTCCTTTTGTGGAAAATACTGTCATTATCAACACAATTAAGATAAAAAAAAATCCATTTATTATAAATGTTTATGGAGGAATGTTCATGGCATGCATATTGATATATTTTCTTTGATTTACTTATCCAGATAAATGTCGTAGTTGGAAATATAGTTAACGCTGTTTGTTACTCACGAAGGAGTATGGCCCTCCGTCAATACTGAGATGTAAATTATGGCCGACTGATAATACGGTCGCCTTTGCAATCCTTGAAATGCACTTTCAAAAACCATGCTTTTGTTGAACTGAAAAAGGGAAGTCATTGAGCTGTTAGAACCAAGTAAATATATCAGCCCAAGCACTTCTCACTATCGTAAAATATTGATATGTAGAAAGGAATACTTTGTGACTGTGTTTCATTATCAGAAGACATTGTACATTACCCATTGAATCACACATGTAACAATAAATGACTGTATTGTAAAAGATAAAGTTTTGAAACAATAAAGGATTGATCCCAAACATATTTGGCCCCGTTTCTGACAGTTATTGTTCTTTTTTTAATTCAAGAATTATTTTTCATGCTAAAAAAAAAGTGGATTCAGCCTTGAAACGTTTCTGTCTTTAATAAATATATTTAAAAAAAATTACTATTTTACAAACTAATGAAAACTGCTTTTTATTACAGCTTATTGATCTAAAACAAAGAGTATAAAATACACATTAGTTAGCTGGGGGTATCTCTGGTAAATGGCTTTTTAATTCCGGGGGATTCAGGAGTCAGTGTGGAATAGCACAGTGTAGTGTATTCACTTGATTTCGCACTTTTGCTTTCGTGGAAACATTAATGTTGGCACGCTACTGCAGGAAACAGACTTCAAAAAGGCTTCAAATCGGGGCCCAAGAACGATGCGGCCCTATGGAGAAGGAAGCCCACCAACATCACTTTCCCAGTTCACAGCGGGGAGCATAGCAGCTCGCTGCCGAGCGCTCTCTACCATGTGGGTCTAGGGGTGTTTTAACAATGTTTAGCTCTATTTTCTCCGTTTAGCATAAGCCTGTTGTCACATTTGGATGGCTCCTTCATAAATTGATGGTGTGATTCCTACAATTTCGGGACAGGCCTGAATGACAAAATATGCAACACAACATTCAATACCGAGGTGGCTGGCAAGCACCAACCATGTGCACTGGACAGACTCTTAGTGTAAATGTTTACCACCCCCCACTGAGCTCAGTGCTGCTGGGAGTCGCTCTCATCAGGCTGAATGGGATTTACCAGTGCCATGTGTAGTCTCTTGCTATTTCCATCATTAAAACAGCCATTGACTTGCTGTCAAACTTTAGATTTAAAACACGCAAGGAATTCTCTTTAGCTGTATACGTTTCATAAATAATCATTTCTATTGTTAAGCAAAGCATGGTCTGCGTTTTTGTGTTTTTTTTTAATGTATTTAATTTAACAGACTTGTATATATTCAAAAGGAACCGTTGTGTTATTAGATAAAGCTACGTTATAAGTCAAGATTTCATGAGTGAAGGATTTGACATTTTTTATTAGTATGAAGAAATACAAGAACAGTTAATATCTACTCATATAAACATACAGTGCACATTGTGTATCCACAGAAATTCACAGATTTTACTCAAATAAAATGATGATCACTTTACAGGAACAGCACAATTTTACCCTAAGAGCCTGGGCCACACACACACACACACACACACACACACACACACACACACATTCGCAGATGTATTGCTGACAATGTAAATAAATTCATGATTTGATGTTTATTTTGGAAAATGTATCAGTTCTTAATGAATTGATATCGCCGCACCTTTTTGGAATAAACATTTTCATGCAAAATAAGTCTTTGAATTTTAATTTTATATTACAGTCTTTATTGACAATATGGGAAGCACATTCAGATTCAGATTTTTTTATTTGGTGTCAGGTCTAAAACCAACTTGAACTTTTTTTTTTGTTGACATTACATTGTGTACTGCAGTAATTGTACGAGGACAGGTTTATTAATGCAGCTTTCAAATGCCATCAGCTGAAATTCAAAGGCGCATTATAATAGCTTTTCTTCGCATGTCAACATGTGCTGGAGGCACTAAATTAAGGTTTAGATGAGTAAATGGGAAATATCAAAACGGTGTCAGAGACGACTCACAAAGAATGTCATACAGTCTCAGATCTTGCCCTTTGTCACTGATATCGCCTGCGTTTCAAGATAATGCACAAGTTGTATTTTATTTCCCAGCATCTCTGACTCTGCACTCGATAGATGGAGCTGCAAATAAACAAGCCTTTATTGTGGAGTAAATATATGGATGAACTTCAAATGATGGATAAATGAAAATAAATGGGAAAAGCCGCAACATAACATTTATATCTTCAAATTCTAAATGGGACGAGTGTGTTGAAGAAGAGCCAAGAGGCATTAAGGCTGAAACTGCAAACCAAGGTGTAAATCGACTTAATGCCATCACATTTCCACCCTATTCATGCCGAAGAAAAGGGTTAGGGAAAGAGATTAGGTTATATATCTGCTGTCAAGGACTGAAGAGACCAAGAAGAGAACTTCACCTAAACAGAATGATGATCAAACAGACATGCTTTAACAGACATGCTTCATAATCTCATCCCTCATTGTCCCCTTCTCTGCCTTGACGACAGGTTCAGAGGGAAATCTTCGACAGGGGCAGATTAAACGTGTGATGAAATGTCTGCGAAATATGTGAGGATGCGCGCGATACAAGGATGCTTGATTTTCTACCCACATGACAAACATAATCACTATTAGTAACACATATCCACATAAAAATGATAATTTCACATTTTAAATACATTTATTGGGTTCATATTGGGAATCATCAACATCTGATGGCACAGTTTTATGGATAATTACTGCCATAGAAATAATGCAGCATATGAAAGGAAAGCTTTGAGGCTTCTCCACTCACTGGGAGGAGAGTGCGTAGGTTTACTTGTGCATGATCGAGGCCCAAAAGGCAAATATGTGGAAACTTTGGTGACAGACATTCATGCGTGTGGTTAACAAGATTGCATCTGTGAGAGGAAAGTGTAGGCTATAGCTACAGAGGGCAAATTATTTTCACATTAAGTTCAATGCCATCAGTAATCCTTCCAAATATAGACTGAAGTATTTCATTCTCCGCAGAAAATAATTATTCAAATACCCTATAGTGCAAATCCCATTAATTTAGTGCATGACACAGTTTTTTTTTTTTGATTTCCCTACGACAAAACAAAACAGAGGAATCAAGCAAACGTTAAAATCTGTTGTCTTATTTTGGTAATCTGGCTGCTCACTGACAAGTAAATAATCAATACAAATAGTTCTGAAGTGTCTGAAAATAGACAGGCGATTTAAACTGTAACTAACAGCCATGCATTTTCCAGCTGCAGTGCAGTGTTGGGGAAATGACACCAGCTTTGATGGGTTGTATAGCTTTTGAGATGAGCCTCTTTATGCTGCTTGCAGTTCCATTATGGCTTTGTTCGAAAGCTTGTTTACCTGCTGATAACATACACTGGTGGATTCAGGAGCACCGATCCAAAATCTGCTGCCAAAGTCACTCAAGTCTCATTGTACTGCAGGAGAGGAAGAATGAAATGTTTATGCGGAGGGGAATGCAAATGCTAAATGTGAAATCAAACTATGGGACCAATAAGGGATCAGAATAACTTTGCCAGGTTTTTATTTTTAGCCCAGTTGCAATGCTAGCTTTGTGGAGCTCTCGTCAGTTTAGCCTCTGTGCATCAGTGTGCTGGGGTTTCACACGGAAGAGAAACACTTTAGCAGAAATGTTAAAAGTGCACAATCTATTAATTGTTTTTCAAATAAAGAGAGTATAATCTCATTCAATCACGCAAACGCGACTGAAAATGACTTACCCGCTTGAAGAAAATACCCAAATAAACTGTTGTCAGTTATCATATGAGATATCAAATAACCAGCAGATCAGAAACTGTTAATCACATCTAATGGTTGTACATCACTAGAATATTTTTGGATTTCACTGTTAGAAAAGCTATGGTCCCAGGTCAAAGGAATAGCCCCTTGGTTTGCATATTAAAGAGACTTTACTAGACCTCTGTTAGCCATGCACCCCCATGCAGGCAGGTCTCCAGGGGGCCAGCAGGGCCCCACAGACGGGCAACTAGGGGGCCAGGTGACCCTGTCTCGGAGGTTAGCAGGAAACACTAAAGAGGGATGGGCAGGGAGCTGAGGAGCCACTGAGTGCGAGTGTGCAAGGCTGGTGATGGCAGCTGTCAATGGTTTGGAAGGAGAAGCAGACAGATTGTGCGTTCTGTTGGTGCAGCCAGTTCGCCACCTGGCAGGCTTTTCCTTGTTAGAACTTCTTGCTGTTTCTGTTCTCATCAGAGAAATGTTTTCCTCTTATCCTGTGTGTTCAGGGGAAGTTAAATTTGTCAAAATGTTTAAAGACGTTTAGTGAAATGCAATTGTTTAAAGTGTGCTCTGTGCGTGCCACACAATTTCAGCGGCTCAAATTCACTTCAAAAAAAAAAGAAAAAGAAAAAAAAGGAAGAAAGAAGAAGCCCCATTTATGAACATAAGCCCCGCTTTGGATGATGGGCTATTTAATTAATTTAGATTTACTACATGAAGAATTAATGATCGAAGGGGGTCTGCATGTTAACTGTTGACTTTATATTATTTAGCATCCCGTTAAATCAAAGTGGGTATGGTTTAAAAGGGTGTGATTTGCTTATAAAAAATAATCTGTAACTTTAAAATCCCATCATAGCCGTAAACACTGCTCCATGTTGTTCAGTTGTTAGGGGGGGAAAAAAATGAAAACGTAAACCAAGAACAGATTAAAAGTACATTTAAAAATCTAATTTGGCAGTCTGTCCTTGTTCCAACAGGATTAGAAAAAAGAAAAAAAAACCTCTTCATTTGATATAAATATATGCAAAGAGAGTAGTGTGGTGATCTGGGTGCCAGAGGTGGCGCTTTACTCTGGATATTCTGGCTTGGGCCTGTAAGGGACATAAATTAACATGAATTAACACATGCATGCAATAAGAAAATAATTAATTCAAGTTATCAGTCACCTCTTCCATTCCAGGAATCTGATTGACAAGATAAAGTAATGTGCAAACTGCTTTTCAAAGCTAACAGCCTGGAGCACCCCTCCTATTAGTTAGTCATTCCCTCAGTATCACACCCGGAATCTGTCATTTCACAATTTTCTCCTATAATGCATATGTGCCGCTCTCACCACTCCACTACAGCAACTGCCATCTAACAAGTTGACACAGGGAATGATACAATTCACATCCAGTATTCAGTTCCATATACAGCGAGCATCTGAAGCAGACAGGTCAAGAATATGGCACAGTCTGTTCTGTCTCAAACCTGCTTTTCCGGGACTCACGAGAAGGTAGATAAAGCTCCTGTGATATTCTTAACACCTAAGATGAGCATGTAGGATTTAAATCGCTTGTATAAATGAATGTATGCATCCTTCTTTTAGATTCATACCTATCTACTTCCCATGGTCCCTACTTTGACTCTGTCATCATTTATTAACAGCCATTTTCTCATTCTCTTCATTTGTCATGAAGGTTCAACTCAATCAACAATCAAAACTAGTTATGTTTACGTTTTCAGACTACAGAAGGAGCTCAGAGGGCACAAGCCAAGGTCAATAAGTTCCCCATCACTCATTTTCATAATCTTCCCATTCCTCATCACATAAGGTTTCCAATTTTTGTTAAACATTTTTTATCCACATTCATGTTCGCATCACCACCAACATTTAATAATTTCTTCCTTGGGCCATATCCTACATCCCCAGAAAACTTCCTCAAGTCAGACAAAACTAAATAATGTTGGTAATAATAAGTTCAAGTAAAAAAAAATAAATAATAATAATAATTATATATATATGTATATATATATATATATATATATATATATATATATATATACATATATATATATATATTAGTAACTAATTTAAATAAAACAGACAGAAAGGTCATGAGTTGTGTGAAAGAAATGTTATATTTTAACTGGAACTTACTTTGTGAAACATAATTTAATTACAGTCAAGTTCTAGTTACAGAAGCAAGAAAATCTAATTCTGTTGTTTTTCTTCTACATACAATGAAAAAGTTTGTAAACAGCCAAGATAGACCACATGGACCTAGACCAGTGTTTGGTCTGTTACTGATTTGAGCAGGACTAGCCGCTACGTTAGCTAGTGTAGCCTCTTCACAAATGAAGTGAGTATGAATAATGTCATTTTCAAAAAAGCTATTACCAAAGGTCTCTAATTTCAACAGGCCACACAAAGTTCTACCTGTGCTTGAATGAGAAATAGGTCAGTTCAAACTTCTTCAAAAATCTTTTCTTCATCTTTTTGAAACATGACTTGCTGATAACTAGTTTAGCTGGTGCTAACAAGCATAGCACCCTGACTCGGCCTGTTTGTTTTAGGCTTTACTTGACAAATGTGGTTGGTTTGGCTACAACAACTCCTAAGTTGACAAATTGAGTTTAAAATAATGTAGTTCTTAGTATAGATAGAGGGTAAAGCCTGAGTGTAGCATCATGTCTTGTTGTAAGTTGTGTTTAACAAGCTTTAGTTAAATGACTCATTATTGCTAAAGCTCAATACTTAACATGTTGATGTAGTTTTAATACATGTGTCTTGAGGTAGAATAACAAGTTAGAGGTTATATTTCAAAACAGTTTTGTGTTGTGAGTATCAGTGTTAATTATTGTTCCATCATTTTGTTTGCTGCTGCTGATTATTTGTCTGCATGATAATGTGATGTTAACTACTCAGAGGGGAATGTAAAGCACTTACTGTTGTTTAAAGTGTTATCTTTACTAATTTTGCTCACTCATTTTTGAAGTACAACCTAAGGGGTTGAGGTGAAGCGGCACACTTATTCAAATTTGAGTAGAAAGAAAATAAAAACGCTCCAGAGGATGTTAGTGTGCACAAAAGTTGTTCTGTTGCCTGTGAGTGTGGTGTCAGCCTGTCCCAGTCCCTGTGGCCCTCACCGTGCACTGTGGACGCCTGACGGGAAACTGACTGCAGCTCAGGACATGGCCTTGTTTGTTCACAGTCCCCCCCTCTCTGAAAAGAGTTATGCTGTCTGTTTTGAATAGACAGCGTTTTTCTTTGTGTGCTTGATCAAAACAGAGGGCAAAGTTAGTCAGCAAGTTGCATAGCTTCTGCATTCTGATTCTTCGAGCCTCTTGTGTATGAAGTTTAGCACAATGTTTTACTCTGTGTTTGACCTGAATGGCATGCTGGAGGTAGGAATTCTTTTATCCAAAAACTTCTACGTCTATTATTATGTCCCTTATTGATGTTTGTGTGATTTACTAAACTAGTAAAATGGCCATATGGGGTTAAAAACTCAGCTTTAACACACACTATGTCAGAGTGCAGGGTTGTTGAATTATTTATGTGTGCTTATCTGATCTATTTCCTAACCACAAGGTATTTGCCTGTGAATCCCTGGCACTTTTGATATTACCTGAAGGCAAATGGTGTATAGATTTATACAAGTTATTTACAACAACAGCCAAACCATTCCTCTGGAAACTAGGCTGCAGATCAAAGGATTGTTTTGATCTCTACTTAGCATATTTGTTTAACCTAGCCAGTGATTCTGAAAAGTGCACAAGCTTTTCGGTGATATGCAGAGCACCCTTTATCCGTCTTTTTCTTCTGTTAGCTCTGGATTTAAGTACTTTCTGTATTTAGGAGACAACTGGATTTGCCAGCTTTTGAAATTTAGTTGCCCACTGCTAGCTGTCTTGGCACTCAGAAATAGATAACTAGGTATGTTCACTGCTAATCCTGATCGGCCTTGTAATAGTATTTGTGGACTGTACAGCACTCAATTAGGGCATAATGTGCTATTTTTATTTCCTTTAAGTTGGATTAAATATGAAAACATGTTTATTTGTTTTTTTTTTTATCAGTTTCCTTTTTCTCATTACTATGTGGGTACTTTGCAAAGTATTGTTTTACAGTGTTTCAATCAGCGCCACTCTCTCCACACAGAGCTGCAAAATGTCAGGAGAAAAAAACAATGTCCAAGTGCTCTCTAAAAAAGATGCCAGGGCAATCAGGAAATTTTCTGGAATGCTTAAGAGAATGCATATGCACACAATGCCCTAATTCTCTCTTACTTTGGGTTTGGGGAAGATGAGCCCAGGTTTATTGAGAGCCAAAAAAGGGGGCAGATGGCTCACAAGAGGGATAAACCTGGGAAGTCATGCTGTAAATGTGTTTTACAGAAAACAATGAAAGGAGCGGACAAAGCGATTGTGGCAAAGTCCTTTGGAAAATGGAAAAGCAGCTCTCTAAGGTCCAGAACCATGGAGAAGCCGGATGAGCCATCCGAGAAGAGTAAGGAGGAGAGCCTTTCCAACTGCACCTGTGAAGCCCCCCAGCACGCCAAAAAACCACTTGGTAACAGTACCTTATTTTCTTATATCGAGAACATTCATACCACTCAGTCTCCCAGCTTTTTTTTTCTTGTGGCAATTTTAATTATTACAGTGGTGACTTGTTTTTTTTTCCATTTGACTCTCTGGCCTGCCATATCCAGTGAACAAACAAACCACATTGTTGGGCAGGAGAATTCCTTTTGAGGGAAAGTGTGTCTCCAATGATACAGTGTTGCCAGAAAAAGACAAAGCAAAAAATAGCAAACACAAAAACAGTCACAGGTGCATGGGAAAAAGAGAGAACCGAGTGAATGGTCACTGTGGTCCCCAGGAGGTCTTTCAGTGTTAGCCAGTGCGGTGGGTGGACTTCTGACAAGGACGTTGGTGAGCAGCCAGGTGGAGTGTGTAACTGAGAATGCTCCTGTTTATTCTTTTCACATGCTAATGTGGCTCCTATGTGACTTTAATGCGGCAAAACTTTTTCTCAGAGTTAACATTTTTTTGTTGTTGTTGCAATTCAAAAGGCTCGACACTCTTTTATATACTTAGCCTTGACGTATGGTACTATGTATTGACTGTGCTGTCTCTATTCATTGTGACCAGCTACAAATATATACCTTTTATGTTCATAAACCAGACCAAGTATGATACATTTAAAGTGGTGCTGTGTTTAGGTGGACACACATACATACAGTATGAGTGATGTAACAAAGCAAAATGCTCCAACACATACGTTTTATGATCGTTTTATGTCATGTAGCGTTTGGCTCTTATATTTTTTATGCTTCCTGTTGCATAAAACCTTGACTACTCTTTTGTATCTTACGGTGGAAATTTTTTTAAACCCTCGAAAAAACTAAAATGAGGCATGTCAGACTAATAAAGACTACACATAAGGGACCCAAGTTGTGAGCAAATGCACCCCTATGTGGACAAACTAAGAACAGTGGGGGTTTTGAAGGAAGTCCAGTGTTTGAAGTCCATGCAGTCCTCCTATCTAACTGCTTTGTATAATGGGCTATCATTATTGGAGTAAATGTATATATCTTTCATTAGTGTTGATGATGAACAAGCTTAATGTCTAATTCAGCAGCACACAAGAGCAACGCGGCCTCACACTATGGTCTTTCCATACCTTGTAGTGTACAGTTGTACATAGCTTCAAAGGCACAGCATCTGCCATCTGCACTTCTAGGAACTCTTCTGCATAACCATTAAAACAAGCTGTCTCAGAGGACATCGTTCGTATTTCAGCCTCAACCCTGAATTACTGTGTGTTCATTATAATTATAAGGGAGGAGTGTTGCCAGGCTAGCCTGCAGAATGCCAGGTGCACACTGCCATAATCTACCATTTTAAACAAGTCAGAGCATTTACAGCAGTATCGAGTGTGTGCTTTTCAGCCATTAGTTCACTTTGGCTTTTATGTCCAAACTCACCTCACTCATCTGAACATTGTGTGTATGACAACAAACATACAGAAAGAAAGTGCAATAGTTTGTGGTGTTGTATTTTCCTAAGCCTGCTTAGGTTATGTGACTGTGCCATGCTGCTGTGTGAAATTTTATCCCAATACTGGCACTGTATCCTTGTGAGGGAGTCTTGTAAAATAGGTTTACTTAGCGCCTTTGCTGGCATTTCCCGAAGATAGCTAATGCTCAAACACTGTCCATGATCGGATTAACTCTTCAACAAAATGATGTAACTCTTTGTCTTTCTTGTGTGGCATAGGTTTCTCTGCTTAAGTTTACTGGTCATCCATGGCAGAATGGAAACATTATGAATCTGTTCACATCCTCACAATCCATATGTTACAAATAACATAGATGACATCCTTGGTTAATCACAGCCTTTGTCACACAAATGTGACACATGACTGCCCACAGTGAGTCACTCAGCCACGTATTCACTCATTTTTTGAGGGACAAACTCAAACTGCACAACCACAATCCTTAATCAACATAAGTCCTAATTTTTGGTGTCGAGGCACAGGATGTAAATCGCATGTGATAAGTGTGAAAGATTTTTTAAGCATCCATATACAGTGTAAAGTATGCGATGCCAAGTACACCGAGAACATGAATTTGCACCTGAGGACATATAGTTATACATCCAGAATCACAAGGTATGTCAAGACAAAATGTTAATTACACAATTTACGACAGAAATCAGTTGAAATATCTCCGTGGATCTTGCTTATTTACATTTTAATTACTACTATTACTTATTCTTATTTTTTGGATGTGACCATAGCAAGCCCATTTCCTCTCCCACACTAAAAAGAAGCAAAATGACTGTTTTCCACTGGAGGTTTAGATGCTTGTTTATCACTTTTAAATACCATCATCTTTGCTGAAATCCCCTCTCAAAAGAACCTTTCACTTGCTGGAATAAATTCAAATTAAAATTTAAATCCCTCTTTGCATTTCTTCAGCCCTTTTTAAAATAGCTGCCTCCTTTTAGAAAGCTGTTTATGTAGTGATCTGTTCATAATCCAGTTTGTTTCTCAACAGCGAAAAACACAGAAATCGTATTATCACTATCTTGGAGAGATGATGCGAGAAATCGTCAAGTATAAATGTCTGGATCTGTTGAAGTTTTCAAAGTTGTAAAGCTGAAGAGTAAGGCAACAGCCTTTCAATGAAGTAGTCTGCAAAACTGCAATTTGACTTGCAAATATAGAGAAATATAAAGTACATTTTGCTCTGATAGCGTTACAATTGACCTGCCTTTAAGACTGACAACATGTGCTTATTCAACAGCATTTTGTCATGTCTCAGACAAACTTTGACAGTATTAATCTCGTACCTTTGATAGATGGGTCACAACAAGAAATATTTGTATGTGCAGCCTTGATGTGAGAACTGCAAGATTAATTCTCTGCACTGTAGTTGACAAGTCACAGCAGCTCTCGCTGATCTTAGGAGGTGCTCACCTTCCCGAATACAGAAAAACACAATATCTAATCAGAAATATAAATAAAAATAAACAGAAAAGCAGACACTCACACGCAAAGCCTTTTCATAACAACCCATTTCTGATGTAAAGTGACGCAGAAGAGGCCATAGGGAAATGTAATTTACTCAAGTTAGATTGAATTTATTGTTTGGAAACAAATTATAATTGTGTCTCCACAAAGTTAACCAAGATCTAAACAAAAGGAAATCAATGACCCACCCCATTAATCACTCAAAGCCAGCTACTTGTGCTGGAGAAACTTACTTCATAATCAATTTCTTTGTTTTGCTCAAAGGGCATTTGCATTTTAGTTCATGTCAGCAAGCTTCCTGTATCTGGCACAATCAAAATTTGCCAGCTATCTACTTATTAATTAAGTTTTTTTTCCCCCCTTCTGTTTCTTCAAGTGCATGTCTCTGAATTCTTAAGATGATTTTGGTGTATTATGTTAACTATACAACCCCATACGTATCGTAAAAACAGAACGATAATTACAATTGGGACTTTTTTAAAATACTGCTCATTCATTCCAATGTCTCAGTTGAACATCAGGTTACATCAGGTCAGACATTTTTCTATTAGTTTTAATGACAAAACTACAACCAATACCAGAATCTTTCTGTTGAGCACCCACGGGACTTCTGAGACCAGACTGAAATGCCTCCTGTTAGTTGTGTCTAGACATACTATTATGGCCACCAAGGTCATTATCAAAGCATGCATTATACACACCTGTTACCATTGTTTAGATGCCCATTTTTGGCTTAACATCCAAGCTCCTATCTTGCCATTTATAGGCGTGTCTGCTTCATTGTTCACTGCCTGCCTGAGGAGAAAAGATGGGCAGGGAACCCCCAGTGACACCCAGATCTGGACCTAACCTCTCAATGACACAACACAATGAGTCCACGGCCCATGAACTACAAAAGTCAGACATCGACTGAGCAGTCAAGCATTGATTTCTTAGATGTAAGCAATCAGATTCTCTCATTTGAGGGCAGCGGAGAACAAGCATTGACCACAAATGAATGATGTGTTTTTCATTTTACTGTTGAAGTGGATCATTTAAACCTGCAGGCAGATACATGCTTAGACATTGACTGACCAGTCAAACGTTGATTTCCTGGGTGTATAAAAGTGAACAGTATTGATCTAGACCTTCAGTAATTATCAAATTCAGTCATTTTAATCAACATTTTAATTCATCCATGTGTTTTTCGGGATTACCTTAACTATTGTTTACATATACACAATTTATTATTGAACTTTAGCAACATTTGTTGTTGAAGTTACATGTTGCAGTCATGCCTTAAGCAGTGTTTGAAGTAGGCCGGTACTGTCTGCTACGCAGTACCGGCACTTCTTAATTTTATTATTATGAGATGCCGGTACTTTACTACTATCTGTCCAATTCATTATGGCCCAGATTTCTCACAGTACACGACGTGACGTTCTGGTTTAGAGTCTAGTGTTTGTTTCTAGTGTCTAGAATTTTCATTTTCTATTGTTAAACAAGAACAAGGCAGACAGATGATCCGCTGTGGCGACCCCTACAGGGAGAAGCCGAAAGAAGAACAAGAATATCTATTATAAATTAAAATTAAAGAAAGGATAATCTGAAGTTGGCAAAATGTGTAACAGAAGACCAGTTTTTAGCTGTTGTTTTTTTTAAAGTATGGATTAAATATTTAAATAAATATATGTTGTGAACATCACTAACATCTTCTGGTATGTTTTATTTACCAGTGATTTTCATAATTTAGTGTCTAATGATTTAATAATACACACACTGACATACACACTTAATGCTAAGGGGAGTACTGGCACTTATTTTGTTCCACCTCATGCACTGGCCTCCAGTTAGCATCAAAAGATGTTTAATTTGTCCATATTGGTCCATAATGGAATGAAAAGCAACACATTCATACAATCAGGTGGTTGTACACAATAATTTTGTCATATTTATTTTTGCCAAATGAAAATAATTGTTTTTACACGCTGTGCGTTTAAGGGTGATATTTACACCACAGATGGCCGTGTTTGGTTCTTTGTCACATGTGGTAAACTTGCACATTTGGCCTCTTAGTTCACAAGGACTACGGTATACCTGAAGGTACTAGTTTTGCATAAGAAAATCAAATAAGTGTGTCCAGGGTTCCTATTTCCAAGGATATCTGTTGTAAGAAAAGATATAAAATAAATAACCTATATTTGTCCATAAAACATTTCGAAATGTTATTGAAGTCTCTTCAAAGGACAGTGAATAAACATGTTGTAAGGTTGCCCACAGTGACACACGAATCGCCCCAAATGGGATTGCTGTGAAGTAATCTAATCATTCCTTTTAACTGAGACGCAGTGACATGCAGTGTAGATAATGATCCCCATGAAAAATGCACTGTATTTTCAAAAGAATAGTTCCTGTCTGCTGACATTAACATAAAGCTACTTATACATCCTGGGGCCATATCAGCAACATGTACTTATATGTTTTCTGCCTGCTATTTGCATATGCAAATAATTTATTTTATTTCTTTTTATTCATTCCTTTTATGTGACTTTCTGTGATGAACAAGCGGCATCAAGTGGTTGCACAATACGGCTTCACTACCACCAAAAGACACATTTGTGCCATTTTAGACCGAGCTTAAAGCTTCATCGCTGAAATTAACCACAGTTTAATATAGATTTTTACACATCTATCACATTCGGTGGCACAGTATGAATATGCATTGTTGTTGTGGCTTTACAGGCTGCCATGTGGAATTAGTCACGTTGCTTTGTTGAAATCGTGGGGCGGGGTGTTGAGTGATAGGGTTTGTTGAAGTTATACTGCTGACATTTTGATCTTGCAGTGCATTAGAAGAATTCAGTTCAACATATTTATGTAGGTTTTACACGAGGAAGGTATAGTGCTCAAAAACAACAGGGTGCTGTGACACTTCACTTTGCTTACATAATTTGTGGCAGGATGCAAAAAGCTTTTAGACACAGATGTGACCCATTGTAATACCTTTCTAAATGCAATCAAACACTTTCTACAAATATGAGCAGGACTTTTTAAATGTGAACCTTTGTTTGACATGTAATTTTGTCCAACCCACTCCTCTTTCATTTCTCCATCAGCTCTCTCCAGTTATGCCCACATTTTCATTTGATGAAATAGCTTGACAAAAAAAACTAGTTTATGTCCTATGCCGACTCTGAATGAGGTCTCTCTGTTTATTTTTTATGGATTTCAGCAGATGTTAGAGCCAAAAAAATGTCACATTTTAGAAGAGTGGCGTTGTGTAGTATTCAATATGCTGCTTTTTTCCCCACAATTTGTCAAGACTGCGTTAACATGAGTTGATTCTTTTTGTGTGTGCGCGTTTTTTTTTGCCGCTGATGTCTAGTTCAGGACATGAAATAATCATCCATATAACAAGCTGCTGTGTCCTCCCAGCAAGATTGTCTGCTTCAGCAAACAAAGAACATGTTATTTGATAAGACGCTTAGATAGAGGAGTCTTTACTTTCATATGTGTGTGTGTGTCTCTGTGTAAGGGTGTGTGTGTGTGATTATCAGGCACAAATGCTGAAAAGAGGGGAAGGAGAGCAGGTCTACTCTCTTTGTATGTCTCTTTCACTGTGTGCCATGAATTGGCTCTTGAAGACAGTTAGAAATTAGACTTTCAAATGAGGCATTAAACAAGGTGATGGTCAACTGCCAAACCTTAAGTAATGATATTCTCCATCCTCAAGTCCCTAGCCTTGCATAATCAAATGCACAAATCACACTAAAAAAGAACTGAAAATACATTATTATTACATATTGTGTTCACACGTCAGTCTCCGGGGACCTGGGGGGACATCACCAAGAGATAAGCGTGTTTGGGTGGCCCCTACCATCAGCTGGGAAAGGGCTATGCTTAGATATTGAGGGGGGCCCCCCTCATGGGTATCACTTATTTTAAATCCTGAGCCACACCATCTCACCCTCCCCTCTTTTGCCCCTCTCGCCCCAGGCTCCACCCAGAAGTGTGGTTGCCTTTGTCATTGTAATCTGGCCCTGTTTGCTAAACGCTTCCACTGTTTACTCTCTGCTATGGGGGCTTGTATGAACAGGAGTCATCAGGACGCAGGGTGACATCACTTTGGCTGGGGGCTGGGGGGGTGATGGTCTTTGAAAATCTGCATTTGTGATTTCTTGGGGCCCCTTTCTTCTTTTATTCTTCCCTGTCTCTATCCAGGCCTGTCGAACGCATGAGCTAACCCAGGAGGCTAACATGGCCTACAGGGAGGAATTACACCTAATTACTTGAATAACTGTTAGGCAGCAGGCTTCCGTAGTCACCAAAAATCATTTCCAGGTCTCTGCGTTTTACTGATAGCCAGAATTGTAGTGACAGGAAGCCTCGGACAAAAGCTTTTACATTCAAATTGTCCATGAGAAATGAAACAGGCTGACAGGTACAAACAGTAAAAAAAAGGGGGGAAATCAAATTAACAGCCAAGGATTTCATATCATCTATTTTTGTTGTTGCCGTAGCGATAAAGTCGCAGACATTGAAACTGGTCTGTTGAGCCATTGTTATCATCCCTGGCCATCTGCTGCTGAGGAGTGACATTCCCTCTCATTTGCATGATGAGTGATGTATGAGGAGCTTGGGAGGGTATATGCCCTGGTCCTATGACAAAGCAAGTGAAAGTTTTCTTTATAAATGCACGGAAAACGGATCAATATGTGAAAAGGGATGGATTAAGGAGTAGAAAAAAGAAATAAATCACCTGTGAGTGTATGTGTCTGTGCGTGTGTGCATGTTGTGTCTCCCACTAAGAGCACACAAATCTGTGGTGCATGTGTCTGTACGAGTGTACATGCTCATGAGTGGAGGCTAGTGCGCATCTGCCTTCTTGTGTGCCTGTTTGTGTGTTTTGCGGATGTGGGAGTAGAGCGAGGAGGGGGGTTGGTGGCTGTTGATGTGCAAATGTGCATCATGTTGAAGGGCTGTGAATGGGGAGGTGTGACGTAAAAAGGGAGCCGAACGCAGGTGCTTATCTCGAGGCTGTCAAAGGCACAGTATGTCATATTCCTGGGGACTACCTTTCAAAGGCACAGCACCGGCTCAGCTATCAAGACACTGGGAGAAAATCAAACTTTTTGGATCACAGCATTAGGTTGGTGTCAAAGTTCTTTATATTTAATATACTGTCAGTTTGGTCAGCATTTATCATCACTGATACTCTGCATCGCAGTTGTGAACGATAAGCCTTTGAGCTTGTCCTGTTAGATGCTGTCATATTCAACTGGAAACAGGAGCTGAAATGTGTGTTAGTTTTTTTTTACTTAGATTCTGCTCAGCTGTTAAACTTTGTGTTCATGATTCTGTTCTGATTTTTGCTGCTATTTGTTTTAAACTATGTCAAGGGGGGCATTTAAAAAATTGTGTCCCAGGGATGATCATGGTTTGACTGATAAAGTGTTCTTAAAACCTTTGCTGGGAAGTGCGTCTAGCTTCTGTCCAGGTTTTAGACAGTTTGAGAGGATTAAATAACATCTTTTCTCTAGATATATGACCTATTTTCGACAGCATGTGATACCGTCTACCTAAATTAAATCCACAGTACTGTGTGTGGTACAAGCCCGTCTTAGAAGAACACATGTTTGTATTGTATGCAGAGACAAAGCATTGTCAGGTTGCCTGTGGCTTTGACAGTAACAGCTGTACATACAAGACCACTGAGCCTAATGCACTTAAACATTGACTCTGTGCTCCAATAATATATTTGAACAGTAAGTCAAGTATTTTATTGCATCCTGTCTGTTGTGGCTGTCTGTAATTTGCATTGTAACACTGTTAAAGTTTGAAAAACTACATGCTATATTTGAATGTAGTATGACAGCAAAAAAAAAAAATCAAATCATCTTTTGTGTTTTAACCCTTGACTAAATCTTATATTTGTACAAATTAATTACATCTGAACTACTAAGCGGTACATGCCTTTTTTCTTTTTTTTCTTTTCTATAATTCTTTACATCATAAGTGTGGTAAAGTGATTCAAGTTACTGAAGCTAAGTCAGCTAACGCTGAATGTGGTGTGTGACAGTAATACAGTCAAGCGTGAACTTTTGTGTTATATGTGAGCCAGTCTCAGCTTTGAACAAATTCTATGGGGCCAAAGCACTCGACAGTCTCCAGGGCAACTATTGATTTAGGAGGATGGATGCTAGTCAGAAAAGTTCATCATTTACCAGTAACTTGCAGCTCACTAATGGCTCAGAATCTCTCTGTGTGTATGACCCAACTTTAAGTTAATCATTCTGAAACAAAGGTAAGATTTTTTATGTTAGAGGATGCTGCAGATGTCGTAGTTTATGTCGTTTAATATTAATGTAAACTAACAGCATATGCCATTGTGATATATCTTTCGCCATGTCTTTCACAGACATTATACTCTGTGATTGAGCTGGTAAATCTTATGGGTCGAAGAATTTCCGTAAAAAAACAAAAACGTGTGTGGAAATAAACTGAAATGCCAGTTGTCACTCTGCCCGTTAGCCTCCATTTAATCACAACCCCATCAGCTTATTTCAGTCAGCTCCCATCTCTTAATAAACATGAAAAGAGCAACAAAGGACATTAGATAACGCAGCACTGTGTAACGGTGTCACACGATGATAATCCTTTGAAAAGTTTATAAGCTATTTAGATACGTTTACGCATGAAGGTATAGGAGACATGAGGTCACAAAGTTACTCTTCTGCACTTTGTGCTCCTCACAATAGCGGTGCAGACAGGGATGTGTGGTAAAGTAGTGATAAGTAAAAGGCTTTATTCCTCCCTGCTCCACACCCTCCTCTTCAAAGGACACGGATGTTAGTTGCTACACAACACATGAATGTCACTGCTGTTCACCTCCAGGAACTGTCCATGGTACCTGCTGCCCTACAAAACCGGATTCACAAACTTGTTTGCGTTGTTGCAATGCACCGTAAATGTCTGCGATGGAAAATTTGATTTCTATTTACTTCTATTTATTTACAAAACATACATTAAAAAAATAAAGTTATTCAAGCTCAGAGATCTTATTGTTAAAAAAAATAATGAAATTGCTTGATTTAATTTGAAGCAAATTGCCGTCGGGTGCACACAATGTAAACAACAAAATAACACACACACACACACAAAAATAAATAAATAGAAAAGTCTCTGCGTACACGTCAGCACCATGTTACCTGTTTTTCCAAACTTCGGTTAGTTAATCCAGGAAAATGAATTATGTGGATTTAATTCAACAAGGTCTCAGAAATGATCCATCTGCTGCCGACCAGCTGGTGAAAGGATAAATGTAATTAATTACTTAACTTTTGAACAGTATTCCAGAAAAGCTGTGCTGTTTATGAATCCAAAAATGTAAAGCAACATTGCGAACAATAGCTTTCACATTTAATTATTATATTTTTCTTCCAGTTACATGAAGTAGCTTTTGGAATTTAACTTGTATATCAATATAATGTCAGGAACTACTAATTGAAATTGGTCCTATTATAAATTAAATATTGTAATAGAGGACTCAGTATGTGAAATTCTAGTTAACATAATTCTTTAAAAATAATTACAGTATATATAGCCTGATACTTTTCATTTGAATAGAATCTTTCTTTGTTAGTGGACTGATCCTAATAGTAATTATGATGATGACTGATGATAATTGGTGATGATTATGAGAAAATTAAAAATTAGGATTGTGTTATGTTACTCATATTTTCCTGGTATTACTTAAAAGAAAACAATATGTAAAATGTGAATAAGGTGGGATTCATAACAGGAAAAAAAACAACAACAAAACCTTTTAGTTAATTCTTATATTCGTTTGACAGGGCGAGACTGTGAAATGTTCCCAATTAATATTACATGGGATTTTTTTCCGCCTTTCTTTTTTTTCTAAATATATTTCAGAATTTACCTTGATTGTAATGTACCTCATTGGCTGTGGTTTTGTTTGTTGGCCTAACTATAAAGGATCTGCTTATACCCTTGTGGGTTGGGAAGAATTAGGATTTATGAATTTATTTCCTCTGTTGTATTGTTTAAACAGCTTTGGTTTAGTTTTGATCCCTTCCTCTTGCCTTTGAGGCTGTTCCACAGTGTCAGCTGTTGACTGATAGTAAGAGAACTGCCTCACAGTGTGAATGAAAGAAAACTAGCGGTTGGTAAACACTGATAAGGGATAAATAGAAAGCGGTCAGGCAGAGATAGTTCTGTGGGAGCCCAGATTGTGTGCGGTCTGTTAAAATGAGATTCTGAGCCTGTCCTTTTTATTCTTCCTCCCCTCCCCTCCCTTCCCCTGTGTGGCGTTTGTCTGGAAAATCTCCAGTGACCCGGCTCGTCAGTCCCAGGCTGCAGTATTCTCTTTTTGTATTTGTTTTGTTTTCTAACAAGGGTCAAGTTGGCCAATAGACATGTCCCTGATGCTTATAGACAGCTGTCATGACTTCAAGTGCTTACAATAGTTACATTTTACATGCTTTCATGGTTCTGCACCAGTAAGCACAGCAGGAGAAGATAATTAAAATTAAAAATAAAATAAAAACAAATTCGAGCACAATTTTGAACGTGAAGTTTCAATTGCATAAATGACTTCTTGTCATATAATTTACCTCAACATATGTATATCTATAATTCAATTATTAACTAATAAATAAGATATCATGTGGTTCTCTCCAATAGTCAACTCTAATTTATTTTCTGGGTGCATCTATCTATCTTCTTTGTGACTAAAAAAAGACCCTGTGAGATCTTACCTTGAAGATCACCATGTGGTGTATTTACACAGAAAATAATTCAGCCCATTGTAGCCCAGCAGCTAATGAGATTGGTTGTTAAGTGAATGACACAAAGGCTACAAAAAAAGGAAAAAAAGCTTAGCGTTTGGGGTGAATATCACAGTGTCCCTGCACACACACACGCACACACACACACACACACACACACAACATACCAACCAAACACACTCTCTCAGCAGCGAGACTCTGGACTACCCTGTACCCCACCTCGATATTCTTCTGCTCCGTCTCCTCCCCGATGTCACTATGAGATGAAAAACAAAGGCTAAAGGGGGGCATGGTAAGTCGAGCTCGCCATTCTGCCCTGTCAGACATGTTAGCAGTGCATTTAGATGGAGGAGACAAGTGATTGTGTTTGTCAGTGTGGTGAAGATGTGCTGTGCTGTGTAACGCTCAGACCCACATAAATAGATTCAGAGAAGGGTCAATAACACCGATGCTTTTTTCCACGCGTGACTCAGATGAAGATCATCGCAGTTTACTTGACCAATTCTTAACTTTAAAATAGCTGCCAAAAGTTGTCGCTCCATTCCTATCCTCGAGCCACTTTCCTGCCTCGTACTTGGACTTGAAGTTAATATCAGTTTGTAATGGAGCCAAACTGCTTTTCTTTCATTAAAGGGTTACGGTTTGTTGTTGTTGATGTTGTTTTTTCGGTCAGTGCCTGTATCTGTTAAAAGTGTGGCTACTCAGTCTGTTGTCGATCCTTGAGTCGAGCTTGAATCGTATAAGAAATTAAATGAAGAAGTACTAAAATTCATAGCAGAGAAGAGAATGAAAGCACAAGAGAAGGGCACTTTTATTCAGTTTGTATAGATGGCTACTGTTCAGATACTAACTTAAAAGTGAATGGATATTTTTTTTACACAGTGCTTGAATCTCTCTATCTCTCTCTCTCTCTCTCAAAAAAAAATGTAAGTGCATTAGCTTATCATGCTCTACTGTCAGACTTTAAACTGGGTTAAACTCCATTGCGTATATTAAACCCTGGACTTAATATACATTTACATTTTGTTAAAGATTACTTCTTTTATTGATGCATATAATCATATTCATGGACCATCTGCTGATTTGGCAAGCATGGATCAAACTCACAAAACAGCCCTGCTAACCTTTTAAGTACAAAATAGTCTGGCTTAACTCTGCTAGCCCAGAATTCTCTCTCTCTCTCTCTCTCTCTCTCTGTGTGTTGAGTGTAAGAGATCGTATGGATATTGGATAATACTTAATTTAGATCCTCCAGGCTGCTCACACCATATTATATTTTATCATGATCGCTTTGGAGGCAGACCAGGGCTCATGTTTGAACAACTGAGCAAATCATGTTTGTCTGACAATAAGCAAAGCAAAAATCTTAGTATAAGGAATCTGATTAAACTCTTGACCACAGTGCACAGCTCTGAGTTTACATCCGTTGCCATGGTTACATGGATTTTGCAGCGCAGCGTTGCACACTTCCGCCTGATTGTGATCGGCAAATGTGCATCTCACCTCTTCAGTGTACTAAAACACTGCTTAAGGCTTTTCTAGTTATCCTAATAAGTGATTTAGTCCTGAAGTGTCTCCCACTGAGTGTTTCACAGAATTAGGAATTCACCACTGGGCATCCTTAGTGCATGAAATACTTATGTTCGGCTCATTCCAAACAAAGCTTACGCAGATTGAGAATTCATATGCCAGAGGTAAATCCGAGTTAACACGGATTTATACTGGCATGAGTTAAAGGACTAGAGTTTGTAATCCAGGTGGCCAAGGGATTTTACCATACAGTGGCAAAAATCACTTAAAACTCCCCCAACAATCCCGAGCCACTGAGCTCAGTAAGCAGACAGATTGTTCAGAATTGATGACAGCACGACTATATCAGAGCTGGACTCTGTGTTTGTATGTGTGTGTGTACGTGATGCGCGTGTCTGTGTGTTCAGGCTTTTGCCTGCGTTTGTGTGCATATGTGAACATGTTTGCTTCCTATATATATTCTCAATTAGTACCAAAGGGGCTGTTTAGAATATGACCTTGACAGATTGGTATTATTTTCCTTTAACATTGTAGGGGAAGTGCATTGGGAATACTGCCTTCAGTGGTGTAAATAAGAAGACCTCAATTTCAGTCGCCACTGACTTAGAAGTAAATTGATCTGAGTCGCTCTAATATCGAAATAATTAACGTTTCAGGAAACTATTGTTGGAACCCCTTTCAAAAAATATTTAGAATGCTGGGCGGTATACAGAGGTCTGCATGTGTGTGTACACGTGCACATGTGTGTGGAGGACAGAGGAGCAGAGATAGAGTGGAGTTGTTTAATGACAGGAACAGCTGACTCATTTAGAGAGAGCAGTGAAAGGTAATTAACCCTGGGAAAACTACAGCTGCCATGCGAGCTGTTCACTTCAGCGCAATCTGATTAGGAATCACTGCTCGAGTCCCTGACTCCTTTCAGACACTGTGTGTTCGAGGTAAACTTTTCCCTTTGCCCCTGAGAGCCCCAGAGCACTGGAGACCTGCCTTTTGTGACGGGGGATTAGCTGGAACGGTTACTACGTTTTTCTCCAAATTGCAGACCACCTGGTTGCATTCATACGACCTCCTACATGAAAGGCCCTCCTTGGGCAGGAACAATGAGCAGGATTACTCTGCTCTTTGTTACACCCGGTCTGGAACTTCTTTTCCCCCCAAACACCTGTCCCCAAATTAGACAGGTTTGAAAAACCATTTTCATACAAAATTCAAAGATTGAAACTAACACGAGAGTGGTTTAGCAGATTGGAGACTTGCCAGTGGATTGGAGACTTGTCTGCAGCTCCATTGTCTCTGTTTTTGATGCAGGGTGGATTGCAATAAGATTTTTATTTGTCTCAATATTTAAGTGTCCATAATTGGATTGAAATTCATGAATAAAATAGCAAATCATCATGGCCCCTTTCATATGACGAGAGAACCAAGAGCACCAGAAATTTGGTCAAAAACCCAAAATTGGCTCTTTGATGTCAGAAGAAACAGTCTGGTCTTGGTGCCTTTGTGTGGTCCAGCTCCAGATGAACTCAATTTAGAGGGAAGGCTTTGGGATGACTTTGGAAAGCGATTACAAGATTCATAAATCACCTCGGCAAAGGTGTCACCATCTGACTCTTTTATGGGCCTCTTGCTAACTACGTCCAATAACAAGTTTCCCCTGTAGGTATGCCATCATAACAAATCATTGAAGCGATAGTAGCTAGCCAGGCTTCTAATTGTCTGTTAAGAATTCTGTTAGCTGTGTTCTTTTATTGAAGCATTTCTGTCTTGGAGAAGTGATAAGATGCCAATACGCTTCTCTATAAAAGTACTCTTTGGCAAAAGACACAAACACTTTGCTTGGCCGTCAGGGTAGCTGTGAGGCTGTTATATCTGCAATCGCAGTTGACTTCAAGATTTCTGAGGGTGTCTGCATGAATCCAGAAATCTCCATCAGACAGAGGAATGCTCATAAAATGCTGGCAGAATCGTTTTCACATACAATATATATTTTCTTTAATCTGAAAAGGCCGCGTTTTTTCCCAGTTCTAAATAAACACAATATCATTGATTTATTATTTATGATATTATTATTAAGACAGTTATTTTTTTTTGTTTTCATAACTCAGCAAAATATCCAGTCCTGTTATTTAACTGTCACATTTAACAAGAATTGACAATTTAGGCCAAGCTGTGCTTTTTCTATAAATTTAACACCCTAGACCTCTTTTTATGTCCCCTTCCCCCGCTCATATACGCCTGAGCCATTATTCTGATGTCCAGCTGGTGTTTAGGGACAGGACGTCTGACCTCTCCCTGTCAAAAAAAAAAAAGAAAAAAGGAAAAGTTCTTAATCTAAATTATCTCTCTACAGAAGTTGATTTTAATCTCTGAGCAGAGCTTAATGTTCTCACCACAAAGACATTTGCATTTCAATGAAAAATTGCTAAATCAATCACCTGCACTCTGTATACAATTTCTCCTGCTTGCCACAGAGCAGGTGTGATCACTTTCAAAGCAGGTATATATTTTTGCTGCTTGCTCACCTTTTCCTTTGCAGCCCCACATCCAGGCCATACGTGGCTGATTCCTCCTATGGAGTAAAGTATAAAATGTGATCAGTTTGCTGTATCCTCACACATTCATTACAAGGAAATATGAAAGTAAAAGGTGCAATCTCCTGCCGTTTGCTCTTTATTATACATAAACAGAAAACACTTAGCATGTAAAATTAATGTGAAAATTATTCCCGGGGTAAACTATAAACACAGAAGTTACCCCGCACATTTACCCTTTTTTTCTCTCCTTCCCCTAGATCAGAGTGTAATTGCCAGTAATCAGGTCTGTTTGCTGCTGATAAAACCACTCTGAATGCGAGGAACCCTCTTTGTGTGATGACTCAATTATGCCAGAAGTGGCTCATCAAACCTGGCCCATCAGCTGCTTTAATAAATAAGGAGGAAAACTTGCTGCAGGCGCATTATAATTCCATTCATTCCATAATTAAATCCATTCCAGTTTTAACCCTTCACTCAGTGTGCTTCTGGAAGAGGAAACAAAAACAAGGAGGAGGAGGGGGGCTACACACCAGACAGTGACCTTGCACAGAGCACCCATCCGTTCCCTATAATTCAAAATGATACTGTTGAAGAAAGGTTAAGAGAAAAAGGCTCATAGAGAAAAGGATGGGAATCAGTTAAGACGCATGCAGCTCCAGTTTTTTTAAATTTTATTTTATGTATGCATTGTTTCCACACAGCCTTGGACAGTAATTATATTAAAAGAGTAATCTAATCATAACAGTTGGTTGGTTGAGTGTGCAGCACTGACATTTTGAAATCTTATTTTGTGTAATCTCATTTGCCTCTATCATCTCGCCTGTACCCTCTATCTAAAGGAAATGTAAATAATGTAATTAATTTTATGGTCTCCAGAATCTTACTTTGCGACTCGGGTCCAGTTTATTGGTTTCAAGATGAGGTATCAGAGTTTTTTTTTTTCTTTTTTTGTTACTCCATCACAATAATGTCTGTGTTAATTACATGAGAGCGTCCCAAGTGCATGGATAAGCTGGGAACAAGGGGACACAAAGACTCAAGGTCAGTGATGAATATCCACAGCAGCTGCACTGTATTAATAAGGCATTATATGAAAATAATAATAACAGCATCATCCACAACAAAATGGGAGGGTGTGGTTTAGAGTACGAGCATTGGGGTGTTTTACAGATATTTCCCCTCCAACTCTGCTTGGATGCAGGCTTCCCAATAATGGTGCGAGGCAATGGTTATTCATGATTGCTGGACTGGGAAGGTCTCCCTCTTTTGCTACTCCCAGTTGCAGCCCATTCTCTCCTCTGTGGTGGGAATGCTAGCAGATGGGGTTAGGGGGGAACGGGCTGGGCTCAAGGACACCTAGCAGCCAGATTAACACATAGAAAATCTCATAGACCCTCAGCATCAGACTGCCTTCTTTCCCCCTGAGAAATCTGCCCCAGACGAAGGGGAAACAGTCCACGGAGAGAGGCATTATTTGTGTGTTTATGTGGAGGGTTGAGTACATAAATATATGATTCAGCAGATGACGAACCAGCTCAAATAGTGACTCTTTTTTTTTCATATGCTAATGTAACTGACTGAATAACCCTGACTCCCTCCCTCCCTAACTCTCTCTTCTTTCCCCGTTTTTGTTTTCCCGGGGAAAATGCTCTGTGAGATATAATTAACAAGATGTTGTTGTTGTTTTTTTTTTTCAAAGCGAACAGAAATAAATAATTTCATAATAAGATCTATGAAGTGAAGAGGCTTAACACACTCATTGTGTTGCATCCTTGTTTTCCCTCTTGGATATTTTGTATTAATTAGAAGCAAGCAATTTGATCTCTGTCGAGCAATCAATTTACATCGTGCCCCTTATTACAAGCAAAGTATTAATGTGATCTTTCCACCTTTTTCCTCACAGCATATTGTCCCAGTAATGGAAACATATAATACTAAAAAAAACAGCTAAAGTTTACATTTTATTTGTGTTTTCTGTATGTTTTGTTACAGATAATGAATTACACGATCGCCTCCTGAGAGATAAAAAGTGTGAAAGCATCGACCAGAGTGGACAGTGTGGATCTGGCATCTTATCCTTCAAAGCGCTTGGAAAACAGTCAAAGGTAAAGAATGAAACACACACACACACACACACACACACACACACAGGACTCAGAGATTCAGATTCTCAATACAATCTAAAAGTACAGTTTTTGTTGGGTAGCAACAAATCTGACTGAGGATACATGACATGCTCAGTGGTGAAGTGTCGCTGTTACTTTGACCACAGTAGTCACAAACTGAGATTTGACACCATGGAAAGATGTGGAAGGCTCGCAGACAATATCCTCAAAAACAAGTGTCACTGAGTTTGCCTTTTCTCAAGTGAAGGTTTCCTTACGTGTCAGTACGTTTCTGCTGAATTTATTCCTGATAAAACTTTATTTAAAACTTAACAGATCGTTTGAAGAGAGGTTTATGCTGTACATACGTCATTTTTAGGAAAGTTTGCTGTGAGCTGTGATGGTTTACTTACCATTAGGTTCTTTCTCGGTTGAATTTCACACCAAAAAGAAACCTAAATATTTAGAAAATATAAATATAAAGTGAATACGCTTTGTAGGAAAACAAGTTTTTAAAAAAACAACATGATCTATTAGGCTATTTACTTAAAAATGACTGTACACCTCATAATAATCTTCATATTATTAACTCTAAACTATCATGTTGTAGCAGTAATAGTGGATACACAAACATTTAAGTCTTGTGTACTGTGCCTATCTTATCTTTATTTTACACAATAGCAATGAAAAGGTGAATTGAATAAAATCTCTGGTTTGTCCCTCTGTGTGTTTGTTGTGCTCAGTGTCACGTGTGTCCATGCTGTTGCCAAGCCTGGACTACCCGTTAGTAACCAGAGCCTGTCCTGTGTCACTCTTTGTTATGTGAATTAGTTATGAAACTCAGCATTGTTATAATCACTGTTAATGTTTGTTATGTGTCACCCTTTAAGAAAAAAGGGAAAAACTTAAGCAATGTGTGAAACGTAATACTGTACACGGCACAGTGTCAGAAACAGAAATGTTACAGCCTAAAATGAATGTGTACTAAATGTTTCAAATTAGGGACCTTCAGCACACTTTTAGCTGATTCGTGTAGCCCCCCGCCTTAAATCAAATTAGCAGTCTATTATTTTTATCACAGTAATAGCATTCAAGATTAACCCGAGAACCTTTGAATAATATAAAATAAAAAGTATATTAGCGTAAGTGATTAAAATTATTTTACATGTGAGCAGATCTAAAATGTCAGGAAGCGGAAAAAAAAACCCCTTGGTAATAAACGTGTGTTGGTGATATTTAGTTAAACTGATAACGTGATTTGAACTTTGATACATGTCCACGTTGCTGTTTCAGATCAAAATGTATAAGATATATAACATTTTGCACAGGAAAACCACGCATTTATACTGAGGCACACTGAAACATGCCTGTGTGGAAAAGTGTTACGAACTAATGAGGTACATTCGTTTCTACAGAGTGTAATCTATAGTGTTTGGGAGTTGTTTGTCTCAATAGGCTGTAGTAATCAAAAGTAATGAACCTATTATGAGCAGGACCTCTGAGGGCCCGGCGTGGCATTAAGAGTGTGGCACATAAAAGGTTTATTAAAGGAAATTAAGGTCCATCACTGCCACACCTGCTCCCCTATTATAAATGTATGACAGGTCAGTGCCTTCAATCACAACAGCAAACGAGAGAGAGGAGTCATGTTTCCCATTACCAGGGAAAAGTAACAGCATATCCTATGACTCACAGATTTCACTGGCCTGTGACCACTATCCGCCACCATCAGCCTGGAATAATTATGTTTAATAGGTTTTATTTGGGACCCACAAGCAACAGCCAGTGAGAGTGGATAGGTTTTAGCAACTATTTTTATCTAAACACACACAGCGAGCTGCAGCCGGTGCTTTAATGTCATTATTTACTGTCATTACATTTTTACTCACCTCTGAAACTTTCCTCCCCCCGAACATTATACTTTATGTGTTTGCATATTATTGGTGTTTTAGGAGCTTTTTGTGACGCTGTCGTGCACACACACATTTGAAGGCTTACTGGCTTTTGGTGACCAACAAAAATACACAATTATCTTTAGAAGGTTTAACTTCTTTCTATTTTTTCTTTTTTTTCTTTGTTTTTACATTTGATGTAAAATAAATGTAATTAAATAAACACGTATAGATGAAAATCTTGTCTATTAATGGATCACGTTTGTCTTCATTTTTACAGATGGATTCTGATAGTGAGGAGCAAACTCTGAAAACGTGTAGCACAGGTGAGTGCAGCTTTTAGTTTTTACACACACACGCACACACACACATATACACACGCCACTTACCACCATGGGTTAGGGGTATCAGTTCAACAATTCAACTTTATAACTGTCAATTTTATGTATTATCTTGCTGGTGTTAAGAGCACTGCACTGCCATTTCATTATTCAGAGGGGAATAACTTCATTAAATTGAAACACTGACTGAAATTAGTTAAGGAGTGTGTATATATTGTGTGATTGAAAACCCTAGACTGGATATGTCATTATGCACGTGTTCAGGTTCTCTGAGGCTCTGCCTGCTCACGTTAGAGCTATTACTACATTTGGGGAAATTCATGAAAAGTGTTATTATTGGTTGTGCTTCATAGGAGTATGGGCCCAACTTCGGAGTGAGATTGATGCAAGCCTCTGGGGAAATTGATTTACCCTTTTAGATCATGCTGTCAACGCTGTCAAAAGATGAGCTAGCGTCAGTCTCCCAGAGAATGAGCAGCCCTGAATGAAAAGCTTTTCAGATCAATGAGGAGACCACTTCTCTGTCCTTATGCTGATTGTACCCGATGGCATTGTAAAAGAGAATAAAATCTATGGTAAAAGGCTGGATGAAGCAGTATTAGACCTGCTGGTATCACCCCTAAAACATTATCTGCAGAACAAATATTTACAGAGCGTTGTAAAATTTCATTAGCAATAACCCAAAAGTAGTGAGTCACCTTGAACCTTTGATGAAGAATATATGGACAGATGCTGTGCTATTACAGTGGAAATGTAAACACGACTTTTTATCTGTTATTTCTTGTGCTTTATTCCACAGGGTTGACTGGCTGCATTACTGAGACAAACAGGTACAATGTTATGACACTAACACGTTGGGTTTTCTCACATATTTTAAATCTCAAGTTTTAATAGTTACACATTCAAAACAAATGAACCAGCTGAATCCTCCGTTGACCCTGCTGTGCTTTTTTTGTCCGCTCCCCTCTTCCCTTCAGCCCATATGGGTCCATGGCGAGGAAGAGAAGTGCTCAGGAAGGGGTGCAGGGCGCCCCCGTCAACAAGAGAAAGTCCCTGCTGATGAAGCCCCGCCACTACAGCCCCAGCGAGGCATGTGAAGAGGAGAGCGAGGACCTGGCACCGCCACAGGACAAAGAAGAGCTGAGGAACATTGACACTCCAGCAGGTAAACAGATGTCCTGTTGTTTTGTCTGTTTTGATGAACAATTGACGCTGAATTTTAAAATCCCATCTGTTGCATTCATATTTCCCTCCCTCTGCCATCAGCCAGCAGCCGCAGTCATTGTGCAGTGGAAGTGAAAGACTACACTGCTGGGTCCACATTAGTTGTGTCTCACGTCCACAAATTGAAGTTTTGACAGCTGATCTGCCGTGATATTTTTGGCGTGGCCTTACCCTCTTTTGATGAGGCCAGATTTCAGACCCCTCATTTGTCTTTATTCAATAGCCAGTCCAATCCCATTGAATCCATAGAATGAAAAACTGAATAGGGGAGTGCACCAGTCCACTTTGATTTAAATGATACTTCCTCCATCCCTTTATATAGAATGATTGTCGAAGTTGCCTATTGTGGAAAACAAATGAGTTGTAAACACTGCTTGGCTGATGCTCTGTTTTTTTTGTTTTTTTTTTCACTCCACCACAGAATTTCATCAACAGCAGTTCAAACTGTTTATTTTCACTTATGCCACTGTCCTTTTCAGGAGTAAAAATATTTTTCTTTCCTCCTAATGAATTGAATTTTGTGCATTTGGCAACAAAGCTTGCGGTGTACATGTGCATTCTCACCCACTATAATCTGCACTGATTTGGTATATTTTTAACGATGTAACTAAGCAACAAACATAATTGTCCCTTTCAAAAGCTTTTGTTAGGCCCTCTAACACAGTCTAATACATAATTAGGCATAATGTCTACAGCTCATTATAGTACACATGTGTGTAGTTAAATGGACCAGGAGAGTAGCTCACTGAATTGTGTGGATTCATTGGAAATGGAATTTATTTGTTTCCCTGAGTTCACGCTACAATATAATTATCTAAGAACTACACTGTGCATTATCAGTGTTTCCTTTTGTTGTTATGTATTCTAGATAGGTTTTCCTTTGACCACTGTGCACCGACTGACAGCTGTATTCTTTCTTTTATTATTTTTTTTGACTCTGAAATTTAGTAAAAAACAGAGCTTTAAAACAAAACATACGGAAAAAACGTAATGGATGTCAAACAAACATGGATATTGATAAATATATTAAGACCATATTTGGTTGTTATCAGATTTGGGGCCTATTTTCTGTGGGAAAATTAAAAAAAAAATTGAGCTGCAGGCAGTAAGAATGTTTTTGCAGTGGTAAGCTGGTCATATCTGCATTTTAACAAAAAAGGGAGAAAAATAAGCCTCTCGTTTGGTCGAGCCACTCTGTGTTCAACTCCAGCCAACTGCAGCTCTGCTGCAGAGTGCTGGTAATGGCTATTCTGGAGTACAAACTGTTCACCTGTTCCAACACACAAACCACTGGAGGGATCCAAGTTTTTTTCCTCAATCTCTCTTCTTCTTTTTTTTTTTTTTCCCGACACACTTATGTGTGCGTGTGTGTGTGTGTGTGTGCGCTTTTGTGACCGTGTGGGGCTGTGTCAGGCCTGGCAGAGTCCATCTGGATGAAAATACAGAACCCTTGTTGCTTTCCTCGTGAATGTAAATATGTGTAACTGGCTTTCATTTTAGGGTTTGTCTTTAAACACCTTTTCCCACCCCTCCCAAATAGGGCAGTCAAAATCCACATGAAACCAGATGTTAAAATCCATTGCAAACAATTACTAATGAATATAAATGTTACCTTTTTTTTTTGTTGTTGATTTCTGCAGTTGCTGTCAGATCATATCGCCCTTACCGCAGTGTGATCTGATTGTCACAATCCGACTCTAGCTATCGTCTCAACCTCTCGAATCCTACTTTTGCTTTGGTCTCTAATGTCTGGCCACTTAAGAGGATATTCAGTCTAGCCTGCTGAAAGTAAAAACCCTCCCAGTCCAAAGAGCCTTAATCGAGCATAAGTTTGCCCGGTTTTGGAGGATCAAGGGAGATTTTGTGGAGTCAATCCAGATGATGGCACTCCATTGTTAATCACTGACCACGACTTAACGTCACCAGTTGTCTTATTAAAGTGTTGATTCAGATGCATTTTAAAGGGATAAAAAAAAGAACCCTCTTTGTCTGCTCGTCTGATCAGAATTTCACTACGTCTGTGGCTTCACACAATCTTTTGGCTGTCGACGCATGTGACCGTGGATTTCTGAATTAAAAAAAACAGGATAGAGGGCCAAAGGTCAATGCTAATTAAATTGTTGAGAGCACTCAGTAAAAGCAGCTGGAGGAAAGAGATTATACAAAATGAGTGTAACATTTAAGAACAAATGTACAGTAAACATATTTTTAATAACATGCAATAATATGGTATCTTATCACACTACAGGGATTTTTAAAAGCTCTAAAAGCTAAAACCGTTGTGATTTATGTGAAATAATAAAAATATATTGTAGGAAAAGCTCTTATCATTTTCCAAAACATTTAAATGTTCCACTGTCGGGTCTAATACAATATTCTGTCCAGGAAATATTTTAGATAAGCATAAATAATGTGAATGATTAGTTTAATTCTCTGATATTTCAGTCAAACTAATTAATACCTTGAATATATTTATTTAACAAAGAAAATGTAACTTAATTTTTGTCGATATTCTGCTGTGTTATAATATTATTCACATGATTGCTGGATGATTTGCTTTTGCCACTTTCATCCAACAAATTTATTGTCAGTTTAGTCGTCAGGCGGCCGGTGTATTATTGGCTTCTGTGAAACCGTTCTCTGCCACACAGACACCAGCAGCTCACAGACATGCCTCTCATTTATCTTAGTATTTGCAGTTTCCTACATCTGTGTTTTTAAGAATCCCCTTCACTCCCCGAGTTCTCATCACAAGAAACAACAATTTTGGTGTATTTAAAATATTTTGGTGCAGACGATAAACATGTTGTTGTTTTGAAAATACACATTACTAATTAAATACCGATGTCCACTGTCCAGTGCGCCACAAATCCCTCCCGTAATCTTATTCTAAATCTATGCTTCGTTGTCGCTCCAATTGAAGACAGAGGAAGAGGAAAACTAGCAGATAGATGGGTCATATTTTTTCTAAAATACTCGACTTGCTTGGAAATCTCACAACCTTATGATTACAACATGTGTTCTTATAAATCCTCTACATGTTCGCAAAAACATGTTTTTCCTGAAGATGGTTTCCGCTGAAAAGTAATATAAAATCTAAAACCTTAAAGGATTTAAAGAAGATTACTGAAGACATTGACATCTTATCGTGTGTGTGGCTGAAGGGGTCAAAAAGAACATATTTGTTTTTAAAACACACACAGTAATAACTGTTCCCTTGTTGTTTCTAGATGGGAACCTAATTGCAATCAATGGGATGGTCAACAGAAATGGTTTCCATGAGGCAGCAGCAGCAGCGAAGTCCAGTGATCCGCTGGGCTGGTCAGAAGTTACGTCTGAAAGCTCTGCACAGTGTGAGCCGGACACAGCTGAACCTGCGATGGATGAAGATGAGGAGGAGCTCCTTAATAACGAAGAAGAAGACCAAAGGCAAGACAGGAGGAGCGATAGATCATCTCCACAGAGTCCAGTAGGAGACATGAGGGAAGCTGAATGGGAGCCTTTGTCTCTGTCTGCTAAGGTGAATGGCTCAGGCTGCAGTCCCTCAAGAGCCTCCGAAGACCTTTCAGGCAGGAACGGCCATTTTAAAGAAGAGCCTCATTTAAATCCAGGGGGGCTGATGGGTAGAGCGAGCATTTTTCAGGCCGAGGCTTTAAGATACAGGCCGCCCCCTGCGGAGGAGGACAGCGAAGGGGAGACAGAGGTAGAGAGGCCACCTCGACTGGACAACTGGGTGCTGGGCCTCCATGAGCGAGGCCTTGAAATGGGCAGAGGGAGGGTGAACTTCAGTCTGTTGGAGCAGGCCATAGCTTTGCAGACTGAGCAGAGACAGGTTTTACATCATGCCTACAGGGAAATGGATCGGTTCCTCATGGAGCAGATGACCAATGAGAGGAGGCACCACAGGATGATGGACATGGAGAGCAGACTCAACTACCATGGAGGAAAAGGTAATGGAAAAAACAGTATCTGTAATTTTTTTCAACTGTACCTTCATTTCATCAGATCGACCACTTGTGATTTGGATGATTGGAGCAATGAAAAAAATAAATGAAATGAGAGAAGTAACAAAAAAAATGTATGCCTAAAATAGGGAAAAACAAAATTTTCTGATGGAATTGCTGTGACTCAGAGTATTGGATTTTGAAAGGAGACGACCGGATAGTTAACCATGACCATAAGTCTTAAATCCTCCTAAAGTACCTCTCATGTTTCCCTCTGATTCTTCAAATGACTGCAGCTAAATGTGTAATCCTAGATGTAATCTTTCGATGGATGGGAATTAAGAAGTATGCATGCACTGTGCTGAACTGGAGCCTTAACTAAAATGACAGATTAATAGATGCATTTTGTGGGGAAAAAAGTCTGGCTTTGCATGATGTTTCAATCTCCTTATCTATGTACAATATTGACACAATTATATGCACTAAATATTTCATTTTTTTTCCTTATTAGATAGATTACATATTTAAAACAAATCTGTACATGGATTGTATATGTTGGTTTATTATGAAATCTTGTTTTAATGTGTCTACAGATTCTCCACGGACAGATAAAAAGGACATTAAGTGTCCAACTCCTGGCTGCGATGGCACCGGTCATGTGACTGGCCTTTACCCACATCACAGGAGTTTGTCTGGGTGTCCTCATAAAGTCCGAGTTCCGCCTGAAAGTAAGTTCTGTGCACACACAGTACAGTGACTGATTAATGCTGATGACTAAAAAGCCTGTTTTAGGATTTACAATCAGCCACACATTACTGAAAATCCTCTTAGCACAAGCCGAAAGACAAGAAGAACCTGCTTAGTTCAATTCAAAGATGTGCATGTAACTTTTTAAACAAACGTAAAGGCTTTCTCTCCCCCTCTCTCTCTTTCTCTTTCTCGTAATGTGTTGTAATGTGTGAATATTGAATTCGTTTTTTTCCCCCCACATTGGCGATTGTTAAGTCATTTCAATATAACTCAACAAACATCCAACATTAAACAGTAATGTTACAAAAGGAACAGAAAAAGTAATTAACTTTTTCAAAAAAGCGCATGCTCTTAGTCTGGAGGCAGTATTTGCAAATCAAAGGGCTAGCTAACGCAGTATTCAAAAATAAATAGACAACTCCAACAAACTAATTGGAGAATATGTACAGAAAAGAAGTTTCTAAGGATACAGAGCGGACCTTTAACGACGCGTTTGTTTTGAAGAATATAATCAGCAGTCTTGTTACGCTCCTCTTTGCACTAAGCTATTTACATTTCAGCCACATTACAGCATTCCTCATAGTGAGAAAGCCTTTTGCTTTTTTTCCTCTTTCTGTCGCTGTGGGATCTTTTGCTCTATAGGCTCTAATGTACCAGCCAATTACATAAATCATCCTTTAATACATGAACATTTTTTTACATCCAAATTGCGCAACAAATATGCGTATATCCATATTTTTTTGCCTTTACCTTATTACACTTTTCCAGCTTCATCTTGTCTCACATGTTGAATATTGTTTAACCATTGTCCATCTCTTCTCTCTCACTTTCAGTCCTGGCCATGCATGAGAACGTCCTCAAGTGCCCCACACCCGGGTGCACAGGAAGAGGCCATGTCAACAGCAACCGTAGCACCCACCGGAGGTACATCCACAGGAGAGAGCCATTAGAAATTCTGTACCCTGTTCATAGATGAGTTACACTGCGAGGCTAATGTGTTTGATTTCCTCCCCTGTCCAGTCTCTCAGGCTGCCCCATCGCTGCTGCAGTGAAAGTTTCCAAACCTCAGGATGACAGCCTGAAATGCAGACAAACACCTGACCGCTCACCGAGGTATAATGCCCCGATAACGCCGGGGATGTTCGCCGCTCGCTCTCACTGTGGTCGTGTGTGTGCAGAAAAACAATGACAGCATGCATCCACAAATTGTATTCAATTCTGTAGATGGAGAGAAGTTGTAAAAGCCCTAAATGAGGCAATGCAGAAAAGTGATAAAAACCATTATTGTTGTGGAGAGTGTGGGATATTTTTATTTTACTGATCCCTGCAGAACACACAGTCTATTTTAATCTTTCCAAGCAGACATAAGCAATGGTTGCTGGTCCTGTGAGTTCCTCTCTATTAGAGATGATAAAAGAGCAGAACTCTTTGTTCCCTGTGGATATATCATGGGCAGAATGCCCACTCCTACTATATTAATTAGTCTGGCAACCTGGCTTTGGATCTACAACACACATCAGATCCCAGACTCTATGTGTAAAAAAGTACTGGCATGCCTCAATGCTTTCAAACCATGTCTGTACTTAACTGCCTAATATGAGGCATCATATCCTACAAATTCCCCTCAATAAAATCAAATCTTTTTGTGTGTGTGTGTGTGTGTGTGTCATTGTCTTTGTTTTTGTAGAGCCATCGGCCTGATTAAAAAGTTTGAGATGAACCATTTGAACTACAGGCTCTCTCATCCAGTAGCAGCCTTGCAAACTAGCCTCACAAAGGACATGGACAAGTACAGCAGAATCCGCTTTGATTACGCCAGCTTTGATGCACAGGTCTTCGGCAAACAGCCTCTGATGGGGACCAGCCAGGACCAGGAAATGTCACACTTCCCTGATTGTAAGCTCTATATTTTTTTATGTATGTGTTTTTATGTGTCTATGTATGTATCATAAAGACAGTGTTGTGTTTTCAGCTGCCAAAATAACAATAATCTGTTTCCGTGTATCACGCTTGTCAGTTTGTTTTTGTTCCAGGGTTGCCTTCATTTTTTTTTTCCCCTCAATATTTCGCTGCCAAAACCATCAAATATCAGCTTACAACTTTATTATTAAGTTTGCCTAAAACACCTGGGTCTCAGCAACTAAATTATTCGCTAATTATTTGTTGTTTAGCACCTCAGCAGTATCCTGGCTTCCTCGGGGCTCCAGGTGGCCGCCTGACCACCTCTGGTCAGCACAGCCCGCCGAGTCAATTCAAAAAAGAAGAGAGTCTCCAAGCCGAAGCAGCGACTGCTGCCATCCTTAACCTCTCCACTCGCTACAGGAAGGACATGGAGGCTGTCGCTGGCCGGCCCTTGGCAACCTCCACAAAGGTAATCAAATTAGACCACTTGGAAAGGTATTTAATGTGGTCATTTTAAAGGAACTCTGATTTGTGTATAAAAAGGGAAGACATCAAAAGACGGCATTTGGCGACGAGCTTGGTGTTCTGTGGCAGCAAAACAAGGAGGGTTTCTCTCTACGCAGCATTAATGTACACAAGTGAACATTTGTGTAATCACATCAAAAGAAGAAATACAATCAGCCTTCCTTCCTAATTACAAATACTTGTTTTTTTTTCTCCTTTTTTATATACAACATGTGGTATTGTATTAAGTTTTGACATCAGCTGGCATGTAAAACCCTGAACTGTTGTCTGGATATGCATCTTGCCCACTGCAGATGGCAGAGGATATTTTGCTTAGTTATATGATCCAGAATAGGCTGTGTGACTACACCAGAGAGTCTTTAAAAGCATTTATGGGATTAAGCCAATCAGCAAAAGGAGTTAACATCTGAAAAGTTTAATTCGCACAGAATCCAAACTCATCTTGGAAATGAATGCCGATCCAAAATCTCCTCAGCTGCCTTTATCTCTGAGCCGGCATTGTGTTCAAACTCACTTCATGATTAATACTGATCGCATTCTGTGGGTTACATACGTGCACACTGTACTGTAGATGATTCAAGGTTTCCACACCTACACAGCACAGATCCCTGTCTCCCAGCTTGTTGAGCTGAGAATGTGGCCCTGTACCAGGTACCAGCCCACTGAATGAATAAAACAGTGTTAGCAAGTTAATCATCTGTTCTCATTTACAGCTTAGTTGTCTTGGAGAGACGTTTAAAGAACAGCTTTCAAGTCTGAAAAAGGGGTCCATATTTAGAGTGTTATATGGCATTGCATACTTTAACTTATCGGCATAATTATGTATATTATGGAAATTAAGGTGGTTTTAAAATTATAGAATTTATTGAATTAAACAAATCAAAAATGTAGTTTTAGATTTTAGTTTAAAAAAAAAAATCTATGTCAGGGCTAAAAACAAGATTAAAATCAAAATAAAGCACCAAACCATCCTATTATATTACACTGGTTATTTTTTATTATTATGTACACACAATGGCTGGATAATTAAAGCCACATCCAGTGTCCGTGTAAATTATCCCTTTGAATTCATCTGAAAGGTTCCCCTTTGTTCCAAGGGAGAAAATGAAAAGAAAAAAATACATTATATCAGGTTTAATGAAACATATGCATTTAATAATTGGAGAAAAGGATTTCTCCATTTAACGAGGTGAAACTTTTAATATCATAAAGCAGCCATAAGTCATTATACTATTCCGTTTCAGCACAAAAAAAAACGACAAATACATCTGTCAGCGAGGGAAACTTACGCCACATTAAGCTTTTTTAATTTTTGCTTTAATAATGATGACCTAAAACCAGCAGCCCCACCTCAGCCTCCCCCCTCCTCCTCCCAGCTGCCATCTTGGTTGTGTGTCCTAGAAAACAGATGACACAGCTGTCACTGAAAAACTACACACCAGTCATTATTATTATTTTGTGTGTGTGTGTGTGTGTGTTTTCAGAAGAATTAACACTGGCTCAGTGTGGTACTTTGTCTAGTGTGAGATAACCACTGTATGTATTATTTAAATGCATTGTTAGGAAAATGAAAAGACAACGTTGCTGGGTTCAAATTCATTACCACCATCATATTAATGAAAGGTAATTCTCCAGTGCTCAGTCTAATGCTATCAAAGGCCTATTTTAATTTATTGTTTTCTCCTGAATCATGTTGTGACATGTGGTAATTGTGTAAACGAGTAAACTTTGTTTTTCTTTTTTTTTTTTTGCCTTCAGGACATGTTAATAGAAGTGGATGAAAACGGCACCTTGGACTTGAGCATGAAGAAATGTAAGGAAAACATGACAGCCCAGGTGAAAGCACCCTCGGACGAACTGCTGTGTCCTCCTGAGTCCACTGTGGCCAAAGGCGGGAGCATGCTCATTAGCCCCGCCTTCTACCAGCCACTGTGCGAGAGAGACAGCTGGGAGAGCGCCATCCCTGTCAACTTCAGCAAAGTGCACATTTTACAGGAGAATGAGGTAAAAAAAAAAGAGGGAAAATAACACAATTAATGTTAAACAAAACCCATATTATTTGAATTGAGCGCAATAGAGTCTCAAAGACTTCATAGGTTGCCTGCTTCAGAAGTTTAGAAATGCTTAGATTTAGAATGGAGAGTACAGTGTGTACAATTTATCAACATTAATTTGTAAAATTTCCTGTTGGAGCTCAATATCTCTCACCTCAGCCTTCCCTTCCAAGTGTGTTGGAGAACTTGTGTAGCCTTCACTTTGCATCAGTACTCTGAAGATTGGTTCGACTTACAATAACAACAGACCACCAACAAATAAAATTTGATGACCAAAACAGTCTTTTGCTATTTTATTTATTTACTTTAAAACATAAATTACAATCAAACTTAGTGTGCACATAGTTTAACTGTTGTATTGTATCGAAATACCAAAGGTTTTGTCATTTGTTTGCTAAGAACATTCATCGTGACATTTTCTAAGCTCCAGTCAGATCTGTGAATGCATACAACACGTATATAATACAAACATCAACAGTGAGGTCTGTACGGCGCTATTTCAGTCTCCATGTAACACTTTTGCCCCGAGGCCTGAGTGAGGCTTAATCTGTGCTGCAAAGGTTTTTTCTTTTCTTTACATCACAAGTGCTATTCGTTTGAAGTTGTCATAAGGAGTTAGCACATTTTGACCTGCTTTTAAATCATACACAACATCTGGTGACTGCACACTGTCTCGTTTGTGGGAGAGAAAAAAGAAGAGGAAATCCATACGTCATGCCATGCATCATAAATATTATGTGGATTAAGTGTGACTTTAAATGGATGTATGATTTACTACTAGTATCCTTAAGCATAATCTCTTTGCCTTGCTCCCTAACCCTCGCGGCTTGTGTTTTAAGAGCATTACACAGGGCTTTTCATTAATTATTCACTTTTAGGTCATTGCAGATTGTTTTCAGGTTTGATATTTTGGACAGCCTACGTTGTGTTTTCATGTCATTCTCTTCTGCAGGAGGATTATGACCAAGTTTCCTTGGAAGACCAGCACTATCAAGGCGACGGCGGCATGATGAGCCCCAAAACGAAGCTGCTATTACGGGATTCAAAGAAAGAGCTTCTGAGGTATGTCGTGTGAACGGCTGAAACTTCTCCAGACACATTTATTCAGTCAGCTGTGCGTAATGTGAGCTTCCCATGTAGTTGACAGATGGTCGGAATCAAAGATTAAACATGTGTAACTCCAAACCGTAGCTTTTGTTTGAGTAGTGCAGCTTGTTATGAGTGAGTCAAAGCACACAAATGAAACCCTCCGTGTTACATATGACTGTAACTGGTATGTCTACAGGTTCATGTGGAGAAGAAATGTATCTAATTAAAAAAGAAAAGTGAGTTTTCTACCCTGTACACGTCCTGTACAAGCTTACAACTCTTGACTCTTGTAGTTAGAGTGCATGCTCTGCTGGGTCTCTTCTTGAGAATCACACCACAGGAAAAGTAGGCCGCTCTATAGTTTCCACAGCACAGCACACCCTGCCATATAAAATAATAATTTTCTACTAAACTTCCCGCTGTACTAACTCATTTTTTCCCCCCTTTAATGACCATGAAAAGGTTCTCAGTGCAAAAGATTCAGTGCAAGCTTTGCAGACGTCTGTGGGAAATGGAGTAATCTGTGTATTAAATGCTTTGTGCTCTTGTGCAGCTGTCCGACCCCAGGCTGTGACGGCAGCGGTCATGTGACGGGGAATTATGCATCACATCGGAGGTACTGAAATTAATTACGCTCTTCGTTAGCACCAGCTAACAGATGTAGCAGATAAGGAAAACAGTGCTTAATTAGTTGAAGACAAATACAGTTGAAATTTTGTCACGCAGCTTGTAGATCCTCTTTTTTTTTTTTTTCTCACACACTAGTGACAGGAACAGGGAAAAAAAGTGGAATTGTGTTTTCAAATAATTTTGTTATAAATATGCATTGAGACATTGTATTAAGATTATATAAACCTGCAGTGATCAAAGAGTGCATTAAAATGACTGTTAGCTCTTTATCCTCTCTAGTGTGTCTGGATGTCCCTTGGCTGACAAAACACTCAAATCACTGATGGCAGCCAACTCTCAGGAACTTAAGTATGTGTTTTGAAAACTGCTTTTGTTGCTTAAGGATTTTTCACCATTAAGTAGGCAACTTGTTTACCCTTTCCTTTCCTTTCTTTTCCTTTCCTTACCTTTCCAATGTATTCCATTCGTTTCCGTATTTGTGATTTTGATGTTTATCCTGCTTTGTCTTTTCTACTTTGAAACTGAGAGACTTAAAATAGATTTAATTCCAATTTAATCAGTTTTTAAAACGGTTTTCCTTGTTTACTCTCAAGCACTTTGAATTGCCCCACTACATATAAATGTGTTATACAAATGTAACGACTTCCCTTTCCTTTCCTCCCCTCTCCTCTCCTTCCCTCTCCTCTCCTCTCCACATCAAGTTGTTTACTATTTTCCCCTCCCAGCACATTAACCTGACTCCTTTGCTCTGCTCACAGTCTTTTTGCTGTAAAAAGCACCTGGTCTCTGTGTCTCTCAACCTGCAGGTGCCCAACACCTGGTTGTGATGGATCTGGACATGTGACTGGCAACTATGCTTCACACAGAAGGTAGCGGAGAAAAACCCCAATGCAACTGAGCATGAAATAAAATTTGTCAGATGTATGACATCCAAACAGATGGTGAAATTCTCACTTTATGCCGCAAACATGCTGCACTTTTTGAGCTCTTGTTCTTACAGATTCAGTCGGCTGCCAGTTCATGCATTTTTATAGCTCAACTTAGATTCATACAGCGCATATAGATTTGCTTAAACGTGTGCAATTAAAACCCCTATAATCCTCGTAGCTGCCTGTATTATTGATAGCTTTTGTCTTTGATTTCCTTGATGTTAACCCCAAATTTTTTTTTCCCAACCAATTCTAGCTTGTCAGGGTGTCCACGTGCCAGAAAGGGAGGTTTGAAGCTCGCACCAAACAAGGATGACAAAGATGAGCCAGAGCTTAAGTAAGAGATTTTTTATGCCCTCATCCAACGCTGTCATGTTTTTGTTTCAAAATTAAAAACACATGAAAACACTGTGAACATGTGTCATGCTTTTGTGCCTGGGGCATTTTACCTGGAGGCCATCGCGTTAAACAAAGAAAATAATACTTCTCCTGTCATAACATTAGTGAATTATTTTCTAAGGATTAGCAGTGTTTTTTTCCAGGATGCTGTATTATTCCCCCCCCCCCTCCCATTTTCTGAATGGAATATCTGGCTTTTCACTCCTCACTGAGTGCTTTCTTTATAATTATAGCTGATGAAGAAAATGTTGAATTGCCTGCTCCCGTGGCATTGCACTCTTTTCATGCTTAATCATTGTTCCCTGTGAAAGTGTGATTGGAAAAAATATAATGTAATTGATTTGCAGTTTAAATCCAAAGTCAGATATATGAGCCCTTGTGTACTTATACATCTGGACACTGATTTTTTTTTCTTTTTAATTACTAATGCAAAGGGCATGAGCTTAGGAATTAGACTAGAACAGATCTCATACACATTAAGAGTGAAAGGGAGAGACAGGGGGAGGGTAGACCCTAGATTATTGTAAATAGTGGGCCATATGGCATGCCTCTATTGTCCTGGTGCCATGCATCAAGCTACCTACCTGTGGTAGATGTAAGTAATGGGACTGGTGTTGTTTTGTCCTCTAAGTGCTGCTGTGCTGTCGAGTAACAAAATGCTGAAACAGGCTCTTTTTTTTTTTTTTCCCCGGCAGCACTCTACAGCATGTGTACCATTTGTATCATCTCAGGTGACCTTTCACTTTTATCAATAAGGGAAAGGGTTAGCCACCTCTAAATTACATTCTTTCGCATGAGGGGATACATGACAATTATCTGTAATTCATGTCACTCCATTACTGACCTGCACAAAACAGGCGTGAAAACACAACTGACAAACTCAATGATATTCAGCGTTAGTTTTTTTGCTTATGCGCCGTCTTGTTTTGTTTTGTTTTGAACGCACAGACAACATCAGTCAGCGCTGTTCGCTCTACCTCAAGTTGTAGTGGATTAGTAACTTGCGGCTAATGCGATTATTTGAGTCCATGTCTAGTTTTGGCGACTTCATTTTTAATCAGCATTTGGCTGGATTAATCAGCGTAATGGGGAACAAATCTTCCGGTCTAGTTATTGAAAGAGAGATTTTTAATAATCTCTGGTTTTGCTGGCTTTCTTTCTTTCTTTCTTTCTTTCTTCCTTTCCTTCTTTCTACCTCACATACAACTGTTGATTTCTTTGGTAGGTGTCCAGTGATTGGATGTGACGGACAGGGCCATATATCGGGAAAATACACATCCCACCGCAGTGCAGGCAGTTGTCCACTTGCTGCCAAAAGACAGAAGGAGTCGTCCATCAACGGGCTGCCCTTTGCCTGGAAGGCCAATAAACAGGAACTGCCCCATTGTCCCTTGCCTGGCTGCAATGGCCTTGGACATGCCAATAATGTGTTTGCCACTCACAGAAGGTGAGGTGGCCTTGTCCTCCGTTTTATCTGTAAATAATACCGGTGGTCACTGCATGTGGCGCCGTTTTTTTTTACTCCCATTTCCTACTGATAATGAAGTTTTTGGTGATTTTTTTTTTTTTGCACCTCAATTTCTTTTAATTTATGTCCTGCTGCAATAGCCTGTCAGGTTGCCCACTGAACGCACAGAACATCAAGAAAAAACATTTGGAAGAAGAAATGATGACTATCAAACTGAAAGCCAGCAGTGGTAAGACACTCAGACTTGAATATACTTGAGCGACATCTACACGAGCATTGGCACCGAAAAAAAAATATCAATCGTTTATTTTGTAGTAGTATTAGCGCTGTATTCAGTCACACAGAATAGAGACAGAAGCTAAGCGCTTTAACATGCTTGTCTTATATTAAAGAAATGAAACACACTGGTGTACATGTAGGGAAACATTGACTTATATCTCTCCTCTCTTAAAAATAACTCTTGTAACATGTGTGGAAGTGACTTCTTCATGGCTTTACACATCATTTAGCAGTGAAACAAATCAATGGATTTGTGTTGTTGTGATGGCCAGCCTTATTTATGATGACTCTTTTCTGTTGATGATAGCAAGCAAAAATAGTGCATGCAAAGTCTTATTATTTGATATTTCCCTTACTCTGTATTGGAGTTAATAATGGAGTTGCTTCTCTGTTTTAATTCAGGTGTTGAAAACAAAGAAGACATTCAACATTTGGACCATGAAATAAAAGAACTGAATGATTCCAACATGAAGATAGAGGCAGACATGATGCAACTCCAAACCCAGGTAAGTTTTTACTCTCACAAGTTCATTTCAGGGACAGCAGCTCAAGCATTTTTCCCCACTTGCTCAATTTGACGAGTTTATTTTCTTTTTCTTTTCCACGTGTGCGTTTTTGTGTGTGTGTTTGTGTGTGTGTGTGTGTGTGTGCATGTGTATGTGTGTTTTTTTTTTGTCCCCGAAAGCAGATCTCGTCTATGGAATGTAACCTGAAGACAATTGAGGAGGAGAACAAGATGATCGAACAGCACAATGACAGCCTTCTGAAGGAGCTCGCTCGCCTTAGCCAAGCTCTCATTAACAGTCTAACAGACATTCAGCTGCCTCAAATGGTACAGTAAGCCTCAACCACAGACCAAAGAAGAAACCTTAGTCATTTCTGTTTTTCCCTTTCTGTTGTGCTGTTGTCACTAATAGTTAAACATGTTTTTGTTGCAGGGACCCATCAGTGAGCATAATTTTGAAGCCTATGTGAACACATTAACTGATATGTACAACAACTCGGAGCATGAATACTCCCCAGAGTGCAAGGCCCTCTTGGATAATATCAAACAGGCTATTAAGGGCATCCATGTTTAAGCTGTAGAGCTACCAAGAGGTTTCTTTGACTTGGAATAATGGCACTAGATAGCTCTATTTTACAGACGAATGCTGGCTTGGCTGCATGTATAAGACAAGGCTTTTGGAAATGTTTTCACTGTTTCCTGGTGAATGATACACTGCACTGAGAAAATGACCAGCTGGATTTGTAACGCTTTTACTGTTTCTGCATTCACTTGATATGTTTATCCCGGTGAGATTTTTACCCCCTATGGCACTTAATTATTTTGTATGGTTTGCTTGATTTTAATCCGTACGTGTTCATGTCATTCTTATATTTATCACTATTTATTATTATTATTATTATTATTATTATTATTGTAATTATTATTATTGTTATTATTATTATTATTGTTGTATCTGTTCATCAGTGTATTTATTTCCTCTGTTTTTTTTTTGTTTTTTTTTATTTATTTTCTGGAAATTGTAAATTGCTTAATATCTGTTTGACTTTCTGCACATTGTAAATTACATGGAAGCACATTCCGATTTTATGGCATACTTTCGCCATCTAGTGTTGAAAAAAAGTATATTATTATTTATTATTATTATCATTATTATTATTATTAGACCATGAGTTGGATCTCCCTTCAAAGTAAAAACAAAAAAAAAACTACCAAAATTATGAAGCATCAGTATTTTTAAGCATTGTTTTTGCTTTCTTTATTGGAAACTGAATGTATGGTGAGACATAGCAAACGCTACGATAAAAACTTAAAAAGAAAATGCAATGCAACTGTACTGTACCTTTTTTTTCTTCTCGACCAACAACAGTTGAATGCAAACTCGGAGGTGACACTGAGCAAAACATGCAACACCACTCAGTGACCTGAATGTCAAAATTATGCTTTGCATTGTGTGCGCCACAAGAAGAGTGAATCAAAAAACAAAAAAAAAGAAGAATCAAAAATCCACTTTGTCAAGATGTCTTTCTTTTATGAAAATATAAATATTTAACTGCCTTCTGTGCACACACTCTGGAGTGTGCATATAGTATGTGCCTAAATGTATATGAATCCATAAAAATATACGAGTACTATGTTTTGTGGTAGGACAGTATTATGTGGATGGTGTCTACTTTATTCTACAGTACACTTATTTTCATAGAAGGAAACGTTCCTGATGACTGTTTAAACACTGTTGTCTCAGTAGCTGTAATCTCAGAATCATGACTGAAAAGTCTGGTGTTTTGTTTTCACTTTTGCTAGCACAGAGAGAGGGAGGGAGGGAGGGAGGGGGATATGAAAGAGTGACTTTTCCAAAAGAAAACAAAACAAATCATCTGCTCCTGTTTTATCTGAAACTGCTTAAAAGCCTTAACATTTCAAGCCAGTCTTTTCTTGACAGTTTGACTATTCTTGTAACGCTTTGGGGACAGATTTGAATCGTAGCAGTTTTAAAAACCAACCACAACTTGCATTTTCAACTCCAACCATTAAATGCAAAAAATAAAAGGGGGGAGGGAAGGGAAAGAAATGAAAACCGAGACAAATGATATTCCTTAGCTAATCAGTTGTGTGTTTTGCATTAATTGCACTTTTGTATTTTGATTATTTCATACCTTTGTGTTCGCCACACTGACTTTGACTTTCGACAAACTGGACACTGTATCGTTGACGTGTCTTAATTTTACACAAGGAAAAATTCAAGTAAGGCATTGGAGCAATACATTTTTCCATTTCTGCAAAGGGAAGTCAAAGACATGTAGCCTGTGACATTTGGAAAGAGAAAAAATGTAACAGCAAAAGAGCCAAATCTGAGGAAAAAAAATAAGCAAAGCCCTATTTGATCCAAATACTCGATGTTTGAAAGAATTTCAATCTTTTAATAAAAAAAACCCCTAACAATCCTTTATTTATAATTTCTAAAAGTTAATTCCTCTACCATACATTGTTTGCTCAGGAAGTTTTGTGAATAATATTTATTTTTTCCCTGTTAGTATTTGATGTTTTGTAATGTGAAATGCTTTTTTGTGGAACGATATTAGTATGATATGAAATTGTATTGTATTTCCTTTCTTTTACATTAAAATGTAATGCTCTCTCTCTTTTTTTTCTCAGTTGACGTAGATTGTAAATTGAAACTTCCTATTACTTTTACTATTTCATAATAAACAGATATGCGCTGTGTTGTACAGTTTGTGTATGGTAGAAATAAACTTTTCAAATGCTTGTTGTGGTCTCTGTGAGCGACGTTCAAACCAAAACACAGGTTTCCTCACCAGCCAAAGGTGTCAACTTTCCTTAGGCATCGGCATCACCTCGTGGTGAAACTTGGGTATTACACGTAAAACAACAAAGTGGTGGCTGTAGTGTTTGTTCACTGAGCACAGGCAGAAAATTTAGCTGACACTAAGAACTGTCTGAAACTGAAATTTCCGCAGTGTCATAGTAGTTGTGGTGCAAGTTACAATGCAAAAGTGTCCCTAAATCATTTAAAGATATATTGAACACCACAATTTGTTTTAGGACTGAAAATAACAATCTCATATGGTCAATGTTTGGTTAATGAAGTTCAGTAATAACATTTGGTTTCCAAAATGTCAGAATAGATTTCCTATTTCTATTATTTAGTTCATGTTTACATAAGATTAAAAAAACTAGAACATCATCACATTTTCAGGAGCTAAAACCAACACCATTAAATCAACGAATGAATTAATCCATTTTTGACAAGTGCGATCGCTTATACTCATTTTGTTCACTTATGACTTATATATGTTTTTGAACTGCATAAACACATATCTTTATTCAAAATAATATCAGATGTTGTAGAATGGAACGGAAACATTATATTGTGTATTATTTTATGAATGTCATGATTGAGGTTGAGTCACAATAGTGTTGTCATCTATAAAACTTGGGTCACCAATAAAAAAGTGTGGGAAACACCGAATTAGAAAACAGGTCAAATTAGTGAATATTCTGCCATAACATCTTTTTTTCTTTAGATATTAAAGGGAAACATGTAATTAAATGAAGTAAACCAAACTAAAGTTAGATTCAAACACGTTCTCTTACCAGTCAGAAGTGAATGAAATAATAAACTTGTATTTCTCATAAATATGAAATATTCTGTTCCTGCTTAACATTTGCTGTTACATTCACATGCAATGATTAACAGTCGGATAATGTGAGGTAAGACCTTTAACGATGGATGGATTTGTGGTACGAGCACATGATTCAGAATTCAAGAGTCTGTTATTTGACACCACATCATGAACAACCATTTTCCCCCATCGTCGCATGAAACTCTATCATCTTGTACTGTATACATGTTGTGTGTGTGTGAAATATAAGCGGTGTACAGGTATCTTAAGTTAAACAGACATTGCGGTGATGTGTCCTCATGCTCACTCCGCAGAAGATAAATGTTTTATTGTATTCGTAGTGTGTCATGTCCAAAAGTCTCAAAGCTTTTTAGACAGGTCTGAACCTGTACAACGCAATACAACTCACACGTTTCTGCTTAATAAGTAACTTAAAAGGCAACTTATCGCGTCAGGACAGAGATAAATAACTCTACAACTAAACCGATGAATGAATTCAAATTCAGAACAATGTGAAATCAATAATTGACTGCGACCGTGTCGCTATGATGGTCAAATCTGGTCAGATTTGGAGAGGAGATGCTCATATCTAATGACCATGGATGAGTAAGTAGTCAATTACAAGAGGCGCTTTAATGAACCTCAATTGAAATCTTCATCCTTGACTATTTTGTCCTTATGTCTAAAATGTATTGGTATGTAGCTGAAGTCCAATAACCAGTGTCACATTAATAAATGACACGGAGGAAAAAGTGAACTTCTGTTTTCTAGAAATTAGATCAGTTAAGGCAATAATTTGGTCTAAAACAAACACTCAGCACAGCAGCTCAAGGATAAGCTTGTTTAGAGAGAGCCCACCTGTCCAAACCAGTGTTCATCTGCCAAACACAAATGCTGCCTGACTAAACCCGGTCGTCATCTCTTCCCACACAGAAACCAAGTGTGGGCTAAATTTAGGCCTTTCCTTAAGGGAACTGTGCAAGGTTACAAGGACGGCTTTGGGGCAAAGAGATTAAAAGCAAAGAGATCATCACCACCACCAGTTTGTCACAGTCACTGGTGATGAACTACACCCATGGTTCTCAAACTGTGGTACGTGTACCACCAGGAATACTGTTGGGTACGTGATCAGAGTGGAGCAGAGCAATTTTGACCAGAATGTGTAGAAAATAACACAAATAACAACAAGAGAGGAGGACGATGAGAGAGCAGTTTATTTTATTTACTGTGAAAAGTCTTTGCTCGGCCTATTTGCACCACTGTATTTTAACGTTGGTGATTACGGTGTTACTTCGAGAGCTCAAATACAAAAAGTTTGAGAACTACACTATGATCAGAGCCTCAATAGCCCTGAAGTATTTCTTTTTCCACAGGTTGTACTTGATGATCCAGTATTTAAAATGTGTCAGAGAATAGTTCAATAAGAGATTAGAGGCCATTGTTAAATATGATTCTTCTATACCTCAAAAAGCTAAAATGAAAAAGTCTCAAACTAAACTGTTTTTTATCAGTGAAACAGCTTTTCAAAACCCCATCCCTGACTCAAAATGAAATGAGCTAAAAGTACATACAATATGCACTTTATATAATTTATAGTACATTGTTTTAGAATGTATAGATCTTCCAAGCATAGAGGTCTTTGACACATTTTGATTTCATGTACTTTAGGGACTTTATATAGAGTTAGATGTCATTATAAAAGCATGTAAATATGGGTGGAGTCTTTATAAATGTTGCCTTGTGGGTGAAATATGTGGCTAAAATAAGACAAACATTAATCATTAGGTCTAATTTCGTGTTTACAATATACGTATGTATACATAATATACATTTATTGGAAGGGTAGAAATAATGTATTATTTAGATAGATAGATAGATAGATAGATAGATAGATAGATAGATAGATAGACACATAGATAGATAGATAGATAGATAGAGAAGCAACAGTGCTTCCCTCTATCGACAACATTTCAAACCACGTGACCTCGTGTGTTTACATCCTCCGCTCAGCTGTTTCTTTCTTCCTCCACTTGGACACGGCGGCTCTTCCTCTCTACTTTACCTTTCGGAAACCGTGCAGCCGGTCAGTTAGTTAGTTACTTAGCGAGTTAGTTAGCACAGTAAACTAGTAGGCGGCCTCTGCAGGAGGCATTCGCGTCTCAAAGTGTCCTGTGAACATAGCACAGCGCGCTCCGTTACAAGGAGTGAGTTAATGCGACACCACACTGTGAGTATTTTTTTTTATTTACTTTGGTTTTCTTACGAACTAACTGCAAGTTCTCTTGTTGGCGTGTGTGCTGACTGCTTTTGTTCGCGTTAGTTAATGCGACACAGCACAGTGAGTGTCTGCGTGCTTGTGTGTGCGTGTGCGGGATAATATAACCTGCTTTGTCTGACTATGTTGTGACGATGGCGCACTCAGGCCCGCAGCAGCTAATGTTAGCTATTAAGTTTAGCTCGTGTGCGACGGTGACTCGGATGCTCACGGTTCCACATTTAAACCCACATATCTCAGTTGTGAGTGTGACCTACATTCGTGCATTTTCTTCGTGTTTACGTGTTTAATTGTGTGCGTGGAGTGGGGAAACTCCGGCTCCATCAGGCGCAATAGGCTTTATGGCAAATGAACGACTCCCCCTTCTTTTCATCATGATTTCTCCTAAGCTGTTTTTATTAAAGTCGCAGTGGGGATATTTCTGCGTCTTCTCGTCAAACCGGTTAGGCTAAAGAATCTAAACTACTGCAGAGAGCCGACGACCAGCAGCTGCGCTTTTGTCGTCAAGTGTGAACAAAAGCAGTGGGAGCTGCACACAAACACGCTGACAGCGTTGTGTCTTCGTGTAACAAATGTCACACTCGCCATGTGTTTTCTCACACACGTATGTGGACGGGCAGCATGAAAGGGGCAGCCATGATTTACAGCGCTTGACAACATTTTGTGAAAACGGTGTTGTTGTTTTGCTCCGTCGTCACACGCAGTGCGAAGAAAGTGTCCCGCTCTGTGATTGGCTGACAGGCCGCTGTCTGTGTGGCAACTGCGTCACGTGACCAGGCTCGGCGGTGATTGGCTGCACCGGCTGTCAGTTTTGTGGTGACCAGAAAAATAGACACAGTAAACCACGTATGAGGTGAAGAAGTCTCCTTATTCCTTGCACTTAAATAGCTGCCGTACTCTGAACGTTTTAAATGTAATGTTTCGCTTACACTATTAAAAAAAACAAACAGTTGTTTAAAATGAGGTTGTGATTAATTATCAAACAAATATAGGGTTGTAAACTTCTTGGTAAGGAAATAAGGAACAGGGAACATGTCTGCAATCTTCTCTTTTCACCTGAACAGTATCTTCCTGTCCCCATTTTACCTTCTCATCTCCATTGCTATGATACACAAAACTCTCAGTGAATTGGACGTCCAATTAAAAGTGGCCATTTTCTGTTGGACAGTAATGAAAGAGTGTCTGACAGCAGGAGGAGGAGGATTTTATTTCCCCTCATACAAGTCGCGCAATCGTCATGAGTGGACTAATCTGGAATTTTTCTGAACAAAGTGCGTGATTTGTCTTTCAAATACGGAAAACAAATCCTTATGTTACGAAACACATGGCAAGCCTAAACATATCTTTTGGGTATCTCTGTTGTATTTAATTCAAAATAATATGAGGTGTTACTTAAATTGCTGTATAAAAATAGTCAGAAAACTTAAATGTATTTGCTCTTGTCACGGTCTATATTGTGAATTAGGTTCATATATTTCATCATCTTTAAAAAAAAAAAATGCATCCCCATATTAAAAGAAATGGGAAACACATTTTTAAATACCAGACGTTTAGACGAGCATTATGACCACTATTGGGTCTCGTCTCAGACCCAGACATCTTTTTACTGAATCTTTTGACTCAAATGCAACTAACAGTATAAGTAGATAAACTAATTTGTCATCCCTAATCCTCCCTCCCCTACTAATGAGAACAATTTGTGTGTTTGTCTCGGGGCGGAGATGTTGCCAAATTGTCTGTAATAGTTTGCTCTCCTAAACCACAAAGAATTAATCTGTGTAACAACGTTTCGTGAGAGATGCACGACAAACCACACAGCGTGGTACTACTTCCTCAACCGGGTGTGAGAGATATGACTGCAGAGAGGGGATTGATTCATTCACTTTAATTCCTATGAAATAATGTAACAAGGTTGCTTTGCCTGGGTATGAGCAGACAGCACATCACTTTATTATTGATAATTTTCGTCTAAATACAGTGAGAGATCAAATGTACTACTAAGGTACTGAGACACTATTATTGTGACCTTTCTATAAATGTAATCTTGCAATTTTATTTTTACTCATTTGTAAACAACTGTACTTTTGAATGACTGCAAGTCAAAGATTCATGTCACCTGATGATCTCCTTTTGCTTCGCTGGAAACCTATGTGATAAACTAGTCAACATTAAGATGGATTAAGATAAAAATAATTAATTCACAAATGAATTATTCAGAAGCAATGTGTGTAAATGAATGAAAAATAATGGTCACTGTACATTTTGGAAAGTGGGTCCACCAACATTCTAACTGAGTGAGGTACAGTGCAGAAGGAGGCAGTAGAGGCAAAGGAAAGAGAGGAATGACAGTAATGTAACATTTACAAATTCCTACTGCCGTAAAACAACCAACCACGAAATGAAAACTTGAGTGATATTGGTTGATCTGACACATTGGCTGTCATCTTATCATCAGCTATCTGGCTTCTCTTCTCTTCAAATAATATGGTACATTTCACAACTAAGAAGTTAATTAATTCACACTAAAGCAACCTTAACTTTAAACTCATGGTGCTGCAGCCGACAGCAGTTAAGATTTACCTTTTTGACACATGCTTTTAATCATGAATCCTTTAGAGACTAAGAGGGAGAGAAACAATTGGTACATTTTGAGAACTCTGTGTAGAGATGTTTCACACATACAGACACTCTGGCACAAGGCATGCCTTTACTGTTGCATCTCATGACTGTTTGTGGCTAATTAAGGCAGAGTCTACGGATCAAATTTGCATAAATGGAGAGAGATTTGATTCATGAACACACTTTTAATTCAAGTCTGAAAGTACCAGCATAGCTCGAGGGTGGAACCAAAGGAAAATCTTCATTATTGCCTTCATCAAAAGTTTATCCACTTTTGAGGATGAGTATTGCTTGGCAGTTTGTCTTCTATATGCATCTGGGAATGCGGTAATACAAGGTTCATTAAAGTGAGTGGCTCATTGAAGTCTGTTTTATAGAAATTAAATCACACCTCTTGGTATCCAAACTATATAACTGCAGAGAAGTTGTACCATTGTAATGAAAAATAGATGGACTCCAGGCCCCCCTAACCCTCATGTGAACGGTAAAGCGTTGATTGACAATGTATTTAAAAAACAACAACAACCGTTGTTTATCAAAAATGTAATGTATCTAATTGATGGAGGAAGAAAACAAAAATGAGCATGGAGGTTAGGCCTCAGCCTCATTAATTACCAATGCTCTTTAACCAGTGCAACAACATGCTGTTGTATAGAAAACAATGTGTTGCTGTATTTATATTTCTTTTCTCTTGCTATGCAAATATGTACCACAGTGAAAGTGGACATTGGCCATGGAGGTGAAAATAATTAAACATCTACTTCCTTTTTGAATTTGCAACTACGCTCTGATCATTAGATTTAACCTAAGTTTGGCCACTACCACAGTTGCCAGGGTAACCCGCATGCAGTTCAAAGACAGGTGAGGACAGTGTCAGATCAAAGGAAGGTGGTCTGGATGGAAAGTCTGCTGCTTGGCTACTGGGAACACAAATGTGAAAAAGTGTTTTTAACTATCATTTCTGCAAAATTCAAGCGGTCACACTAAAACTCAGTCGGGTCCTGATGTGTGCAGTTTGGTGAGTTTTTCTGCTTGGCAAGGCCCTTAAAAATGTACTTATCATTATAATATTGATGATGATGATGGAAAAAAAAGAATACTTGGGCACAGTAGGACCTAAATAATACAAGTGGTAAAATGAGTCCAGCAAGATCCAAAACATGGAAATATATAAGTGCGTTTAAAGGCCAGCAAAATCACAATTTAACCTACCGTATCCAAGTAGATGTAATGGGAAGTGGGTTTTGAGAAGTCTTGTTATTAAATTGTGTTGAACAGGTGGAAACGTCTGGGGACATACATGCAGAGACATGACAATAATAAAAAGATGAAGCGATGACGGCAGCATGAACTGGCTCACATTTTTTGCTGCTGTGAAAATGGGAGTAAAGTATCAATCACAAATACACCTGCGTAATTTAATAATACACTCCCATCTAATTGCTTTTTAAACTTTTGTATTAACGTGACAATTAAAGCTGATTTCTGTAGTGGACGACACACATTTTTATCTGTTTCTTAGTTCTTAACAAACATGATCGAATCAGAATATTGGAAAGGCTTCTAAAAATGGCACAGTCCACGACAACACCGCCACAAATACGTACCTCTTGTGTAGGAGAGGTATTTTGCCACAGGTATGAGTATACTTCTCTTTTTCCAGCAGCATAGCTGTATATTGTTTGTATTGTCAGTAACCACACCACTACGTCTTATGGGCATGAATCGCTGATTTGTTGTTAGATTGTAAAATGTTGATTAGTTACAAACGTAAATTAGTTAGAGGCTGATCTCTATCTCTTATCTCTTTATCCTCCAGGTTACGTGGTGTAGCTTTACTTTGACCCTAGATCTGAGAGCTACAGGATGTATGGAGTGAATACATTTTTTATGTACTTTTAAAATCTGCGGGGATTTTCTCTCTGACAGCTCAGACAAGCCAATCGGTGACAATGAATAATCATCTGATAATAAATGTTTTACTTAAAATGCCCATCTCTATGTCTTGGGTTTGTGAGCTAGACGGGCCTTTGGTGTTTAGTTACAGCATTAAAGGTTATCTTGTGTCACCAGAGGTTCTGTTACATGTTTCGTCAACTTGTGCGGTTCAGGCGGTGTCCCTCACCGGGCCACAGCACCTATATACATGGCCTGAAATGGCATCTCTACACATTAATACACCAGAGGAGATAAACCCAGGACATCCTGTGTGTGTTTACCAGTGGATTCCTCTTTATAAAGTGAGATTCTTGTCCCTCTATTTTAGACTATCTTTACTGTTGCAGAGACTGTTATTACCCAGCTGGCCTCCGTTGATTTGTCTTGGCAGAGAGGATGAATAATGACCCGTTGTAAGAGTCAAGATTATCATTGGTCCAAATGTACAGCGGTTCCCAGAAGCAATTTGCGTACAGAATACCTCCCCTGACCCATTTTCCTGGATCTTCTGTCTACTGCAGGCAAACTCAAAGAACTATGCATTTGAGAGGGTTCAGAGGGAAACATTGGGATAAAAAAAGAAATACACTGTTGTGCAATCAGTAATAGTGAGTGAATCAATGACTCTTTTTGCTTGTGTAGAGGAGCCAGTGGAAAATTACCTTACCTGGCCTTCCGCTACAAAGTCACCTCTGAATTTAATCTTTATTAGCTGACTCAGATGTGGAGATGCTGAGAAGGCAGAGGGGAAATTCAAGACTTGTTTCACTTGTCTCCATCCCCATCTATTTACTCACCCATGCTGAAGCAGTGTGGGACATTTTTTTTTGGTGATGAAGGCATTAATAAAATGATAAATAAAATTAGCACGTGAGGACTTTCTTTCATATTGCTATAATGAGGTATTAACAGTGAAGTGTACATAGTAAAGTCAAGAGCTAGTGTAATGTTTTAAAGCACCACTGTATTTTTATGTAGTGCTTACTTAAGCAAAAACAGCCTCTTATAGCTTTGGCTCTGAACCTTTTGGGCTTGGGACCCCTTAATATAAATCAGTTTTGTGATGCACATTGCGCACATCACAAAAATTACAGCCTCAGTGTGGACCTGAGTTGTCAACACTTCAACCTAAGAACCGTTTTACCATCTCAGACTGTGTAATTTGGCCTGAAGTGCGTAAAGTACTCAAGAAAAATGCTTAAAATACTTCTGCAAATCTGTCACTAACTCTGTTTAACCTGTAACTTTCTGTGTAAAGGTTAAACAAAGTTAGTGACAGGTTATAGTAATCATTTTATCAATGTCACAGCCCTTGGCTCAACGACAGCAATGTTATATGATAGGAGGACAAATCCAATAAATGATCCCTGCACAAAGGTTATAATGTTGAGAGAAATCAAGCCACCCTGAACCTTAGTTAGTTTCTCTGCCTCAGCAAACAGCTATGTGGCACAACTCCACACAATGGAATTTATTTCTACTGAATAAGCTGACAAGTCTGAATCATGTATCAGCATGTAAGCTATATCGGAGAGTGATAATAATTGGTGTGATGATCTGGGAGAAAGGTTTATCTTGTTTTCTTCATATTTACCAACGGAGGAAGACTAAATAGTCCAGACACAGCTCTGTAAGATACAGCCTTCAAAAATAATCACTGAGTTGAATCAATACATGCAACATTCCCCAATGTCAGACATTGAGGCCTCTGAAAATGTTGCTAAAGCTCTAAGACCCACAACCAGATTTGAACATGAGCAAGAATCTAGCACAGCATTAAATAAGCAAAATAAAATATCATGATGCCTAATAGGGATGGAAATTGGTATTGGTCAGTATTGGTATCAGTCCGATAATGGTCAAAATGACTGGATCGGATATCGGACATATATGAAAGTAAAATATAATCCAAAAATCTTATATTGCATGCTTCACCATGCACAGTTTTTGATATTGGTATCTGACACAGACACCATATAATTAAATAAACACATGTTATATAAACAAATTGTGGGAGGAAACCAGAGAACCCGTGAAAGCCCACACACACACACACACACAGGGAGAACATGCAAACTCCATGCAGAAAGGTCCTTGTTCTGACCGGGTCTGGAACACAGGTCTTCTTACTGCAAAAGGCAAGAGCGTTAACCACTACACAAACTGTGTGGCCTCCACTCGAATCAGTTGCAACAAAACATGCATTTTATAATTCAGAAGCCTGTTGATTAAGTACAGAGTGGTTAGCATTTTAGCTAGCTAGGCTGTACTTAATAAACTGGCAGTTTACCTTCTCAGAGATTGCCGTGGTGATGATCTATGACCAGATTATGTTGCATTATATGTCATTTTTTCCACATCAAAATACTGTATATATTAATTCCCATGCTGGTTATTTTATGGCCTGGTTGAAGTCCACAAGTCAAAGCATGTCAGCGTAACAACATAACCCCTCATTTATGGACCAAGCAGATTACAGTGACAGACAGCCTGTCACGCTTACATCAAATTTGGATGTGACGGCGTCTGAAGCAATCAGTGATAACAGTCTGTCAATGAGACATGACGTATTATTATTATTATTGTTATTATTATTATTATTAATCATATCGTCTTCAACTTGCAAATATGCACTGTCGCAGTGAAAACAGTGCCCTGAGCCACTAAATAATTAGCATCAAATTAGGTACATTTTCCATAATTTCTCTCACATTTTAAGAAGAACTCAAATGAAATTCTATATTTGATCAGTCTGTCTGTCATTTATATGAATTGAATGGGCCAGTGGTGCATAACACATACTTACCAGGCCAAATGAGTTAGCTTTGCCTGTGTTCACTGAGCTACTGCTGCAAGAAAATAAAATACTTCAATGAGTACATCATCTCCAAGCCTCTGCAACCCCAAAGAAAACCCGGTGCTCCACCCCAACCAGGCTGTGTTATTGGAACCACTCAGTAGAATTATATCCAGACTCTTCACAAAGATTCAAACGATCCAAACTTTCAAGACATTTCCTGTTTAGGAGATTTCTTCTTTCTCCACATAACATGTGTTGCATGTCTCGTGTTATTGGATAGTTTTCCAGACATGACATTTTGATGAAGACATTTGCTCTAGTGAATGGTTACACAAATCTTACGGCTACATTATTTCATTTGGCATATTGCACAAATAAATAAATCCCCTACATTTTATCCTGAGGGGAGCTAATTAGGGAGAAAACGGTTATAGCACAGTATGTCATTGATTATTCAGTCTGTGTCTCTTACGGTTGTTAATTTTTCATCATAAGACCATCCCAGTTGTAGGGCAATACTATTAAATCTTTACTTTAAGCCGCATCTGAAGGCTGCACTCTACACAATGTCTCACAATGTTTATGTCTTTTTTCCCCTCAGGTCACTTTCTGCCTGGACATGACTGTTGACGCCTGAGCAGTGACAGTGACGCCGACCATCTCCATGTCACTGTGAGTAGGAATCACTCATCCCGAGTACGACTTCGCCCCTTGTGTTTCACTTCTTCTTTTTGGCCATGGGGGGAGCCGTGAGCGCCGGGGAGGACAATGACGACCTCATTGATAATCTGAAAGAAGCTCAGTACATTCGCACAGAAAAGGTAGAACAGGCTTTTCGAGCCATAGACCGCGGTGACTACTATCTGGACGGCTACCGGGACGGCGCTTACAAAGACCTGGCATGGAAGCATGGCAACATACATCTATCTGCTCCATGTATATACTCGGAGGTGATGGAGGCCCTCAAGCTGCAGCCGGGACTCTCTTTCCTTAATCTGGGCAGTGGAACTGGCTACTTGAGCACAATGGTCGGCCTTATCATAGGTGAGCATAGTGTTCCCTTTTATCACAGCTGTGGCTTTCTTTATAATATGTAGGAATTACTGAGATGGTTTAGTGTTATTTAGATAACGCAATGCCAAAAGCTGTAAAGGGAATTGCATTTCTTGTCAGACCAAGTGTCCGTAACCCAAAGTTACTACTTTACTATATTAGCACTAATAGTACTCAGATTTCAGAATCATAATATCCGCCTTCACTCTTGTCCACATGCTACTGTAATAGGCAATATGAAATGCTCTGTTACAATAATTTTAAAGGTAATTATTTTTTTTCCCTCAGGGCCATTTGGTGTGAACCATGGAGTTGAGCTCCATAAGGATGTGGTTGAATATGCCAGAGAGAAACTGGATGATTTCATAAAGAATAGCGACAGCTTTGATAAGTGAGTACAAGCCGTGGAAACACATTTTGTTGACAGTAAAATTGATTTGAAAAAAAGAAAAGAAAAGAAGACTGATAAAGAAGCAAAACTGTGGTGCGAGTACATCCACTTGGGGTTGAAGGAATTGTTCTGGGAGTTTTGTTCCCTTGTCGTCTTGTCAAGGGTTCAAACTCTTGTATTTGACTATTTAATAATATGTTACAACCAGCAGCCAGTTAGCCGTGCATCAACACTGGAAACAGGTGGAAACTGCCACTCTGGTCTGTAGCTGACTTATTTGCTGATTACTAGTTGACCTATTTACAACACTGTGTTGTAACGTTGGCATTAAAGGTGTTATTTCAAGAGCTCAATATTTTTTCAACTGATGCTTGGTATAAACATTTTGAGGACCCTTGCTCCAGCCACATATGTGATGCTGAGCCTGAAAGAAAGGAAAATATGTCCCCCATGGTTGTTTGCTGTATTATATTCACTGTTGTCATTTTGTCACAGGTTCGAATTTTGTGAGCCGGTCTTTGTGGTCGGAAACTGTCTTGAAATTGCAACAGACAGTCATCAATACGACCGCATTTACTGTGGTGCCGGAGTTCAGAAGGACCATGAAAATTACATGAAAGTGCTGCTCAAAATTGGAGGAATCCTGGTGATGCCTATAGAGGATCAGGTAAGCACTACACAGCACTGAATAATCCAGAACATACTCGTTATAAAACCAGGTAAAATAGTTTTGACCTACAAGACGGCTTATGCAACTGCCACATGCATTATTGAGCCAGAACTGCCCCTGGATTTGAGCAGCTGTGTCAGGAGCGCACACACAATAATATTTTATTTAAAATGGTGGATGTGTGAATGTGGACAGACTGTGGATCATTTAAAAGTGCTGATGTTTTTTGGGAATGCGAAAATGGTTGGCAGGAACCTTTTCAGTTTGGAGGGTTAAGACCTTGACAGACTCACAGGCAAGAGTTTTGGGCAGTTGAAGTTGTTTCGAGGAAAAACCTGGGTTCGATTAAATGTTATGACCAAAGTTTTGATATTATGTGTTTACTACACTCTGAAGTGAATTCAGTAAGTACAGTAATGGCTAAAAATATGAATTACCTTTTTAAAAAAACATCATAAAAGGCTTTATAGTAGCAACAAAAGCAGCCTGCACACTTATGAGACTTGGGGGAGAACATTAATCTTGATAAGACTTTTGACAGTACCATGACTCATTTTCACTCAGGCCATATTAACTAATATGAATCACTTTCCGAGCGTTATTTCTCTTTGTTGTGACCCTTCATCAATGTAAAGTTAGTCTTTTCCAATCCATCACTACCTAAGCGTTTTAAAATGAAGCAGAAAGTGTATACTCATGTGAAGAGGCAACATTAACATGCAAGCGTTGTGTTGTCATGCAGAACTCCCACGTTTGTTTTTTTGTTTTTTACCCAGTTTACATTTTATATGTTACGGTGTAACACATTACATGAAATAGATTTCTTTGTTGTGATACTGTGTCTTGTTTCTGCTGTTAAATGGCTTCAGGAAATCTCCATGCACACGCTCAGGTATTGACATTACCTGCCGCATTCATGATATTTATTTTAAAATACAATCACATCCAGCCTTGTGGCTGTATAGATTGAAAAAAAAGTACCCACACAGAGACTTTGAGCAATAATGTGTTGCAATGAAGCACTCATTCCCCCCCTGAGTATACATTAAAGATGGCTGTGAAAGCGTGAACCATACTTAAAGCTGCTCTCAGTATCTGCTGCTCTTACTGAACCTGTGCCACTTGACTGCCTCTCAGACCATTAAAGATATAAATGTACACTTACATTATCGCCATGCACGATGAGTCCACAGCCTCATGTCGGTGGAATGGAAACTGGGGACTGGTAATTACGCTTTAAGACCCGATGGCTGTTCAGGGCAACCTTTTTAATGATGTGTCTGGTCGCGGTAAATGACTTGAGAAAATACTGCATACCATAACTGCAACTGTAAGACTGACAATTAATTAGTTGCTGGATACAATTTATTGCCGGCTGGATAACAATAAGCAGATAGTTGATTAATTGCCTAAACACACAGTGTGTATATTCTGTCGCTGGGGGTCTCTCAGTTAAAACAATAACGAGAGACCGCCTACTATGACGGCAGGAAGTAGCAGTGTGGGATCATGGGAATTTTTGTCCTGTTTGGTTCTCCCGCTAGAGCTTTAGTGGCAGAACGTGCAGCACATGGTGACGAGTCGACTTGATCCATTAGTGACAAATACACAAGAGAATAAAATGAAAAAATAAAACACACTGTCTAACTATTGTTAACGTATAAAGTTATAGCAGAGACCGTAAAGCTGATGGTGTCATTAAAAGGCCAAATCAAATGTTCCACTACCTGGAATAGAAATATGGATTTCTGGGGATTTTAAGACCGTTGGAGACACTTGGGCTAATGTAAGTACACTGTTCGACCAAAATACGTCACACTATCTTGTCATTTTTAGATCTTTGAAGGCAGATTATGTTACACAGTCTGTCTTCAAATTGAAATGATAAACATTTTTAATTATAAAATGCAAGATTCTGCACAACAATACGGTAATCTGAGTATTTTCAGGCTTTTGGTTTGGGGTGATAGCGTATTAGCGGTGGATCAAACGATCACAGATGGATCCATTTTGAAAGTAATCATTGGTTACAGCAGTTTTATGCAGTCAGCCACTGTTATGGAACAAAGATGCTGTGTGGACTCTGTATGAGTGTCCACACATACTCGGACGCCATATTCCACTTCCTGGAAGATTTTGAAGTGTTTCAATGGGAACTTGAGCCCATTCATCCTGGAGCGCATTTATGAGGTCAGGCAGTGTTGTTGGACGAGAAGACCTGGCTCACAATCTGTGATCCACTTTTCCCAAAGGTGCTTGAATGTGGGGTTGAGGTCAGGACTCCAGTCAAGTTCTTCCACACCAAATTAATCACAATTTAATTGAAGCTTTGTATTAATAGTGTTATATATATATATGTATATATATATGTATATATATATATATATATGTGTATATATATGTGTATATATATGTATATATATATATATATTTTTTTTTTTTATTAATGTATACCTCATGAAATCTGTTATATTGTAACATTTTCTCATTAAAATGATCTTTTGTGTTCTTATTTGATGTGGCAGCATGTACTGCACGTATACTGTGTGTCCTCTCTCTTGGGTCACCGTGCATTTATCTGCCACCCGTAACCAACACCTGGCAGTTGGATAACACCTTTAAGTGTGCCAATTCTGCTTAATAAGCAGACGATGTATTCATACTGAAATAATTGCTGCTCTTTGGCACCGGTGGAGAGTAAAATACAGACCTCAGGAGAAGAACATATCCAGGTGAAAGGTCCCAAAAGAACACTCAATGGCAGATGGATAGCCACTCAAATGTATGCTGTTTATGAAACATTGATGGGATATAAAAAATACAGTACATACACATTTTCCAGAAACTGTGGTGGTTTGGGCCCTTAGCCCCGGTTCTCTATAATATTATACACTATTTCATATTTTATGAGTGCTCAGTGTTGAGTTCAGGTTGTGTCTCTTTATGCAGCTGACCCAGATAACCAGGACTGGTCAGAGCACATGGGAGAGCAAAAACATTTTGGCAGTGTCCTTTGCCCCGTTGATCCAACAGAGCAGAGCGGATGGAGAGAAGCCGGACACTGTTAACCTGCGTAAGTTTCTCCACCACTCTCAGCAAAAGAAAAGGCATTCTTTGAGTTGTACTGTGCCTAATCCTGTTAAGTATGGAATATTTAAAGTCAGGCAGTGATGTGATGAGATCATTCCTCCAGCAGGATTTGCTTCGATGTATGAGTTTTGCTCTGCAGCTTTAGACGCCACCTTTTGTTGTTGTTGTTGTTGTTGTTGTTGTTGATGGCTTCACTTGTTCATGCTGACCTAGTAGAAAAGAGTGGTGCATTGGTATAGATTATTGTTATTTTTGTGACGCATTGCTCTAAAGGAAGCGTGTCGTCTCTGCTTGTTCCTCAGCCCCGGTGACTGTCCGCAGCCTTCAGGACCTTGCTCGGATCTACATACGCCGCACCCTCAGAAACCTGTCCAGCGAGGACGGCCAGGGCAAGGGGACGGTGCAGAGAGTCCCGCAGAAGCGCAAGCGCAGACGCTGCCGGCGGCGACGCATCAACACCTACGTGTTTGTGGGCAACCAGCTGATCCCCCAAATGGTGGAGAGCGAGGAGGAGGAGCACGCCGAGGAGGAGCACAAGGAAGTGGAGGAGGAAGAGGAGAGAGACATTGGTGACATTGAAATACTCAAGCAAGTGAACATCTTGAGAGACCAAATAATGGCGTTACCCCTGCCTGAGTCACTGAAAGCATATTTGCTGTATTACAGAGAGAAATGACTGATTCCCTGGATATCCATTCTCTCTGGGTGCAGCTCCTGCTGAAATGCCATTTTTCACCCTCTTCAGTACAAATGTAGCATTATTTTCATTAAATCCAGACGACACAATTCTTATGGAAAGACACTTCATAGGTAATACTGGATAATAATGTTCTGATTGTCACAAACCCCGTTAGTTTTTGTTGACTTGTTTCTTTTGTAGATAAAACAACAACAACAACAAAACAATGAAAAGTGTATATTAAAATGACATTGTTTCAGAAACTTATTTCAGATTTTATCACAATATTTCAGGATTTCTGCAGAAGTGTGCAGATTAAGAATTGGTTCTCAGAATCTATATTTGTTAAAATATGATCATGCCATTAAAAAAAAAGAAAGATTAAAAAAAGACGTTTATTGCACCTTTTTTAGAAGCTTTAACTTCAGTGTCTGGCAATTCAATGATGCTGAAAGAGACAAAAGACACAGGAAGTTGATTACAGCCACATCTTCCCATTGAGTTTCAGGAGTGGGACGCTCTTACATTTATAATCATGACTGGGGACACTTATGTCGTTACTCTTCTGGATATTTTGTTTTAGGTCAACGTGTTTTGTGCGTTCCTATGACAACAGAGAGACCAGATTGGTTCATCGTTTTTTTCTACAGTGCACCTTTTATTATCCTAATGTTTTCTACAAGGTGTGGACACAGATACGTAGATACTTGTCTCTCACTTTGCATATAAGTAACATCCTTCCTGTCATGATAAGGTGTGGTAGTTTCCTCTTCTTTCTTTTTTTTTTTAAATTGTAAATGCAAACAATATATTGGTTTCAATAATCATTAATCATATCAGTTGTTATAGGAATAATGGGGGAAACTGTTGGCAGGTGTTAAATTATGGTTCATATTTTCAACTTTTGTAGAGGGGAATTGGTAACGGGGAGGTGTTAACCAGTAATGATTACATGCATGAATATACTGTGTGTGTGTGTCTTGGGTGTTCCTGACTTCGCTTTACATGGTATGTTTGGTCACTGGAGGTGATGTCCCAAGTGATCAACTTTTTTAAATAAAGGAAAAAGACTTTAAAGACCATTAATCAATTTAATGGCCTTGAGACATTTTTTTTTTTTAATTGATCAGGATCATGGAGGATTTTGAAGCCTTTTGTATCTCGGACTGGAGAAGTGTCCAGCAAAGCACCTTAAGCTGCAGGTGTCAAGCAAAAAAGAAGGTGCCACTTTTTTGTTTTGGCTTAATACTTGCGTACTGGGGGCAGAATTGAAATCCTGTTAAAATCACAAGTACAATTTCCTTGCAGAACTTTGCTCATAGCGATGGCTTTTAAAGTGCCAACATGCCCCGTCACATTAGGACGTCTGAGAGATGTCTGGCACAGTAAACTGTACCCAAATGATGCTCTATATTTCCACAAAAAAAACATTCCACGGTGAAAGAGGAAACAGCACGTCGCTGATTGATGTCACTTTTTCTTCGCGCGCTACCATCACAGACTCTGAAGTTTAATTTCATCACACTTTGAATGCATAATTTAGTATTCCAAGAGCTGAGGTGAATGTTGTCAATATTAATTCTCTTAATATAAATGTGATATATATGTATTGTTATGATATGATTCTGCCTACAGTTTCATTTGCATTGGGTTTTTTTTTTTTTTAATGTAGCGCCCTCTTGCTGTACTGTATCTTGACACTGGGAATTCTGTTAATCAAAACTCCACTGCTGTCTGTTAAATAGGTAAGAAATATATAGTGGTATAGATCTTCACTTTTGTTCTAGTGTAATGAAAAAAAAAACAACGTTTTGTTTGAAAATGGGGTGATTCTCTACAAGTAGTTCTTGTGTTTTAAAGAGGTAACGTTTATTTTCTGTAAATTCTTTTTGTCTTTTTTGCATTTTGTTTTTTATCTGAAAGCTTTGCAGGTAAGCAATAATAGAACAATTAATCAAATGATTATTACCTATAAGAAAACAGTCCCATCTGATTTGCATAATATCCATTAAGGCTCATATGACCGATGGTGGGCACACAACAGATTATAAACATTGTCTGAAATGTAATTGCTAGTTGGAGAACACATTAGGCGTATGAATCTCAGGTCACAGCCTCCACCAAAGTTAATAGGATTGCTGTGACTTCAATCAAGTTTGAGCACAGAAATGGTCGCCGGGGAAGTCATTACCAAGTCTGTGCTCGTATATTGTTAATTTGTTAAGAGCCAAAATAATTCTGTTACTTTTTGACCATGCCTGGGTTGATTTCTCATAGTGTGTGTGCTTAGTTCATTTTGAAAAGATTTTTTGTTTCTCCGTAAATGTTTGGCACAAAAATAAAGGTCTCAATCACATTATGCCTCTTCTAATCAGTGTTTTGGTCTCAGTTTAAGTACAAGCCAGTCCTCTAAACAAACATGCAGAATATGTAAATAGTGAAGGGGAAATTTTAGGATTTGTAAAGCCGAACCACGTCAGTGAGAACTGGATTCAGCATAAGACTCACTGAGCGCAATCAACGAATGACCTTCAATTACGTCTATTCTTCTGACACCGTGCAGTGGAATTATTCACAGACGGCGACCGGAATCGTGTAATCAGGCTTTTATCTGCAATAAAAGGTTAATGTGTTACCAATCTGCATCCCTTTAACATTTAACGCAATGTGACAAAACATTAAAACAATTTAGTCAAAGCATGAAGGTCATGAAATAGAACACATAATATCAGTTCTTTCAGAATGAACACCTTCAAAGGAAAAAACCCAACTTGTTTTATATAGTCATGGATGCTCTATACCAAATCAGAAGTTGTATGCATTTTCTTTACTTGAAGTCACTTAAGTGTACGTACGTAAGCACCTGTGTTACAGCCATCTTGTGTTTCTACTGGTCAACTTTGCTTTTTAAAGCATAAGCTTATTATGCAAATGAAGAAGGACAGCTCACTATTAGATGTCACTAACACTGGACGTATAATTGCCACGCGGTTGGTATAGTGGTTAGCTTTTCTTGCCTTTGCAGCGAGAAGGCCTGTGTTGGAGAGACCCAGTCATGGAGTTTGCATGGGATTGGCACAAAGTGCAGTGGCGTGCACCGACATTTGGAAAGGCAGGGGCGAAAAAGGGCACCTAATGCGCACTGGTGGGGCAGGCGTCACTAGTACACTTAAGGCAGGCAAGTCTGAAGTTCCTGGGGACAGAATTTCATGTGGACCTCCACACATTATAGTTGAATTTATTTCACCGAGATGATCATGTTCTATACAGCCCTGAGTATACATTTCCTCATAGGCAGGGGTGTCAAACATACGGCCCGCTGGCCAGAACCGGCAGGATGCATTTGTTAAAATTTCACATTATGATTACAGTCTAGATTTGTATTTGATACCTGTGACTAAATGTGTTGTGCCTTTGTCGATCCACTGTGATCTCTAAGTTGTTTTGCACACGTGTAAATGGTAAACCTTTGCATAATATGGTTGAGATTGCACTGGTTGAAATTGTTTGTGATACGTTTTGTGAAAAGGTACGTCATTAAATGTTAAAACAAAATATCTTGGTGTTTATAGGTTACTATGCTATTATTTTACTGGTCCGGCCCACTTGAGGTCAAATCACTTTGTATGTGACCCCTGAACTGAAATGAGTTTGACACCCCTGCTCTAAGGACACGGTCATGTAGGGACAGCACGAGCTTCATAACTTTTTTGATTGGAAGGACACTCACAGGAAACAGAAAAGCTGCAAGGGCATCACTTTCTCCTCTAGAAAGGCACTTCTGCGATCAATTATTTTTAAATGTATGTTTTTCTTTTCGAGGCCTCATGTGAACAGCAGCCAGTAGGGCACCTTCTCATGTTTTTGCCACTCTAGAGGACACTTTATTGTGTGCCTTGTGACTCAAGAGGGCATTTCACCGCTGTATGTATGGCAAATTAAGCTTGGATAACTGCGTTTTAAGGTTTGACTTATGCTTCACATACTGTAATTAACACGTTCTCTCTTCACACATGCACACACATCAATGTGTCATCAATGTCGTTGGACAAACATCATCATCATGACACTGTGACAGATGTAAAAAACCCGCCACAAGTGAGCCATGTTGTAAAAGGCCTCATTTATTACTTCATTACACAGCATATTTGTTAATAAAACATCTGCAAAAAATAAAATAATCCTCACTCTAGCTCCTGTGTTATAAGGGAATATGCGACCAGGATCGTTTAAAGCACAGAAGCATCACTCAGACTTTCTTTGCATAGAGCACACCACCACCACTTGTTCCCCTCACACACTCATGTCGGCAGAACAAGCCTGCACAGTACGAAGCTCTTCACTGACCCAGTTTAATTTGCTGTCCTCTAGACTCGAGACTTACTGACCCGTGGGCCTCTAGTGTTTGGGTTCTACTTTGTAAATGGAAAGTAGGAGCATGACTAATTGCGGCTCGACTCTCTGTGATTATCAAAGTTGAGATGTGACTCCGCTGCACTCCGCAGTGCAACACAGAGGGACGTTTTAAAGGGGCATAAATCTTTTTGCTACATTTGCGATTTCTTTTTTTTTTTTTCCTTTTTGTCAAAAAAATGTCCCTTTTTATTATATTTACAAGCTTGAGTCAGAAAAGATAAAATATTCCAAAAATACACCATTGCTGATTTTTATTCTTCTAAATTGGTCCACAGAGTAAATGATGACAATGACAAGGTTATGCACTGTCTATCTACTCGACTCTGGTGCACATCGAAATGAACAAACGCAATAACTCCTACACGTAATTCATTTCTCACCATAATTCATCATTTTTTTTAGCTCATTTGAGCGTCAGTGTTTATTTACACAATCAATTTATTTTTAATAAATGATATAAAAAAAAGATTATGCAAGCTGTTTAAAATCATGTTCAGAGTGTTTTTTTTTTGTCAGATTACGCTTGAGTGGAAGGTGAACCTGATTGACAACTTTCATTCAGTAATTCTGCAAACACTCATACATACAGACGAACACAAACAAGGTTATAGAATATAATAATACCAGCGCCGATTTAAAACCATTCATTTCTTACCTTCATTCTGCCAGCAAAATAATATTAAACTCTTTAAAACTTTTAGTTGGACGTCACATAATGTATGGAAAATATATTTTGCTTTAAAACTGATTTTGAATATAAGTTAAAGTTTTTTCTACACACAGAGTAGAAAAACCCATGGTGGGAGTGGATTTTTCCTTTTTGTGTGTTGTTGTCGATTGTTGTGGTGTCTGAGGAAGGAAAAAACTTGACTTGAAAACATTTGCAGTCCCACATTTTTGGGCTCATAGTGTTTCTGTGAAGTTATTCAAAGTAGAGGTTTGTGTTAAGTTCCACAATTATTCCAGAAATTCCTGAAAATCTGATGCACCGTCAGAGATGACGGCTGTATCAGTCCCTCCTAATCTCAGTTTACTCCTCTTCTGCTGTCCACATCTTTAGGCAATGGTCACGTGTGTAAGTTCAGTGTCTTTTTTCACGAGGGCTCTGAGAGCAGCGCCTGTCAAGTGACATATTTGAGTTTGGGTATCTGTGAATTACATGAGATACTGGACAGTGAAGCTATCCCAGTGGTGGTTGCGGTGCTGTGGCTCTCCACAAACATCGGGTCCAGACAAGCAACCTTGGCAGCAAAAAAAGCATGAATACAATGAAGCACGGCGAAGAGGTTTGAGAATTCCAGCTCCTGAGAGAGAGAGAAGAGAAATCTTCTTTATACTTAATTACATTTGACCTTGCTGCTTCAAAAGTCTATAGCATTTCTTCTCATGTTTTTCAGCGTTACACTTAACACTAGGTTTATGTTACTTACCTTTGCTTCAATAGATTTGGAGTCTTGATTTTGGAATAAAAACTTGATCTTGCTTTTTCCATCATCAGATGATCCTTTTAGTTGAGAGAACTTGTATCTCCACAGCACTGCCTAAAATACAAAGAATACAAAAATGATATCAGTCTCACTTTTCACCCTTTGGTGCTTATTTTAACCATAAAAGGGCCGGAAAATGTCCTGTGAGTAAGTGACTTTGCCCATTTTTCCAGCATGACTTTCAATATCTGGCAGTTGTTTGATATACACTTTACTGCATGTTAAAATAGTGTATTAACAATTTAAAATGAAGAAAACCACAACGTTTTATTGAGAAAAAACACTGCGGTTGTACACAAACAAAATTTGTGTAAAACATGTTTTTGTCTCAATGTGCAAACAATTGGAAACAATTGACAGGCGTTTTTCCAACTCTCTCCTCTCTGGTGACAAAGACACTGATTCTTCGGCTTCCTGCAACAGCATATGTATATATACACACACACACACACACACACAAACTACTTAGTTTGGTGTTTTGGTCTGTTGCATCACCCACTACTGTCAAGAAATTGTGACTGATACTGAACTTCTAAAAAGTCTCAGTACTCTTCTCAAAAACATCTTGACCAGAGAAGAAAAATGAGGGTCTGTAGTGGAGATATGTTAAAAAATAGACGTTGAAGAGGAACAGGAAGTTGACAGCAGACATGCTGGTGTGGATACTTTTCTCCCAGACAGGGAAGCAAAACAGTGAACTTCAGCCACAGTTAGCAGTTACTCTCTCTCTTTCTCTTTCCCTCACTCGTTTTTACAGAGGTGCAAAGTAAAAGTACCACTTTTTTGATAAAGTTTAAAACAGTAGCTTGTTAAAATGTACTCAGTTACTTCTTTTTAACAAGGTTGGGGGTTCTTTCTCGTGCAAAAAGGGGAACAAGGGAACACAAATCTGACATGAATTGTTTTTCATTAAAGGCAAACGTTTACAAATGAAAGTGCTGACAAAATAATGAATAAATATGTAAACACATAATGTATCAGTCAAATGGGTCAAAGGTCACCTGTCCTCATCATTCACCTATCCAGTCACTTGTAATTATAGTCATAACTAATAATCTACTAAATAATAGTACATATATCACCTAACGGGAAAACACAACAACTATGCGTCTCTAGTCACTGCAATCTAATTTATGAATTCCTTCTTGTGTCCCTCGTCCTGATTTCAGGAGATTTAACAAAGCCACAGAAGTTGCCCCTGAAACAGCAGAGTTCAGTGATTTCACTTGTGCTGAAGTGGATAAACAAAAGCTGCAGAGTGAGTCGAACGAATGGCTCTTCAGGTGGAACACTGTCCACGTTTTCCACATGAATATGTATCTGTCCGTGTTACAATATTGTGTCGTAATATAGCTATATATATATTTATTTATTTTTATTTGACACCCTTCTTGATCACTAAAAAACACACATCTCTATTTTTCAGAATGTTAAAACTTTTATTTTATATTATTCTGACAGAATAAGCACCATCATTTTCCTCTTGAGGGTTACGAATGTTCTTCTTAGTCCAAGTGCTTTTCCCGGGACAACACCATAAACCTGATCTTTTTTTTTAAGAGAATACGTGACCCAGCTGTCAACCAGCACAACACAGTGAGACTACAGTGGCAGCATGAATACCTTTAAACGCTGGTAATGAAAATCCAATACAACGCTGTGAATTACTGACACTAATTACACAAATTCTACTGTATGTGTGGTCGGTTCCTAAGTCATCTTTTTAAATCCGGATAAATAATTAAGGAAACCTTTATTGAAGAACACATTTCATACATGGACGCGTTTGGTCGAAGCAGCAGAGGCCGGACATTGCAGCCATATGTTCATTATGCTGAAGTACATTTCACTCAGCCACGGTCACAGCATGTGCACTCCGCTGATGAAAGCTGGTAATGAACTGGTTATTGTGAAGGCAGATATGAACACGAGATCCAAACCTTAACCTTGTGTTTGTTTCTTCAACATAAAAAAAATCTAATCTCCAAATCCCCTATTTCTATTTGTTTCAAATTAGTCAACGTACTCTGCAGTTTTTATTTTATTTTGCACATTTTTGTTATCTGGTGTATTATTGCAGCAAAATATTTCCCACCCAAAGATGTTAAAGCCAGACTATTTTGATGGCATTTTTTAATGCAGTCGGTCGTCACATTAATCTTAATATGTTTGCTCAAGTTTGTTTTTCTCTCAGTTTAACTTCAAGGATGGAGCCACTAGAGTCTTGACAGCTCACTTGCTATAAACACAGCTATCAGCACTTTTTTTTCTTGCATTTGCAAAGTGCTAAAACTAAACCATTTTGAAGCTTATTGCTGCACCCACAGTCACAGCTTGATAATGTTTACCTGTTACCTTACAGTCTTATATACTATAAATCCATCGGCCTCGTTTTCTACATGACACGAGTTTCAATTATGAGCGATCTTTCACACGGCTTTAACCCCTTAACACCGAGCGCATCGCAGACGACACGTTTGTGCGAGCGCACTTAAGTAAAAGTACAAGTATCTTCCCACAAGTATCTTACCAGAAGTAAAACTATGCCATTTACTGTACTTAAGTATCAAAAGTAGTTTTCTGATATAAAATGTACTTAAGTTTTAGAAGTAAAAGTATTTAAAAAGTGAGGAGTAAGAACAGAGCCATGGTGGATCAGTGGTAGGGCGAGTTGTCTTTCAACTGGAAGGTTGTTTCAGCGTATGAATGAGTGATTGGCAAAACTATAGTGTAAAGCAGCTCATCAAGACTAGAAAAGCTCTGTATAAATACAGACCATAATACTAACTCTTCTTCTTCTGAAACAAGTGACAAAGATAGTTAGAGGAAATGTAGCGGAGTAAAAGTAAAAGTTGCTAGAAATATAAATAACAAAGTAAAGTGCAGATGCGTGAATTTAAAGTATTTGTACTTACATGACGTTACATTAAAACACTGTATAATAATATAACAAATAACAACTGGGATTCAGTGTATGAAAGGGTTTAGTTTGAAGTGAGGAGCTTTTCAGGATCAGCATCTTTGTCACCAGAGAGGAGATTAAAACAAATTCTAACTTTGAAATTTGCCAATTCCAGCTTTTAATTATGGAGAAACATTGTATATACTGTGTCAGCTATAGTAGTTTATGTACGGGTTGTGTTTTTGTGCATTTCATTCTCTGAACAACACGCTGGCAACAGTTTTTATTGTGTTCTGAGGGACATTGTTGCGCCACACTGCAGGAATTAGGGCCAGAATCTTAGAGAACAACATGGCAGCGCTTGTGTCCTGCACCGGCACATACTGTAATGTGCACCAGCGGAGGAGTCCACATGGCTCTCAGATTTGGGAAAGAGTCCAAAATGAACTGCAGGCAGAAGTGAGAGGTTTGAGCAGAGGGGGAACCAGCCATCTAAACAAATAAATGTGCTGATACTTTAGAAATGCACACGGGGCAAAAAAAAGCTTATCGGCACCAAAAAGTAAAGAGGGGAAAAAAAAGAAAAAGAAAAGCAGAGGCATTGTGGTTAGTTTCATCACACCGTGTACAACGTCCCACTGAAAGCATCTGTTTCTCTGTGACTGTGTTCCCACTCACCTTTGAAGCTGCATCAAAGCACACAAAGCCCATGCTGAAGTCAATGGTGAGACCCATTAGGTGGCTCTCCATGATACAGGCGTATGTTTTACTCTGCAGTTGAAAGGAAGAGAACAAGATGTTACCCACGAGGTCACAAAAGTCGCAGTGTTTTACGATCTTTACCCATCTAAAGGCCCTAAAAACGACTGAGCTAACAGCGGATGTGAGATTCCAATCATTGCAATTCCCTGCACGTTTTCCAGCGTTCAGGTGCCGACCTGTATTCTCTCCACCTCCAGGAAGGTGGCCATCTGAAAAGCCTTTTCCCAGACCAGCAGCTCACACTCCAGCTCCACGCTGAAGAACATGTCCTCGCCGCTCTCCGTCTGGACGCTGAAGCAGTGCTTCCTCTTGTCCAGAAGGTCGTTATCCTGAGATAAGACAAGCACAAACTGCCAATGCTAATCACGTACAGAGCGATGCGAGAGAGCGATGCAGCTAAATGAAGGTTCATTTCAGTCTGAGGACTGCACCTCAGAGAGCACTTCACTTCTTATTCCCCATATCTTCAACACTCACATTAAGGTAATGGGTTTATACACAACGTGCAGGTTTGTGTTACATCCTCATTCTCACATGTAACGGCAATGTAGGTCATATGTGAGTCTCTACAGGAATAAAGCTCCTATAATGTGTGTCTGAATACATTTTTACAAAGACACATTCACGCGATCAAACTAAGTGTGACCTTGAATCGAAAACTTTAAAGTGCTACAAATGAGGAACACATACAGTAAAGTGGGTGAGTTTTGTTACCGCAGTCCTTGGATTTAGTTGATATTCAGTCAGTGTAGCAAGTGTGGCGAACTCCGTTACCTTTAGAATCTTGCACATGATCTCATACACGGTAAAGCTTTTCTCGGCTCTGGTCCAGTCCCACGTTGTCACCTGAAAATATCACAGGCATTTTATTTATTTATTTATTTATTTATTTATTTATTTCAGATTCCTTTTCAAGAGTGAACACAGCTGCTCTTTAAAACTGCGTTTATTTACAGGCTTCAGAGGAAAGTAAAGTAATGCAAATGCTTGAACACGTGTCAATTAAGAAAGAGCACATGTTTTGCAGCGTAGGGCAAACATCAGACCTATTTAAGTACAACACTATAAATGCATATACATTTAGGCTGAATTGTGTGTTCTGACATAACAAGCTGGCCATGATTAGACTTTGATGTTTGAATGTTTTTTTCTTTTCTTTATTTTGAAATTGTGAAACTCTATTTCGTTCACTGTTGTGCTGTTGTGAATGTTTCTCTGAGGCTTTGCGTTGACTGGTAAGAGTTTAAAAACAACGGAGAAAGGACTTGAAAAGCTCCTCACTTCAAACTAAACCCCTTCATACACTGAATCTCAGTTGTTATTTGTTATTTTATTATACAGTGTTTTAATGTAACGTCATGTAAGTACAAATACTTTAAATTCACGCATCTGCACTTTGTTATTTATATTTCTAGCAACTTTAGAAGAAGAGTTAGTATTATGGTCTGTATTTCAGAGCTTTTCTAGTCTTGATGAGCTGCTTTACACTATAGTTTTGCCAGTCACGCAACATGGGGTTAAGTGTCTTTGCTCAAGGACACTTGCAGAGCCAGGAATTTAACCCACAACCTTCCAGTTGAAAGACAACTTGCCCTACCACTGACCCACCATGGCTCTGTTCTTACTCCTCACTTTTTAAATACTTTTACTTCTAAAACTTAAGTACATTTTATATCAGAAAACTACTTTTTCTTTTGCTTCTGGTAAGATACTTGTACTTTTACTTTTTAAAATGAATTCATGTCTTAAATAAGAGAAAATGTGAATGAGTCAACAGCACGTTCACCTGGAGTGTAATCATCTGTCTTCAGACAGTCTGTCATTTCTTTTATACATATTTATTTTTGGGGTAAATGAAATGCAAAAGGTGCGTTGTCTTTTCCTCTCCTGTTTTTGATTTGCTCAGAACATTTAATAAAAGTGAAGTAATAAAACACCCAGCTACTTTTAACATAATATCATAATATAAATACAGCCTTATTACTGCTATAGGTGGAAAAAAGATAATATAAAGATAACAACAACAACAGCAACAATAATAATAATGAAAACAACAATAATAATAAAACAAGTCCATCCACACTCAAGTGTTGCTTCAAATATAATCCAAAGTGTCAATCCCTATCCATGGCTGGGATTTATTTGAAGAGACCACATGTTTAATAATAAATAAGTCTCAAAACAAGCTGGCTCATATATTCCGCCATCCTCTCACATTAGCATATTTCATTCATATCACACAGCACATCCAAGATGAGCAGGCAAGTTCAGTAATCTATCAATCTTTTCCCATCTTCACTACCATCGACAGCTTATCCCTCTTGTTATAATCACTTAAGTGGCTGGCAGAATGAAAACAGATTTAATGATCATCATCAATCAGGGGGAGGATCAATGGAGCACAAAGGATTATGAGTGAGCTGCTTCCTTCTGATTCCAGCAGGGAAGCATTTTCTCCTTCAGCGATACATAAACATTTAATGAGACATCCCGCGTGGAGTCGAGCCACGCCACGTTCAAGCACTTGGCGCATGCGGGCAAATAGAGACGAAGGGTCCAAACTTACAGGTGGTGCTGAGAACTTGAAGAGCGAGGAACCTCTCAGCGCGAGGAACTTTGGCAAATACATTCGGTCCTGAACGGAGTCCTGCTCCTTCTCGTCAACCCAGCCCATGTAGATAATCTATCCAAGGTTAAAACACATTCACATGTATTTAATATCACAAATAAAGCCTTTACCCAAATGATCACAAGCAGAACTATGACAGGTTACTTTAATAATCCCCATCGGGACACAGCCATCTAATGTCAAAGAAGTAGAAATGAAGGAGACACAGAAATGCTAAAAATACAACTCCCATATTTATCCCGGTGCTTAAAGCAGTGAAAAACCCATTAACAGATGTTAATATCACACTGACGCTGATAAAAGGAGTAACACATGACAGCTTGTGATGCGTCCAACGACAGTAAATGTAATATGAGACGATGGTACCAGTTGCCACATAAAAACTATTTCAAAGTATTTGTTTCTCACATTTATGGACCTGATGTCTTATTGAAATAATTATGTATTCACAGAGGAGAGCTAATAACCACTGTCAGGCGCCGGGATGCTGATGTCGAAAGCTCAAAGAACTCGAATCTTTGTGAGTCTTGTTCAGATTGGGTCAAATTGGATTCATTGATATGTTGAGATGTTTTAATATATACAAGGCATGCATTATCAAAGCCTCATCTGTTTCAGTGTTGACAGTAAACTATTTCATGATGTAATGTGGACACTGCACAAACATTTGCATGGAAGATTGTGCTAATTTAAAGTAGTTCCTATAGGCAGGTAGATGCATAAAAGAGAATATATAATAGGCTGTGTTACAGTCAATGAGGACTAACAATAGAAAATAAATAATGTAATTATATATCAATCTACTAAAGTGGAAGCTGGAGGCTGTGTAGGTTGAGAGCAGGTGATGCTTTACGTCTTTATACCACCCACTCTCAAGTTTTTAAGAGAAGAAAAAAGAGGTTAGACCAACGGGGAGATGAAAAGAGCGAGCACAGAACACACCCTCAGCTGCGGGTTTTTCCAGTTTTGATTTCAGACATCAAGACTTTCACACCATCACTCCTCATTAATGTCAGGCAGAAAATCAACCTTAGTAAAGCGTTTACTTGTTTGTCATTTTTTTCTCTTCTGTATTGAGTATTTATTTATTTATGTATTTATTATTTTGATGGATCTGCTGAATAAGCCAGTGAAAGATTGGGGACGAGCAGTCACATCCCTTGCAGCTTAATTTTTCAAATGAATTGTCAAGTGAATTCACAAGCCAAGAAAAAAAAACAACAACAAAGAAATACTGAAAAAAGAATCCCTCTCTCGTGTCGATGCCCCTTGTTTGAACTGAAAGATGACACTGATCGTTCACTGACTGAAGGCAGTGAAATCCCTTCCCGATCGTATCTCTATGGGTTAGAATTTAATGATGCAAACACTTTCTTTTGTGTTGCAAGAGCAAAATGGGGCTGTTTTCTTTCTTTCTCTGACTGACTGGCCTGCTTAGTTTCAGACATTGGGTAAAATACACAAAATAAAATAAAATAAAGAATTGGCAGGAGCTCTGCTGCTACGGGAAGAAAACAACCTACCTGCTGGTTGACTGGGAAATTTCTGTTAATCTTCTTCACCTGTTGAATTTAAGAGGAAAGTCAATAAGTCATTAAAAATATCCGACACTCACAATCAGGCACCCGTTAATGTCCGAATACGTTGAAGTATTTGCAGGAGCGACTGACAGTCAGAGTGATCATTAGTAATGTGTAAGAATAAATAAACTATGATGTTAACCCCAGCACCGAATAAATACCGTTAGAGCCACTTAAAAAAACACATTACAAAAATGAGAAAGAAAGAAAGAATTATTTCCACAAGGACACAAGGCTTTTCCTAAAAAGAAATCCATTAAAAAAAATCCATTCGCTGTGGTAATAAAGGCAGGGAAAACTACTAAGAGATCAGTGAGCCTTTAAATTAAAGCATTCTGCTCAGATCCCAGGTATCACTCGCACCTAATTCCTGCCGCACTATCAATATAACTCTTTCTTAGGAGCTGAAGACTAAATTAAGCTGTCCAGGCCCGATACCGTCCTCCAATAGAGGCGAGAACTCTGCTCTTTGTGAAAAGTTACTGAAGTTAGGGAGGGTTTTTTTTTGGTTTTTTTTTCTCAGCGTATGCAGGAAGTGAAGGGAATGCAGCCAGAAAAGTGTAAAGATTTGAGCTGTGAGGAGTTGGATATACGAGAGCAGTGACGGTGGGTTTGTTCGGGTGCAGCTGTGAGTTGTTGAGGCCAGTCACCGCTTACTGCAGGGCTGACATCAATTAGGAGAGGCTGAGGAGTTTACAATCTTCAAGTGATAACTCACACATCTACTCTGTCTAAAAATACATACAGCATCATCCTCCTGTCACTGAAATCACTGCTCAGTCTTCCCTATTGTGTCCTATGGCACATTTCTATAAACATTGATTCTTGCACATTTTAATCAATGCCCAGTTTTTTATTCATAGTTCTATTCCTACATTTGCTGTCTTCGGGTGACAATCAACAGACGGAATGTTTGCTCGTTTTAAGCAACATTAAAGCTGCAGTGTCTATATTTTATAATACAAACACACATTATGATTTCACATAATGGTTGCCACGTGCATGTGTTTTCTCGGCAACTCCGCGTCGCGCCGAAACGGAACTAGTTCACGATCCTACACGTGGGACGGCGGCAGCTCAGTGGTAGAACGAGTCGTCTTTCAACTTGAAGGTTGTGGGTTTGATTCTGCCAGTCTACATGTATCCTTGGGCAAGACACGTCCCCCCCATGATGTGTAATAGAAATGGATGTGAATCGATGAATGGCAGAAACTGTTGAGTAAAGCAGCTTTTAGTGGTCATCAAGACTGGAAAAGTGTTATATAAACACAGACCATTTACCTTGACCTTTGTTTTAATCTGGACTTTTAATCTTAATTTATTCCTGTTTTATTTTTGCCTTATAGTCATCACTGGGGTTTGTCTTCTCCCTGTAGGTTCTGTGGATTTCCTGTTTTATTTTGACACTTCCACTTTGTTTGGACACTGACCTCTTGTTCTTCCCCACTTCCTGGTCTTTGTCTGCTTTCCCGCCTTCTTGATTACCTGCCCCGCCCTAATTAGCTTCACCTGTTGCCTCTCCCTTCCTCATGTGTATAAATACTCACCAGCTGGGCTTTGTTCTCTGCTTTGCTTGTTGTACCCTGTTCTCCCTGTGTTATGGATCTTTTTTTTTTGCTTTTTGCTTTGGATGCTTTGGACTTGGATGTTACCTGCACTGACCTCATGTTGTCCCACATTAAAACCACAACCACCTCTTTTGATGCTAAAGGGTCTTTATTCTGGTCTGGAATCAGTTGAAGGAGAGAACGCTGCAGACAGGGTGAGTTTTTTTTTTCTTCTTCTTCGTCCTATTTCATACGTGAAGCAGCAAAGCTGCTGTGAGGGAAATGTGGCACTCAAAATTGACTTTCTTTATTTGGATTATTTTTCTTGACAGTTTAATGTGTTAATGAATTCAGCGAGGCCGGTCATTTCAGCAGCTCACAGGTTTTGGTTACTTGGTAACGACAAACATGTCCAGCGCCTCGGTGCAAAAATACCTCTGGCTTCTCCCATTCATCTCAACAGTTTGACAGAATAAACACCGAGAGTACTTTTTTGCTCAGGTGTGTTTATATAGTTGTTGAAAATTGCCTTTAGGTTGTGCTGGAAATAAAGGACATAAGCCACTCTATATTGCACAGTCTTATAGCCTCTGTATATACATTTTAACATAGTAATGGAAAAAAAAGCATATCACCATATGCACACTGCAGCTTTAATTACTTCTGAGTAACGAATAACTCCAGGATTACATCATTACTGTCCAACTGTATATATGTATATACATAGGACTATGAAGATGCATTATACATGCATACATTAACACAGCTCCATATGCTTGACACAGTTTACCATGCGTCCCTGAGGAGTATTACAAAGCCTAAATCATCATTGTGAGTTCTAGGGTAGGATGGCGCTTGTTCTGGCCACACATGTGCTCAGTCACCAGTGGGCTTTTATTAAGAAAGCAATTATTGGTGTGCCTTCTGTGTCTGTGTAATGGACTGGCAAATTCTCTGTGTTGTCAAAAGTATCTTTTTTTACTTTCGGGTTCAAATGTTTGCACTGAAATCCTGCAAGTGCTGCATGGAATGAGCTGCAGAAGGAGTTGAAGCCTATAGAGTTATTCTCACTAAATACTTTCCAACTCGGGATGAAAGAACTGGAGGCAGACTGACAGATTCCCCGAGATGTCACTTGGTTGAACTAGTCGAGAAGCTGAATTCTTCAGGGGTTCATTTTTTTTATTTTGTGCTTTTTATGCTCTGTTTTATTCTTGATGAGATTGCTTAGTGCTTATAGTCCTGACAATGGTTAGCACTGTTGCTTCACATAAAAGAAGGTGCTGGGTTTGATTTCTGTGTGGAGTTTGCATGTCCTCCCCGTGCCTTTGTCTTCTGTTGCATCCTGACACCTTGGGTCAGGTAGGTTGGTCCATTGTGGCGACATGCTCAGTCACAGCGGCTGTGAACAACTCATTTTGTGGTGCAATTTCAGTCCTTTCCTTTCATAACTGTTACATAAAAAGTGTCCTTAAATAATCCAACTGGTGATACGCGTTACTTCCTGCCAGTATTTAGGAAGATGATTAAATTCCAATCCAAGAAACTAATCCATCAGTAACCATCACTCAATATGTTGAGGGGCGCTGCCTCAGAAATAATCAGGAGTCCGTACCAAACATGACCTGACCTGAGATGAGCAGTGGCCACGTTTCAATGCTTGCTGATAGGAACAGACAGACATTTAATTTAAAAATTGCCCCATATTTTGTATCTGCGTCTCAGCCAAAGCTTTTCAGTCTGAGCTGCCGTTCAGTTCACTTGTATTCCATGCCAAGGCTAAAAGACCTAAGCTGATACAGAGAGCATTAACAAAAAAAATAATGAATCATGGGTGTGAGTCAAACCTTAACATACACTCTAGATGTGAACTGATTGTGAGTCATACTTGGAGAAAGCTAAAAGAAGTGTTCAGCCTGCAGTAGCGGCTGCTCTGTTGTGTAGCTGGCAAGTGGGAGTCGTTAGAGCCAATGGAGCAACACTTCCTTCATAATGCTCCCCAATCGCCTTCAATGATGCCTTCAAACGCACCGCTAAACAAACTCACAAGTGGTTTTGTGAGCGCGAGGATGGTCCCACGAGCTACCAGGCCCAAACAATGAGGAACCTTTATGGGCATCTGTGGAGCACAGAGACCTGAGCAGTTTTTTTTATAATGAACAGAACAATACTGACGACAAACAGCTCAGGTCAAATGTCAAAAACAAAGTAAGTCCACTGCTTGTGCGTCTCACTTCATTTAGCTGCCCTGCTTAAATCCGTGGGCTTCATTGATCTTCTTCTTTTTTTTCTTTGTTAAAGGTCCATCTATGAATATTCATTTAGTCTTTTAAACCCAACTTTGAAAAGGCAAATCCTTCAAATAGATTCTCAACTTTTACATTATTTATTTCTTTTTTTGTATATAACGTCATTCTGGGACTCATCTGCAGCACAGTCAATCAAATCAATCAAACACTTTGTCACCAAAGGGCAATTGCAGGAGCAGCAGTGAAATAAACCACAGGGCAAAGACGTGCGTGTCACATAAAAGGCTTCAAAACACAAATAAAATGTAAGAAATAAAACGAGGCGCGTCAAACACGATGAGTACCATATTTTAGAGTCAAATGATCAACACTATAGTTCATTCTCATGTTGTTTTGTTTTGGTTTTTGTATCTAAGCTGCAGTTTCACATTCCGATTAATAAAGTATTCTATCGACCATCTGGCAGTGAGTTTATATGTGCTCCTGTTACCTTTTCCTCGGGGAGTTTAGAGCCGGCAGAAGGCATGAAAATAGTTATTATGCCGTTTGCTTTTGGCGACGAGTTAAGCAGTGTGTTGCAAATGTATTGTTACTAGAAATGATATTCTGAGCAGGAGCACAATGTTTCTAAATGACAATAAATACAAGTAAGAGTTAATGCAACACAAAACATTCAAATGAGAGAGAGAATAAAAATGATTATCAGTGAACTACTCATTAAAAAATCAAGCTATTCTTGGAAAAACTATTTAAGCTACTCAAGGGAGTGGGGTTGTATAAAGTATTTATGCATAGAGTGTGTAAAACAGTAGACATCGTTCAGTAAGCCATGAGAACCAGAATAGGATGTACGTGTTATTTTGATGTGAACAAGGAGAGCAGGGAAAAAACAACCTTATAGGAGCCCATAAGGAAAAATATCAGTAAAATCCCTACTCTTTATTATGTTGTTTACCATGCTGTGAGGCAGCCCTCTGAATGCATGTAGGAGTATGTTGAGAAAATATTGTGTCTCAGGGAAGAGTTGTCTGACAGCATGGCAAACCTATGAAAATATTTAAAACATGGTGCAAAGTTGGATTTGCTTTGTTTTTGTTGGACCTTGTTTACGAGGCTACGACACACATTCTCTGACCCTGTTCACATCAAAACAAGCAGATTGTGTTTTCAGTTCTCCCGTTTCTCAGTGTGCTGAACATTGTCTATACTTTATTTTTATATTAGCCTCGACTTATGAAGCTTATTAATATCTGACTTCTCCTTTGGCCATGTCAGAATCACGTTTGCTCGTATTTACATTCATTTACATGTCATTCCTTTTAGGAGAAAGTGGTGAATGGTCTCATATTGCAACTTTTCTAATCTTTGACCACTCAGAGCTGCTTTATACAGCAGTTTTGCCATTTGCCAACGCATCTATGTGAAGCACATTTTCTATCACACGTCTTTCATACCCACTGACACGCTGCCGACACAGCCGTCAGGAACAATGTGGGGTTAATTGTCTTTCCCAAGGACACATCGGCATGTAGGCTAAAGCCGTGTTTCAACCAAGTGGAACAGTTCCATACGGTACGGTACAACTGATTCATATTAATGGTGCCCTTCTCTTGAGGCACCAGAGTAATGGTAGGTACAGTACAGGTGGAGCTAGAGCCATGACAGTCAGCTGGTTGGGCGAGTGTCACTCCCTTGCGACCGCAGTCTATTCTCATACAAAGCTTGATGTCTTGTCAGCCATAAACTGAGCACAAAAAAAGTTCCTGGATGTCCTTTGTTAGACTTAAACTTCCTTTATTGTCATTGCACGAGAAAACACAACAGTGAATCTGGCAAAAAAAAAAGTGTTTTTGTTTGAAATTTTGTTGTCTGGCAACTGAAAAAAACAGCATCGAATTTGTTGTCTGCACACCGGTATGACGTCGTGCTACGTATCTCGCTGATGCAGCCACAGGGCACAGCGCACACCCGCCTACCAAGTCAAGGTACTCTTGTGAAAAGAGGCCTTGATCTCTCTGTGTCTTTTATCGAGTTAAATAAAGCTAAAATAAAATAAAAGGTACTGTTTTTAGTCGGAACGCAAGCCTGACCGAGGGTTTTACTGTTCCAAACCATAGCATACTGTATCAAAATGAACTGTGCCATGATGAAAATATGGCTCAACAGTTAAGAATCGAACCCAAAGCCTTTCAGCTGTAAGTGGACTCGCTCAACCACTGATCCACCAGCACCGAAATCTGTGCGTCTTGCATTCAGCCATTTTCAGAGCAAAGAATAAACTCCCAATTGTTCAGGCCTGTCTGGCAGTGAGTCATCAACATTAGGTTTAGTGTATCCCTCACTTTGTCCACTCCAATTAACCAGGGCTCCATTATCCCCTGTAGACCTTTACCGCTCTAACACACACACACACACACACACACACAGCAATGGACACAGAATAATTACAAAAGCCCTGTTTTTCACTGCTGCTCTCTCCGTGTTGTGTCGATGTCATGTTGAGAGTGAAAAACCACTGTGACATTTTGGTTACATTTTACCAGTCGATGGCTCGGGAGGCTCGGGAAATGTTAATCTGCAGTTAACTGCACGGAAACGGAGGGAAAAAACCCAATCAAAATCTCCTGATAAACATTTTCAAAATTGGACAATTTTTTTTTTTTGTCTGGGTTTTGTGTAAGCCAGCAACACACGCAATGAAGCTTGTTGGCAGTGTTTGTATTTGACTCCCCCTGCTGAGCATCATCAGCCGTCTGGAAACACAAAAACACACTGCGTTTCTTTTTTTTTCGTCTTCCATATCAGCTGTGGGAGAGCTGGAAAAATATGTTCCAGCAAAGACAAAAGAAGACTGCATTGTTATTCCTTTTTGTCTTGCCAAGTATCTTTATTACATAATATATTGTGATGAATTATAGATAATACAAGTGCAAGGATTTAGCTAGAGGGAGAACTGTTAGTGTAGAGCAGAGCAATTTCGGTTATTTTGATCTCACGTTCTTAGAAATGAGTAGCGTGCGCTTTGCTTGGTGTGAAAAGGCATTAATACGTTTGTACTTGCTGTGTTGACATTTACAAAGGGACTGTTGGATGATTCATAAACTCAACACCCTACCTAATACCTTATTGGTTTACATGGGTGACTGCAGGAGCCAGCAGACCTTCAGTAAGAAAGTGTTATTGTCTTATCTTACTCACATTGTGCTTGGTGAGACCGGAGATGTTGCTCACTATTGCCTGCAGCCAGTCCAAACAGTCCTCTGCTGTGGGGAACTGTATAACTCCACTGCAGACGCCGTCCACAGCAATAACCTGGAAAGCATTTTTCCTGAGCAGATATAGAGAAATATATATTAATCCAAACACTCTTTTACAGTGATTCACATATCTAAATCAGAACCCTTCATTTTCCTTGGTCTAATGTGTAAGAATAAGTGACATCTAATGGTTTGACGGAAGCTCACTCCTCCTTTTTCCAAGTCAGTCAGGGAACTAAAATGATCTTGTGGCTGATTTCTCAAATAAGAATATGCTACAGAAACATGACGGTGCAAGATGGCTGCTTCTGTACTACAACACCCTTGCCTAAAGTTTATATCAGGCTCATTCTAAGGTTATGAAGACCAACCACATTTTATTTTGAAGCCATTAAATACTAGTTAAATACAATTAAAAACAGGCAGTATATTCAATTTCTGCCAATAAATCCACCCAAATGTTGCACAGTGGACCTTTAAAACTGCAACTCTATGGTTGGCGTATATATTTTTAACTTCATTCGTTTGATTTTGATTTCCACTTACTTTTTATGAACCAGTTAGTGTGTTAGTCTTTTCAAAATCTCTAACAACTGTGAAAGTTGTGTGGTGTGTACCCAGCTTAAGCCAAGTTAATTGGCTGTTTGTAGCGCACAGACACAGTGTTGTCAATCTTCTTATCTCACTCTAATCATACAAACAAATATTAAACTATTCCTTTGAATGTGCCAGCAGATTTTTGGAGAGGACAAAAATGACATGATAAATCAGACTAGAGTTAGTCTTCATCCTAAACTAAAAAAGATAAAAGAATACAGGGGGTAACCAATCTTAAAAAACAAACAAACATATGATCCCAATTAATGTGCTAAAACATGCCATGGTTGCTGTTTAATGTACAGCAGGGGTTCCAAACTAAAACACATTGTGTTGAATCATAACAAGGGGTTATGTTTTCAGTCATGTTTATTTGTGAGCTGCATAACTCATGGATCGCCTTCTCAGCGAGACACTGTGAGACACTGAGCATCCTTAGTAGAGGTTTGTTCTCTCTGAGATCTTTCTGAAGTTTTTCTTCTAGAAATGTCAACATTTTTATTATTCATCACAAAGGAATTTATATTCACTCACAGAAGCTCAATCGCAGACTGACTCTTATATAACACACTGTGCCTGTCGCACACATAGCGCCATGCTGTGACCACACTGTCTCCATAAAACACTCTCAATGCTCACATTTTGAGTTCAGTATTGAGTTTTGTGTGTTTTGCGCAGTGGTTTGGTTGAATTATCCATTCTGGTCCATCAGAAATATGACAACTGCCGCCTGGTCCTTGTCGTCAAAAAGGCGTGGGAACCTCTGATCTCCAACGCAGCGAAATGACTGTCTATGTATTGACAGTTAAATGGTTTAGTACATCACGCATCCACTGTTGCATTCGGCAGTGAAGCAGGCACACAGATTTAGTGTAAGCAATGTTACGGCCCAATTGTTTGGTGTTCATCATGAATGGTTTAACTGGATATAAATACTTGCAAAACATATTTTCTGCTCCATTTGAAAAAGCCCCCTAAGCACCTAAAATGTAAACCATGTCAGCACTACATTAGCTCTGCAAGTGAGAACGGATCTCACTGACCCTGCAGAACGAAGCCCCTGCAGTTTACCTGCAGACATCAGAGCCCGGCATGTACTGTGACAGGCGGGAGTGTAGCAGTGGAATAAGGCGCAAGTCCACCCATCTCTTCTCCCAGCGAAGCCCTGGGGATGTGGGCCAGGACGAACAGGACAGCGTGTCCTGCAGAAGCGTGAAATTCAAGTTAGAAGAGCTTGTCGTTTCCCCATCCACCACATTTCTAACAGGTGACAAGTGAGGAGCTTGAGTGCTGCTGCCGCTGCCGCTGCTGCAGGTACACAACAGGCAGGACTACAGCGAGCACAAGCTGCAGAGGGGAGCTGATTCACCCTCCTCAAAGGATAAAGATAGAGCATCCCAAACAGCCAGCAGTGACAGCTGCATGAATACAACTTCCTGGCAGTGGAAATGCTGCTGCATGGTCACAAAGGGACAGTTATAGAATCTGTCAGTCAAAGGATGATGCAGTCAGAAAGATGGTGAGGGAAAAAAAAATAAAAATACCGTGTTGTTAGGATGGTAGTTTAAGTGCAGACCACTGTCACACAGAGGAGAGGACGTCCCACTACTCTGGTCACTTGGAATGCCTGAAAGTGCAGCACACACACACACACACACACACACACAGCCAATAAACTCAGTGAGACACTCATATTTATTTCAAGATTTCCAAGTTCACCGTATCACAACCTTTCAAAAGAAATGGTGAGTTGCTTTGTTCTCTGCACATGAGCTCCCTCCTGTCCTGTGCCAGTTAACTGCTTGATTGGCCAGTGGACCTGGCTTCTGTGTATATATATATATATATATACACATATTTACTTTGTCATAACAACCAAGTCCAAGAGTAGCAGCTGAATTTGTTTTTGTTGTCTTTTATTTTTGTCTCGTCGACTAGAGTTTGTCACCAGGACAACCAGTCCTACAGAGAAAGTAATGGCAGCTATAAATACTCGGTTGATTATTCTGCACAGCAAAGAGCATATAGAAGTCTCTCACATGTGCAGTCCTCACACAGCGGCAATTTCAGAAAGGCGGGCGTCTTCTTTAAGAAGGAGACCGTGAGAGTCACTTCTTCGCCAGCATTTCTCAGAACTTGGACCTGGAAGGTAATAAAAGGAAAAAAGAAATCTGAGAATATTTTTATAGCAAGAGCTGTAACATTTTTACTGATTGTTTGCTGTGATGAAACACAGTGTGTCAATATTTGGCTAAGAATGAAAACACAAGATGAAGGGTTTTATTTTGTCTCTGCTTTAAGCTCCGTATACACAGTTCTTGCAGTTACATCTAAGACAAAAAATGGTTATACATGAAAAATATATAGATCATTAAGTGAGACAAGATAAGCTGTTGAGAGAGCGGCGAAATAAAATAAGAGATATGAGCTGACGGCTTACCACTTCTTCATGGCGATAGCTTCTAACGTTTATTCCATTTATCTGGAAACAAGTTATATTGTTACACTAAATAACACAGCAGGCATCACATCACTGTAACTCCATCTTCAACTTGATTAATGAAACAGCACAATAACTCTTGAGCCCAGGACACATAGTCCCAACGGTCCAATCGTGTCCATCGCCCTGATCGAGGAGGTTTTTGCGGCACCGTTAGCCTTTGTTGGCATCAACAGGAGCCGTGCCCTTGTCTTTATGGACAACTTGGCATTTTGAATCTGTGTTGCTGTCCATCAATGAGAACGAACGCTGTGATTTACTGTTAACCCAACATAAAGAAATGCATAAGGTGGTAAACTGGTCCAAAAAAAGGAATGAATTAAGTATTGATCCCACACAGACTGGTGTTACAGAATCTCTTCCATTCAAACCTCTCCAGCACCATGGGCAAGACCAAAGAGCTGTCATAAGACATCGGTGACAAGATTGTAGACTTGCCTCGTGCAATCTGGACTGGGCTACAAGACAATCAGGAAGAAGCTTGGTGACAAAGACACCCCTGTTGGTGCGATAATTCAGAACTCAGAAGAAATACAAGATAACAGTCAATCGCCCTCACTCTGGAGCTCCATGCAAGATCTCACCTCATGGTGTAAGGATGAATTCCGAGAAAGGTGAAGGATCAGGCCAGAATTACATGGTAGGAGCTTGTTATCTCAAGAGAGCTGAGACCACAGTCGTCAAGAAAACCAGAGATAACACACTTTGTCATAATGGATTGAGGTTGTGCAGTGCCTGCAAGGTCCGCCTGCTCAAGGAAGTACATGTACAGGCAATAAACACCTGAATGATTCAGCGAAGGCTTGGGAGAATGTGATGTGGTCAGATGAGACCAAAATTGAGCTCTCTGGCATCAACTTGACTCGCTTTGTTTGGAGGCAGAGAAATGCTGAATATGACTCTAAGAACACCATCCCCATTGAGAACCTCCTGGCCTCGGTCAGAAAACTGAAGACGGGTCTTCCAGCATGACAATGACCCAAAGTGGCTCAAGAAGAAGCACATGAAGGTCCTGGAGTGGCGACCTTAATCACATAGGAAATCTGTGGCGGGAGCTGAAACTTTGAGTTGCCAAGCAACAGCATTTGGAGAGCATCTGTAAAGAGGAGTGGACCAAAGATGGACACGATAATCTGACCTCTGTGCTTGACAACAAGGGTTTCTCCACCACGTACTAAGTCACGTTTGCTTCAGGATGAAATCCTTATTTCACTCAATCAAATACAAATTAATTTATAACCTTTTACTTAATGCATTTTCCTGGATTTCTTTGTCGATATGCTGTCTCTGTTAAAATAAACCTACCATAAAATGATGGACTGTTTATTTCTTTGTAAGGGGGTGAACTTAGAAATTCAGCAGGGGATCAAATAATTATTTCCCCCACTTTTAAAGTCTGCTTATTAAATTTGGACTGAAGCGTGTGCCTTTGTGATAACATAAACAAACTGGAAGACTACGTCCCCCTTTTTATATGTGCAACTAACAGACTACTACCACCTGGTGGTAAAGTAAATCATTTCTTTTCATGCAGGTGCAGAACGTTGTGTGGTCTGTGGTCGCTAAGTGTGTGCGAGTGTATGCCTCTGCTGGGCAGCATCGCAGGTGGTTGTCTTGCTTTTGTGCCGATTGACCCTTAGACCATTGTGTCCTGGGCTTTATGAGTGGCGTACAGAAAAACACAGCTGCCATAAATAGGAGATGAGATGAGGGAAAGCATTCATTTTTTTTCCCATCAAAATTCATGTGAAATTCAAATGACAGATGAATGATTCTGGATAGCGATACCGCCATAGGAAACACACGACCATTCAACACACTCTAGTGAACGTGTGGCACATGAATTATTGAAAGAGCGGTGGATTGTTTTGCAGTGTAGAACTGGCTAAAACAGACATTAATGTAAATTGTGACATTTTACCTGAAGGATACCGTCTCCGATAAAAAGCAGTCCAGAGAGTTCAGCTGGAAACAGAAAACCACTTTTGGTAAAAAAACCAACTAAAACAAAACAGCCAAATAAATGGCAGTAAAAAAATGATAGTATACACTAATGTGTGTATATATATGTATATATACCTTTTTGTTCTTTTGATATCTTGGAAATGACGACAGGGATTTTATGCTCTGCTCCACCCTAAGGAGAAGCATTTAATCAAACTGAATCACAAAGGTATCACGAACACTGAGGAGAGACACAAAGACACTTGAGAGCAACTCAATTTCCAGCGAAACCCTCTACTAATGCTGTTATGGCAGTTTTACAAGAAAGTAATCAATAACACTTGTTCGGGCTTAATTTAAAGAAGTTGGGAGGAGCGGTCTAATCGGCTACGATCTAAATTACCTTGATGCTCAGACCGAACCCTCCAATCGTCTGCCTCCTGATCGTTACAGTCCTCTCCTGGAAGAGATTCAGTTAGAGAGAACAAATGAGTTCAGGCTGCCACTGAACCTGCAGAGACTCTGACAACAGGGCTTCTCTCGATTCAATCACAGCAAAATAAAAGTAGCACTGATGGAATGATGCAAAAAAAAAACGTATACATGTCTGTGTACGTGTCCAGTTGTGGTGCACAGGTAGCAGTGATGATATTTTTTGTATGTGCAAAAGTGGCTGTAGAGAGTAATAATTCTGTGTATTTCTTTCTGCGAATTGTTAGTGGGTGTACTTTATGCACAGAAAGCAAAAAAATCATACTTTTTTTTATTCACCTCCACTGAAATATGTATGCAATAAAAACAACTTGAACTTGGAAAAGATGTGGTGGGCAAATGCCAAGTTTCATTTTGTGTAATTCACACCAGAAAAATGAAATTCCGCCAAAAGAATGTGTCGGATTCTCACATCGATTCCTGTTAAATGTATTAAAATTTTAAAAAACATCGACGTTTACCATCAGGTAATAATATAAACAGCATTGTAGTTTTGGAGCCACGGGCAACAACCACTTAAACATTTGTTTTGTTACATTTCCAAAGAAAACTGGAAATGGGGGCAGAGCGGATTTAGAAAAAAGAAGTTTTATCATAACTGGTAATAATCTGACTAGTTGTTTCCATCGTCCTCTTATCCTGTCATTTTTTTTAATTTTCACTTAATTTCTTGTATTGTATGTATCAGGAATTTTTGATTTGGGCAGAGAAAAGGAATTGGCTCGTAACAGGGAGGTTGCTGGTTAAATTCCGAAAAAGGCAAAGAGCTGGGGTGCTCCTGAGCAAGGCGCCCATTGCTTCCCGGGCACAGATTTAGTTCTGCCCACTGTGTTCACCGACTCACCGATGCTGTAAAGTCTGCACCAGCAAGTGTACTGTTGTGCTTATGTGGTTTAACCCACGTCTTCGCCCTTTTGTGTAAATTAGAAAATGATCTTTCAAAGGACAAAAATCACTTTGTCCGTTTGTCTTTGAAGGTTATTTTTTTTGCTAAATGAATAAGATCATCATCAGAAAGGACACGGATTTGACGCTCATCAGATTAATTTGTAAACAAAGTTTAGAAAATGAACATTACACATTCTCTGTAGCAGTTGGTGAATTTCTATTTATAACCACGTTTACCTTTCGCAGAATACATCGACTCATGCAAATGTGTCGTTAGCGTTGAAAACCCCAGTGTCTTTGTGCTGTAACCTTCACATATGGACGTGTTTCGTACCTTGATTGTGCGAGTGCGGCGCGCGGTACGTGAGCGCTCAGTAATGATGAGTGAGGCCGCGTTACTTACACTTGAATAAAAAGGTTCTCCTGACACGCAGATGACATCTTGTTCTTGAATGGTCAGAATATCTTTGGCCAAGTGCAGTCGAATATTAAATGGCTCCTCATTACCTTCTTGCATCAAATAAATCCCAGTCTTTGTCTGCGAACAGTCAGAGAGAAAATCTCATTCATCATCCCTCCATGACTAAATTAACTGGCCATGAAATGAAATGTCACTGAGAATACTTGTTGCAGGGTGAACATGGAAATTAGGATACAGGGTTTAGGCAATATCAGTTATTACTTTTTTTACTATTTGGCTTGTTAGTGCTAATGTTGTAACAAATAACAATTTCAAGCACTGTGAGAAGTAAACACATTTAGACAAAAAGGAAAATACAACACTACTACTTTGACTATGATTCATTAAAAAAATGTTGTGTACTTAGTATGAATCCATGCTGAGGAGAAAACAAACTCATTTATTTAAAGGCGGATCATGGCAACAAATTAAGAAGCTGTGAAATTAAGAGGGCAGAATCGAGTTCACTCTCTCCAGTTGAATTTCCCTGCCTCACCCACAGCAGGTGTGAGGACCGGGTGTGTGTTTCCAATGATCCATTAAAAACATGCTAATCCGCATAAATTTACATTTTGCATATCCTTCACCCTCTCCCTGACTAATTGCAATCCCCGTTCTGTCCTTGACTTAAAAAAGGGCCTGAATAAAAAAAAAAAGGAGCCCCTTCACCTGACAAGACTGTTAATAGAAAAAAGACACTGGTGTCAGCATCCTTGTCACCTAGGATACAACACCCATCAGTTGACAAGACAGCCGGCTGCATTGCTGCTCTTCTCACAGAGAGCGTCTCAACCGCGGGTCGGACTTGAATCAAAGTCAGTTTACAGAGCACATTATCTTTCACCTGTAATGAGGTAAAGCAAAGCAATATGCTTGTGCCCGCAGCTGCAGCTGCAGCGTGAGAAATGGAGCGACGGGAGCGAGGATTCATTCACATTATTCACCGTAATGTGCACGTGAAAACCATTAACCAAGCAAAATGAGGGCAGTTGTGCCGTCACTGTACAAAGTCAGGTCAGGCCGTGTTTCACATGCTCGGGTGTTTTTTAACCTGTTGTATATAATTAACACTTTGCATGATTAGCCTCACCGCTCATGTCTCACACTCATGTTTCATTACTCTCACTGCCGTCAATTATTATCCAAATCACTGTCTCCAATCTGACTACCTGCACACGACTGCTGTTACACTGCCAACAGCAGGAGATACTGTGTGAAATGAGAACAGCGCGTTATACCACGAAAGGGTATAATAGTGAGGGGAATGTTCACTTTATTTACATGGCGTTAGAGAATTATGTTAGTTTGACTAAAACATGATGAAAGTCCACGTGAACAGTCTGACTGAATAGATAATGGAAAGGACAGAAGACAGAGAAGAAGACAACTACTCCTGGAGACCGACGAGGAGACAGAGTTAATGCTCTGCCAGTGCAAGGAATATCACGGACAGTAGGAAGACTTGGAATGGCACTCAGACGTGTTTCCAACTGGCCACCATCTAAACCAGAAATTACCCAACACTATCAAGCTGAAAGGGGGCAAATCACCACCTACCACAGCGAGCAGGCGGACACACTTCATTTAATAAATGAATGAATGAATGAAAGCTACAATCATAGCTCATCATAACTGTGCATGGAAATGCACTGACAGAAAAGTGTATTTAATAGAATTGTATGATGTGCCGTATAAAGGAACACTATTTCTGTAGAAGATATTGCTTCATGGTGTTTGACCAGCATTATAAATGTCTTGTTTTATTATTATTTACCACCACACTTTTTATAACTGTTTTCCATGAACCACTTTGCTGAGATCCTCATCACAGTCAAGCTGCCCTCACTCTATCGTCACAAAGGGCAACAGACTCCCTTTGTAATGTCTCAATTCAACATTTGACAGCTGCCACGTCAGTTTTCATAACCAGAAATTCACAAAATCACGGAAGAACTAAAACTAGAAAGTGAGACGATTAACTCCACATGCACTGCTCTCAGTAGACCACACATAACCAGGCTCCTCACTCTTCCACGTGCAATATACTGTAAATGTACATAAGTGCAATACACTCATACTTATACCATTTGTTCAACCTTTGTTTATTTATACTGTAAATATCAAGCCCATACTGTGCATATTCTGCAAACTGTCTACAATTCCACATTCTATTTTAACTCATTTTTTGTATAGTCGTTAGTGTTAATATCTTTATATATTGTACATTTTTCGCATGTTTATCATTTATTATCTTTATCTTTCCTGTCTTGGCTGCTGTAACGCTGTAAATTTCCCCACTGCGGGACAAATAAAGGACTATCTTATCTTATCTAGGAAAATGTTTACTGACGTTAAAAATCTAGTAGAAACTCATTTCCCACAACGACTTCCATTTAACTTCCAGTCATTTTTTGCAACCAACAGAGTCGCCCCCTGGTGGCTAACTACTACTTCCATCCGAATTCTTAAGTACAGTCTATGTGAGAGAGAAGACACGAGGGTGTGCGATGTATCAGTGCAGCAGATGTGGTGCAGCCTGGTAAAGTGTAGCTCACAGAACTAAAAGGAAGCTATTTTGGCAGGAAGCTGTGCTGTTCCATAGACGTGTGTGTGTGTGTGTGTGTATATATATATATATATATATATATATATATATATATATATATATATATATATATATACACACACACACACACGTCTATATACCAAGGAACATGTATACCACGCAATATGTCAGGGAACTCCATATCTCTTCAGCAGCTGTGTTCATAAACAGTGAAGATGGTGGGAAGCTGCTGTGCCCCAGGAAAAAGCCATGGGAGAGAATTTTAGTGGATCTCCAAAGATCTGCCATAAAAAGAAGCGAGCATAGACGAATGGGAACCTACAATAACTCATTACCTGTGTTTCTATGTCATTGCATGTTTCATTTTTTAGTGTAAAAAAAATAATATAATATCTGACAGTGGTTTTGTGTTGTATTTAAGAATCTGACCGCTGGTTAGCAGCAGGATTTTGGCCATTGGACTCTCACTTAACCCTTTAACACCTTAGCCTCAAAATGTTTCTGCTTATTTTAACCATAAAAGGACCAGAAAATGTCCTGTGAGTAAGTTCTTTAGCCCATTTTTCCAGAATATCATTCAATATCTGGCAGTTATTAACACTTTTGAATGTTAAATTGGAAAATAGACATTTTGAGTTCTTGTCTCAAATGTGCAAAAACAAGCCAACTCGACTGGAACGATCACACGTTGGCGTTGACATGCAACTTCTTAGGCAGTCAGAAAACGCTGGAATTTTTCCGATAACACAAACCGTCGCGTAATTACAGTAATGCAAAGTGTGCATATGTGTCGTCTGCGATACGCTCGGTGTTAAAGGGTTAAAGAAAACTGTATATTGTCTAAATTTATAGTATCCTAATACTGCAATATATCCTCATATCAGGGTATGTTTCGTATCGCAGGATTCTTGCAAATACACAGCCCTTCTACTAACATTATGAAGCTCTGGCAGGAAGACTGCCTTACTGCATGCTTCATTCATACTTTAATTCTCATGCATCCAGCTTTTCATCTCCTCACACCCACAGTTCTTAGCTGTCATTTTCAGGGGATTCTATCAGCCGGGTCTTATCTGTCCCCAAAAAGCTTCAACGCACCTGAATCATGAGCCAATTATCTCGTGGCCATCTTTTTTTAAAAACATATCGTCTCTTTCTGCATTAGTCATCTTGCTCTGTTTTCATGTGTTCGTGCGTTTCATGGTCTCATCTGATCCATCATTTTTCATGCTTCAGAATTCACCACCAGTGTCTAAACTAAGGTGGATTTTTCGAGTCAGCGCTCAGAAGAAGTTTTCCTCAGCTTTGATATCCCCATCGTGTGCAAGCGCCTAAAAAAATCTTTAAAGACATATTTCTGTTCAAGCTGTAATTGGGCAGTCCATGGCTGAGTGAAAGGGGAACTTGGCTTGTAACCGGAGGGTTGCCGGATCGAATACTAACAGGTCAAGGGCGCCTCTGAGCAAAGGTACCCAACTCCCACTGTTCCTAATTCTAGTAAGGTTCCTAGTAGTTTAATAATAGAAATAGCTACAGCGCGTGAGTGCATCATTTACACCGGTCTAACAATGTTTTGTATTAAAGGGTAACGACACACTTTCATCACAAACACTGCGGTGCTTAATGTTGCTTTCTGGTGATTGGAAAAGTCATGGCAGCGACTATAATTATGGTCAGCATCTGCTCAAAGTGTAACATTGATTCAATTCTACCAACCTCTTCATTTGAAGTCTTGAAATCCATGTGCTACTATGCAGTGAGGAATACTGCGAAGGAGAAAAACAAGACTGAGTCAGAGTGTGGAGGTATCTGCTGAACACCTGCATTCAAATGAAACCAGCAGTGTTACTCGGATGCCTGTTTTCATTGGAGTCCTTTCGACAATTGAGAGAGGTGGATTTTTCATTGACATGCTGCCCACTGAGCAATCTCCGGAGAAAACGCGAGACCATTAAGCATTAATGAATAATTCATTAGCAAAGGCGAAAACCCAGGTATCCTAATAAATGTTTCAATATAAAATCCAATGCTCCCCGAAATGAACTACGTGGAGCCGTGTCAGCAAGGCCTTAAGAGCCTGTTTCTCTGCCGTTTTTCTCAGAGCAGGAGAAAACTCCGACCATAACCTGAGATGTTTAAAAAAATACACCATGTACTTCTTTTAAATCATCTGACTCACTTTAGAAAGACAGATGCACAAGTAGTCTCTAATGAATGTTGTGAGAGAGCTTCATTTACATAAACCAGTCCCACTCAGTTTTAATCAGATGACTGCCACTTGACTCCACCAAATAAGTACGGAGTAAAAATGGCTCACACTTGAATTATAAAAACCTGTGCTGGAGAGGGAGTTCGCAGACTTACCTCAGCAGAAAGGCCCCCAGCTCTTTGCACGGTGAGGTCTAGCCATGGAGCAGTGAGTTGATCCTCGATCTGAGCTGTAGCAGAGGGCCCACCCGAATCATGGCTGTCAGACTTTGGCGACGTGTGTGTGTGTGTGTGTGTGTGTGTGTGTGTGTGTGTGTGTGTGTGTGTGTGTCTCCTCACTGGCTGTAGATGTTGCTGGATTTTTCCCAGCGGAGCCGGAGCAGAAGAGCAGAAAGAGGCGATCATGTAGTGAGGTTTCACTGCTGGCGGTTCCTAATCGGTGTCCGTGCAGCAGTAATAGGAGGATGTGGCCACGGCATCGTACTGAGAGAAAACCCACTTGCAGATGAAGAGCTGCTGTAAAAAAATGCTTTAAAAAAAAAAACAGAAAGAAATCATCAATATCTTCTTCTAAAAAAAGCTGAAAAACATAACTGATTATTGTTTGTCAAAAATGCTTGCGACGACGACTGAAAAGACGTAGCCTACAATTGCCAGCCACACAGAAAAGTGTGATGTCAATATAACTGCTGCATGTATGTGGGATGATGAATCAAACATAATTCACATCTCCATTTCCCAAACACCCAGCTGCTGCTAAACAAGGGAAAGATTCAAACTATCAATCCCGTCTCAGAGTGTGTGGCGGAGGATCCTCTCCGACACACAAACAAATAAATAAATAAATAAATAAAAACCTGTGGATTCATGCACAAATGCGCAAATGCAATTAACACATATTCTTCTATTTTCCTTGGATTTCTGTATGCCAGACGCAAATTATGCTTTTTAAAGTGTTCATTAAATTTCCAACAGCATACCCTTGAGAAATCCACCTCGTTAGCTTGCATTGTTGGCTTGATGCCACCTTCTTGTTGGGCTGCAGTGTTGCTACTGTGATCATTGTTACACAGGACAAAAAAAAAACTTTCAAGCTGCAATTAATACATAAATCATTGCCTTTTTGATTACACAGTGGCCTTAATCAAGCTTGCAAATGTCCTTGAGTAAGGGAGAAAAAGGCCACATCCATACTACTACATTTTCCCTTAAAACTACAGACTGTGTCCGAAGGAATCTGCTTCCATACTGACACACCTGACCATTCAGGTACACTGGGCATTGTGTGTAAACATGAAGGAGATTTTCTAGTCTGTAGTTGTTTGCTTAGTTTAAAAAAACAATGCTACTAATAATGAGAAACTATAGTGAAAAGTCAGGGGTGGAAAGTAATGAATTACATTTGTCCACGTTATTGTAATTGAGTAGGTTTTTTTGTATAGTTGACATTTTTGAATTTGTAATTTTACTTTTACTTTTTAACTGTTTTTTTAAGAAATACTCGACTTGGCCCCATTTTAAATCACATCTGTCACTATGTGTAATAACATGAAAAAAGGTTACACACCGGAAACTTTGGCAGTGAACGATGAGGACAGGTGAATTGGCACTAATTAAGGTTAGCATTGAGACAGATACATTATGTGTTTACATATTTTATTTTGTCAGCACTTTCATTTGTTAAGGTTTGCCTTTTAATTAAAAAACAACTCATGTGAGATTTATGTTCCCTTTTGCACGACACAGCCTTTTTTTTTTAAACTAGGTAACTTTCACTCCACGTACGTTTTAAACAAGCTACTTTTTTTTAACTTGAGTACATTTCTAGACCAGTACTTTTACTTGAGTAGAATATTTCAGTACTTTTATGAGACTGACAACAACACACTCTAACCATTAACACATTTAAATGCAGTTGGACAAACATTTGATTATATTTTATTCTGTCAAACTGTGATCTATGCTGTGAGGCAGCATCTGCGTTGCAGCAAATGAGTGTTATTTACATGGACAGGCTTTGAGTGGCAGTGTCAGAAATAGATTGCTGTCACCTGATTACAGCTGGGTCATGTGACCACCGTGTCCTGCATGAACTACCACAAGGCTTCATTAAATGTTTAACAGCTGATAGTGGAGCTGTGGCCAATAAGAAGCAATCTAGAAGGGAATGAGAGTGGATGTGTGTGTTTCTACTCGTCCAGACTAAAAACACAGACCCCCACTTTTAAAGCAAGTGTGTCTGGAGTAGAAGTGATGTACGTTTATGAAAATGGAGTAGTGTGTGGATGAAACCAAACAAGAGTGAGTGATTCAGAGTAGTTTTCTTTAAAGAATGAAAATAATATGCAAGTCAAATTTTTATCTGATGGTCTGATGAGCATTCTGACAAATTTGGGTTTAGTTCTTGAATTGGGCCACATGCCTCAATCTGAGTCAAGTGAAACACAATAGTCCTTCCTTCCTTGAGTTTATGTTTATGTTCTATTGTTGTGTTGAAAAGGGTTCACTCGTCTGAATGGTGCAGTTGGATGCGTGTGTCTGTGATGAGGTTTGACTGCGAGAGATGTTTGAAACATTTTGTCCACTTGTAATTATATGTTTTTACGCGGCCTTTGTTTCAGCTTGGCGGTTTGAGCTAATATTTGAATGTGCATTTCATTCAATTTGCTGCTAATTTGATATGCACACGCATCTACTTTGCTAGGAAATGACTGCTCAATAAACACAAAAGTCGTCTGCAGCAGTGTCGATAAACATTCAAGCAATTTGATGAGGAAAAATACCTGGATTTTTACATTTCTTGACAAGCAATCAACAATCAGGACTGGTGGTAAATAAAATAATTATTGTTTAGTTGTGACTTTAGTGCAATAAAGTGCATACAGATGATGACAGACGCGGATTTATTTATTTATTTATTCGTACTCAAAAACACACGTGTTAGTTTAAACTATTTAACGCGTCCTCAGCGTACGCCAGTGCGTGTGTTGTTTTTCTCGGAGCTTTGTTATTCAGGTTTTATTGACTGTGGAAATTCAATTTGAAAAACACGTTCACAGTTTTTGTCTCCATCTGCGCCTACACTGTGAGCTGTCGGAGACAAGCCAACTCTGTTTAATGGATGTGACAGAAATCCTGACATCATTTGTGGAGCTGCTTTAAAAATGAATGCGTGCACATGGTCTCATGAAAAATGTGTCTGCGGCGCCGAGATGAGTACTTTGTCTTAGATGGTGCCCTCCTCAACATCCTGTCAGATAGCCCCATGTGAGAATCCAAAGATTAAATAAACTGAACCTTTTGTGCCTCTTATGCCGACTCAGCATAACTCCTTTTCCCACCACACTATCAGATATTTTCAGTACTACCAATCTGCCAAGCAATGTTTTTTTTTTTCTCAAATAATTCTCTTGTCTATGACACAATGGCAGGAAACAGAGCGAGGGGAGTAGAGCGAGACTGCCTGGATGATGCGGAGATCGTAACTTGACATCTCCATCTCTTAGACCTGAGGACAGCTGCGACCCATGCGGGATGATGAATTGCCATTTGTGCGTGCAGGTGGAGCCGCTGTCTGCAGAGTGCTCCGGCAAATGTACTTTTACTGAGATGGGTTTCGCTTACTGTATGTTTCACTTGTTCTGCGACCTGGAACATAGAGTGCCTGTGAGAGCAGCTTTTTAATTTGGCCAGCGATGATGGCAGACATTATGTTACTCAAATATTAAAGCGTCCCAAAAGAGTCCGGCTAAGCATCAACAGCATTACACTAACACAATTTCACCGCGTCTGCCCAGCTCATGTTAGGAAACGTAATGAAATTACTGCTGCTAAAATAAGATCGTGGTCATGTCTTTTGAACGCAACACAACAGAGTAATAATCATGATTAGTTTTTATAATTCCTCCTTCATAAGTTAAGTTATTTCATAATCACTTATCACAATCTTCCCCATTAGAGACATTTATTTCAGCTGAGTTTGTCCAAGGTATCAAAAAATGCTACGTGAGCTCAGGGTGTCATCTCCAAATGTCAGCACAAAGCAGCATGAAGCTTCTTGCTCGTATCATTCAATAACCCTACAGTCATACATTTACTATGATGCGAAAAAGAATGCGACAAATCCTGACTTTGGAAAAGAGTTTGTTTAGCATTAAAGGCCCAGTGTGTACCATTTAGGACGGCTTTATGGTTGACAGGGAATACATTAGTCATAAATATGTTTGTATAATTGTGTAATTGCTTTGACATAAATCTTATTTGCTTTTTATAGCCTCAAAATAAGCCTTTTGTGTGTACATTGTTTTTCGAAAGGCCACCATCTTGCACCGCCATCTTGTTTCTGTAGCTCATCATGCAAGAAGAAGAAAAACATAACATAAACTCAATGCATAAACCGGCAAATACGTGTTTACATCATGTCTGGTATGTGAAAGCCACTGAAGTTCTTGGTGAAAGGGAGGGGTGAGCAGAGGATTGCACTCTCTTTTAACTTAGTGTATATTATGAATTATTAGGAGTTCAGTAATGTAATTTGTGTAGGAGGTGGTCGTGCATTGCAGTGTGTTTGACACTTCCACCTCCTGGTCGGGAGGTAACTGAGGTACCTATGCTTTATAATGTGTGTGTGTGTGTGTGTGGTTGGATTGGAACTTTGATGTTCTCAGGTGTGCAGCCATGCAGTTTTAAACTGCTGCCAAGCGGCTCTAAACACCTCGGTGTTGTAATGCACCTGTCTCTCTCTGCAAGACCAATCCATTTATTTTTGAATGTGGAAATTCTAGTGTTCAAGGAAAAGGCTGCGGCTCGTGGTTGCATGGGCATGTCAAGCTAAAAACGCGTCTCCTGTACCTTAGGACCACTAAGAGCAAAACTTAAAAAAAATAATTGGTATATTTCTCCAAAAAAAACTTCACTTTCAACCATAAACCATTAAACACACGGCACAAGTTTGAGCACATTAAATCGTCTGCTTAAATCTGTGTGGTGTGCAGGTTCCTCTCCGCCTGACAGTTTGTGACACATTAATAAACTGAACCTCCAGCCCCCAGTCTTACTCCTGCAGTGAGGCAGCTGTTTGAACAGTTGTGTATTTACAGAGCACAGCTAGTATCCAACAGAGCCTGTTTGTGCACCGCAGGAGGTGCCACTTCTCCTCCTTTTCCTTTAGATTATTCTCAAGATCGATCACTCTGGCAAAATAGAGGGAGCAGCTCGTCATCTTTTCAATTCTTTCTGCACCTTTTGTCAAAAAAACCAAAACAACCCATGTCTCTCATAAGCCAATACCTGCAGCCCCAGTAACATGGTGCTCATGAATGATAGGAGGAGGAGGAGGAGGAGTAAATTAGTGATGGACACATTTATAGACAGAGCCTCTGACCCTCTTGACGATGATGTATGTTTTCTGGCAATAGGGAGCAAACAGATATCAGCTGGGTGTCGACTTAAATCATTTCATAAACTTATTTGTAGCAAAAATAGACATGATGAACTGCCGCTAGAAGAAATGGCATAGTCACTGCTGCCAGGTTTATCAATTAGATTTCAATCAATATTATTTTATATATGACATTATGGTGCATTCCCTCTGGCTGTGTTATCTCATATTAGCACTTTAATTAGCCTCAGCAAATGAGCACACAACCTTTGTTCCCACATGAATTACAACATTCTCCTAATTAGCGCCTACTGTATACAAGTGTATGAATTAATCCTATCATATATAGACTTTACAGGGTGTCTCTTCTTTTGTATTGTAACCAAGGAGGTCTGAGCATCCCCTCAGAAGAAGACTTGAGGCCTGAAAATGGCCCCATGCTGTGTGTCGAGTACATGAAAGGAATAAAAAGCTCCACATTGTGCTGGAGGCGGGGCGAAACTAAAATGAAGCCGCACATCTGCTCGCACACACGCTACCTCTCGATTCATATCATTTACCAACTACACCTGTGAGACATGAAACTGTCTTAATAAAGAAGGTTCTTAAAAAAAAATCCTTTAAAGGTTAAGATTGTAAGTTTATTTTATGACCTAGTAACTGTGCATGACTTGCAGCTATAGTGACTATTTTAATCGTTGATATTTTTGATAGGTAAATCGGTAGTCTTTCATTTTTTTCTTTTTTTTTAACTAACATTCAAAACAAAACATCGGAATTATGACTATATTCTAATGCAGAGGTGAGAACTTCCAAATTTGATTTGATATTCAAATGATTATGACTGCGTTCGTTGAAGAAATAATCCAACATGAAACAATCCCAGTGAGACTATGATACGTCCTTGCTGTAAACTATCTCTGACACTGAAAATGGATTAAACGGGTAGAAAACATTTACCAATTAAGTATAACCCCCAGATCAGATAACTGCTCTATAACTTATATCCTAATCTGCAGCCTTTGCAATTTGCTATTGCATTGTTATAAATAGTGATTTTGATTCCAGCCTTACAACATAGAGCCTCAAATCTGTATCCTACACAATTTAATTGTCAACTCAGAAACAAGTCAGTGAACAGAAATGTTTTTTTTTTTTTTAGTATTTTGAGTGAAAATGTGTTATGGTTGTTGTTCAGTCAATAGCAAATTCTCTACAGCGACCAAATAACGCAGTTATACAGCGAATGAGGCTGAGCTGCAAATACAGTGTGCTGTCAGTGAGAACCACTGTTTAACGCATAGGCAGAGTATCCACATTAATCAAGTGTGACCCAAAATTGTCCAGTCTTGAGCTACTTACACATTATAAAGCATACAGGAAACTCTTCCTCTCAACAGAAACCCGGTGTCACAGCTAGAGATGCTATCTCTGAGGGGTTCTGTGACTTGTATGTAAAGCAACATGCTTCCTATCATAAATCTTTGCATATGATCGAAGCTCTTATTGCTTTCCTAAGGGCAGTCATCACCATCATGTGTGGCCCTCAATGCATTTGTTTGTGTTGCAGCCCTGAACCTCTAAATCAGATGGGCTGGTATACGAGGCGCATATAAATGAGAGTCGTGTCTTCTGTGTTCCCCGCCACAAGAGTTTGGTGTGCATTCGCTTCATTAGCCATCAGTCTCTGCTAAGACAGACTAATGGTTTTCTTGTTGCATGACACTGACAGAACCCTGATATATATTTCTCTCCAGCACTCTCGCTCGCTCGCTCTCTCTTCCTCTCAGAGAAACAGCCACACTTCTCTTATTTGTGCTGCACATACATCAAACTGCAATAAAAGCATATGGCTTTTCTCTCTGTGTATCAAACATCTGGAGCCGCTTGTATGGATGGTCGACCAAACACTTGATATAAAAGCTCCACAGAAACATCAGGCGCGGATACGTTTTTCTCTAGTGCTGCCGGACTCTGAAGCAAGATTGTAATGGAGATGTCCAGGCTAACGGTGACACGCCATAGGCTTTCTCAGCTGCCCTTTAGCCACAACAGTCGCTGCAGGAAACCATTAAAAGGATTGCTCTATTCCCACGAACCAAACTCTTTTCTTTTGAACACATACTGCAGCTACAACCCTTGATTATTCAGAATTGCTCGACTACATACAGTATCACATCACGCCGTGTGATGCTGGGGGAGTTTACCACTTTGAATGTGTGAGCATTAATAATTGATGCTGATGTATACACGCAATGCTTCCAGTGATGCTTTAGGACAGCTCATCCCTGTTGTGTATTTTGAAGTATTTAGCAAGACGTGCTTTTTAAATGACCCAGTGGGACTGAGTAGCAGCAAGAGAAACAGGAGCTTATTGATTATCTAAGTGGGGAAAATAAAGTGTGGAGGAACTCTCTGTTGGGAGTGCGTGATTGATGGCGGTACACTTAAGGTCACGGCGGTAAAACTTTGAAGGCAACGCTCCCTCTATAAGCAGAGCTGGACTAGAACACAACATGAGGGGTTCAAAATACAGAAACCCTTTAACTCAGACCTGGTTTTCTGCCTTCTGTCATTTGGCCAAACTGCTGTTTGATTTAAGACACGTGCAGGAGTGGGGTGTGGGGAGGTTATGTGAGCTTGGGCATAAAATCATCAATGACATGTCAACGTCTCTGCCTCTGTACGGAGTGAGACCTCCAGTACATCAAACGGATTGCTCCTGACCTATGACCAGCAAATGGACGCACTCAGCTCAGCTCAACATGCCTGCACGAGCAGACAGCGTCTCACGCCGGGTTTACAAACCTGAAATCAGTGTTAAGGACTCTGATTTCTACACCTCAGTGGGTTTCTTGCACAAAAACTGCACTGATTGTCTGTCACCTTGCAGCCTATAATGAGAGAGAGAGAGAGAGAGAGAGAGAAAAACGAGTTTGCCTTAAAGGCTCCCTGCCACACCAGAAGGAGAAGTAACACAGATTTCATGAAAGAGTATTCAGGATAATAAAACACAGTGGACAAGCAGCATCAGCAGCAGGCTGTGCTGAAATGCTCTTTTTTTGCAGGCGTTGATGATTTTTCTTTTTTAAAGAAAGAAGCTGGAGATGGATGCAGCACTATAAGGAGCGATCTGTTTGACGTTTGAGCAGGAAAATGTAAAATACATATTTAAACGGGACGAGCTGATATGATGCTCCGTATCTGATGCTGGTCCTTAACCTCCTTAATATCACATATACATGTTACTAAACACATGCTGTGAGGGCTGCATGTCAGCACCACTGCAGATGATATCAAAGTTGTGATATCAGCACATATTACGCTTTATCGTGGCTATTTTATGTGTCATAGAAAACAACTTTAAATACAAAGCAGTGGTGAGACTTTAACTGAGTCATGTTGTAACCTGTTTATATCTTCTTCTTTTATGGGAGCTGATAAATTGTTACACAGCTGAAAGTTTATGTTTTTTTTCAAATGGCCAGTTTATGGCATCAGTACAGCTGTGTTCTTTATTAACACCTGGTATTGGGCTGAATGTTGTTATTTGCAGTGATATCAGGCACACGCACAAAAGTAGAGTGAGCCATTCTTAAAAATAAAAGTAGGGTTGTTGTTTTGTTTTTTTGTTTATTGTCATTGGCAGGCGGTGCAGGGAGAGAGTACTTAGACGCTGCTGAAGAGCACTGAGGATGAAAAGATGCACTGCACTGACCGGAGGAACTGCGGCTTGTGTGTGCGTGTGTGTGTGTGTGTGTGTCTGCACTGAGGTAAATGCGAAAAGCTTTCTGCAAACCCATGTTCAGCTTAAAGCCTGCAAATCAGACAATAATCAGCCGCGGTTCATGATGAGGCCCGTCATAATCACACTGACCATCACAGTGCATCAGTTCAAACGTGACTAACAGATGATGATGATGATGATGCGACGCTTTTCATTGTGTGTGTGTGTGTGTGTGCGTGCGCGCGACTGGTACATAAATCCTGGTGCGCAGCTTTAAAGGAAATGAGGGGGAAAAAAGTACACTATATGATGTGAATGTTTGGTTTCATGGCTGTTTTGCACCATAATGAACTCCCAGCGTCCGTCAAACGCACTGTTGTGTGTTCTGATGAAGTGTAAATGTAAAAGAGGTAGCTGTGCCGTGAGGTTTACCTGAAATCCTCGTAACAGGTGGCGATGTCCTCTTGTTAGATCCCTTTCGACTCCGATTTTTTCTAATTTCTTATTTTTAATTTATGCAAGCAACGGCTGCTTTAACATCTCTGCGAAATCACAATGTATCCCTTGTGGCAGCATCGCCCACACGGCATCCTGGTCCACTACACTGTATATAATAATAAATGAATAAAAGAAAGAAAGAAAAGGGAGAAAACGGAGAGGTAAAATCTGCCCGCACTCGCTCGCCAGGCAGGATTAGTCCATGTTCGCTGTGCAGCGGCGGTTGCAGGGATTCCTCTCCTCCGTCGACATCTCCAGCAGAGGCTCCTCTGCTTCCACAGCTCCGTGTCTGTCTCCCTCTCTTCGCATCGTGCTGCTGCTGCCAAAATGACTGAGGCTGGAAAACTCACATGCGGCTGCCTCAACACTTGCGCGTCAATCGCCTCCGTTTAACCAGGATTCCCGCACAACTCTGAGCCATTAATATTACATTATGCTGCTTGAACACTTTCACTGCTCTACGGACGTGGGCAGTTCTGACCCACATCTGTCCCAACTGTGTTAGATAGACAACTCATGCACCCCACCCATACATATTCTTCCTCTGCCAATTACGTGTGTGTGCACTGCAGTGTGTGTGTGTGTGTGTGTGTGTGTGGTTTGTAAACAAAAAAACATATGTATATATGTATACAACAGGAAATGAGGACATTTTGACTGGACATCACTTTCACTCACACCTGTTTATGGGTTGAGACCTGATTTTAGGTGAAAGGTTAGAGTCATGTCATGCAGGGAATGTATTATGTCTATGAGTGTCCACGTGTGTATGTGTTGCTTGCTTTTATTGTCTTGGGGGACATTTTCTGACTTGCTTTTCCACAATGAGGAAATTAAACCGGTGACTCATGATAGACGCCACCCCTATCATGGACACCTCACCTGGACGCTATTGTAAGAAGATCCAGCAGCGTAGACTGAGATCTTTTGGCGCCAACAACAGGATTATTGTTTTTATGTCTTTAGTACAGAGTGTGCTGTTGTATTACACACATCTCCCCCGACTCCTCAAATAGAAGATTTTACAATTCCTACATTTAAACACAATAAACTGAACAATCTGTTCATATCCTGCTGCTGAACCAGAACCAGTGAACGGTTAAACACCATCAAACCCACAGGCTATGACTATGTACTGTATGTCTGTCCTAATTGTTGTTTGTATCATATTGTATATAATACTGATCTTGTCACAACCAGTAATCCTCATGGAGAAGTTCGGGGCTTTGATTTGAATTGCAGTTAGGTCCACGTTTAGGTTTGGGAACTGGTTATGGTTACGGCTGCCAAAAAGGAATGGAAGTCAACGAGTGCATCAAAACCATCGTTGTAAAGACATGATCATGTTGTGCGGACATGTTATCAGGTCCTGTCAACTTCAAAAGCCTTTTTGGGGGGGACTAGTTGTTCTCCCAGGGACCAAAGACTGGTCTTAAAGTGGCAGAATCTCTTCTCTGAGACTAAGTTAGGATGATGATGAGTTGTGGTTAGGGTGAAGGTTGAGGATAAGGCCAGCCCAAATGAATGGAAATCAATGATGAGTCCTCACAGGGATAGCTGTTCAAATCTGTGTGTGTAAGAGTGTCTTTATTAGTCTCTGAGGATAAATTTGGTTAAAAAAAAACATCATTGTACAGACATTTTAGGCAGGTTCTCACAAAGGGCTTTTTTTTTGAAGGCCAAGCCTTGAGGAATTAGACTTAGGTTAAGGTTTAGATATTTAAGCTTAGGTATCAGGCTGTGCTAATCAAAAATGAATGGAAGTCAGTGCATATCCTGACTGCTGAATAACTGCTGCAAAAGACAAAATAGGAACACATAATTTGTTGCAATAACACTGAAGCTCACACTCCATGGTTCATTTTATTCTGAAAGCCAGAGCATGTGCACCTGACAGTGGTTTCAACTTTTGGAATTCTAAAATAAAAAGGATTCTCTCTCTCTCTCTCTTTCTCTTTCTCTTTCTCTTTCCCTCTCTCCCTGCTGTCACATTCTCTCAGTTTATGTCACTGAACAAACACTAGCACATCCTGACACACACACACACACACACACACACACACACACACACACATACAGCGTGTACACATGCGTTCAGTCTCTTGGTTGTATTTGGACTCTCTGTCCCTTAGGCCCTCGCCTGAGCAGCTGAGCAGACTCACCAGGTGCACCTCATTTTCCATGCTGTCATCATGCCAACTGAAAGATCCCTCTGTTTCCCCACATGATGCAAGCTGACTCCTCTTATGTTTAATGTTGCCCGCCGACCTGAGCGGCGTGCCACAGGGCAGTGTCTGCAGCCTAACATAGATCAAGTCCTTTATTTTAAAAGGTTTGTTAATTAAAAGTATAAACCTGCGGCTCTGGATCACTTTAGTGCTGATGGTCCTTCACCCTACAGCTGTCGCCAGAATTGTCCGCAACAAGAGGTGTGATTTGCAGATAATAAATGGAAGCACTCAGTGATTTTACACTTCACTAGTCTATAAGTGTCTTTCACTGTGAGGCTTTTCCATCCCCATCCTTCCTAATGGCCTAACTGTGATCTGTTGGCAAACTTAAGATAACAGATTATGCCGATTATTTACAGAAGCTTCCAGCTCTCACCACTCGCTTTGGAAGCGTGATGTATTTGACATTACTGCACCTTTAACCCTCCTATAACTGACTCAGGGATGAGACAATCTGATACTGTAATGGCGTCTCAAGACTGGGGGCCAAATATAAATGCATTACTGTCAGTGGATTAGTGGATTGGCCGTGATGTACCTGTGTTATTGAAACACATCTGCATTTCCCCTATAAGTCACACATCAATTTAATCATATTCGGCCACAAACATGTTGCTGTCCCTGCTCTTGGATCACTATGTTGTATCGAAATAGTTATTCCTCTCTGGAAAGAAAGAAATCCCCCAATTCCCCTGAAAACATATTTTGTCAGTCAGCTTCTTTACTCTGAGTTATGGTACAACATGAGCAAAAATATTCTGTCAAAGTTTTGCTTATCAGACCAGAGTGATTCATGTTTTTGTTTCCAACAAGTACATCCCAAAACCAAACTGGCAAAACTGCTGGTGTTGTGTCAGACGATGTTCATTTCCCTTTGTCTTATTCGGAATATTATCCTTCCCTAACCTGAGAAAGCAAATATCTCTTCTATGCCTCACCATCAAAGAGTGAGAGAAACCTTACCTTTTGAATCTGAAGGAGGTTTAGACTTTGACCTGTTCTAATGTTGGACAGTGAGCATGGTTTCCATGCCATTTAAGACTGGCATATACCACAAAGAGAAAGAAAAAGAATAAATACTGAGGGTGAACAACCAGACAAAGCACTCAGAGAGAACAAACCTCTGCCAGGGCCATTCACTTTCCTACAGTCAGATTTTAGTCAGTGTTAATGTCATGCAAACACGTTAGTCTGATTAAAATCAAGCTAGTCTGAGTCAGACTATGATACCTGGATAATGCAATTCATAGTCCAATTACTCCTGCATGTATAAGCTTAGTCGGACTGGAGTCGGAATTTGCGTTCTGTGAATGCACCAACATTTCCTCTGCTGTCTTTGACCCGGAAGTAGACGGAGACGACGTATAAACTGCGGTACTGTTGCCGTAAAACAACAAACAACACGATGGTGTCGGCTAGAGCAAATGTACAGCAGGTACAAAACCTACACATCCACAAGATCCATCTCATTGTCCGTCTCACTGTTCACTGTTTGTTTTCACAGCGCCACCTATGGAGGTGGAGTCAGCCAATAAATCAATTTTCTCCTCTGCAAGTACTCGGACACGGCAAGTTGTCCGATCACCTGTCTTAGTCCGACTACAGCCTCAGCTCAAATACACTGTGCATGTAAAAGTGCTTAGTGTCAGTACACTCCTCTATCTCACAAGGTTAACAGTTCAGCATCCTGAATCTGGATCCATATCCTTATATGGATCACCACAAAAAATCTAATTATTTCTTCCCCGGTCCATAATGTATACTCGCAGAATATGTCATCCAAATCCATCTTTTACTTTCTGAGGTAGTGCAGCTCAAAGACAGACAAACAAACACACATATGCTGCCAAAAACATAACCTCCTTAGCGGAGGTAATGAAACACATACTGTATTTTAAATGGTTTCGCAGTAGGCTGCCGGAATCCGAATGGAGAAGCTGCTGTTGTGTCTCTGCCAAAACTTTTCTGTCAAAATACTGAATTTAAGTTCATAGCAACTCTGCCGGTGAGAGCTGAGCCATCCTAATGGTCCCCATGCTCCACACACTGCACCATCCCTGTTACACAACATGGTGGCATTTATGAAATGGGCAGGGCTCATGTGCAAAAAGGTGATGGAAGGTTTCATATTTCAGCGCCGCAGCGTCTTGTTTGTTCAGTCAAATACAATCAAACACTTTCTAATAGTTACTTATTTCCTTGTGAATATTTAATATTACGTGGGGCTTAAGTGTTATTCCTTTTTTTAATGCATACTCTTAATGCACAATTTACTTTATTGCTTTGCACATATACATGCATACTAAAAGGCACATTTTATTATAATAGACACACAGTCCTATCAACTTAACTATGGGTTAAAAGTATACAAAAGCCTGCACCGATGGTAGAAGGAGGTTGTAGACCACAAAGACCACAGCAAAAACAATCAAGGCAAGATAAACGGGATTAGTGTGTATTCATTAAAAGTAATGAGGGATGGGAGGAGGAAAAAGTTATAAAGAGAGGACTATATAACAAGATATTTTTAATTAGGTTGTTTATGAGCAAGTAATCAATGCTTGTTTGAGATGTTGAACAATGCACAGGTTTGAATGCCATAAGACAGCACCTCTCTATCTGAATGTAGATGTGCAGGAAGCTGCAGAAGCGTGGAAAACAGCGGCAGGTGGTGACACTGCTGCCTCTAACCGACAGATAAACATCGCTCATTTACCTGAGCTTGACCAGAGAGTCAGAGGCATGCTCATGCTTTAATTGAACACACTTTTTTTGCTGGTTTTACACTCTCCTGTTATGAAAGAACACAGAGCTGGAGATACACGGCTTCCTCTCTGTTAATTAATTTTTCGAGTTCATAAACGCGTGCTTCTGCTCTTCAGAATTACTGATATGTGCCGGTTTCCCTCTGCCTTCATTACTGTCAGTGGAAAAGCACTGAGTGGAGAGGAAACAGAAGTGAAGCATGAAAACGCTGAGAGGATGTTGTCACCTGGCCATGCATGCTTTCCCCTTCTCCTGGATGTGTTTTGCTCTGTGGGCAATTTTGATTTCAGAAATATTATCTTTTTCTGAGCATAGTGTTTTCAAATGGATCACCACCAAACGCCACGATTCCTCGCCCATCCGCTCACAGAGCGCTAAATATGTGACAGTAGCCTGGAGTTATTATGCACAGATAACCTTCTTTTCCCTTTATAATCCAAGCAGGCATAAAGGGAAACTATTCATGATCTGCAATTATGTTTTCCAGATAAGATAAGCTGTTCACAATTAACTTCAGGCTTGCCCCAGACACACAAAGCTTTTCATATCTGCTGACCCAGCCAATCAAACTGCTCCAGGAGCTACTCTTCAATATCACCATAGCTAATCCTTTGTGTTCCTTTTCCCTCTGCCTTGTTTCTCTTTAGAGGTGCAACTCATGCCTCTCCTTCAGACGGAGTGAGTTGAACACAAGGGGGCGTAGACTGCTAAGTTTGTCTCTGCTTGTCCAGTTCAGCATGAGCCGAGGGAGGGATAAATTTGATTATGTCATGTCTGACCTTGAGAGGGAACTACACTTAGATTTAAATTTCAAGGAGGGATGCCTTATTGCATTAACGGCAAGGAAATGTGTGGTTTTCTCCACAGACAAGTGCATTAGGGAGAGACACTCTTAGGTAAAAACCACCAGAATGACTCTTCAGTTTGGTCGCGTTGCTGCTCTGAGCACTGACGGCAACGCCATGGATTTGTCACTTCAGTAGATTTGGAAATATAGATGTGAAAACATCTATACATGTAGATGACAAACCCTCAATATTCTCAGCTGCTGCTGCTGGTAGGAGTGATCTCAAATATATGTCCCCCATACCAAAGATATGAATGAAAAGACAATACACCGGGGTAGAGAAGTAATTAAGTTTCAACTGATGTAACATTCTGTATCCATTTTGATATCTCAACATACTCCTTATTCATAAAAGGCAGCCATGTTGAGCCACGTGTCCATAAAATATAATACATATAGAGACAGTATATATATATACTCTACGTATTGTAAAATGTAATATGTATATAATGTGTAAAAGATCTTTATTGTTCCTCAGACTGTTGCATTTTAAATATTAACCATCTGTGTTTATGCCTATAAATGTACAAGTAGAAGAACAAAATGTGAACATACAAACGCATACACATATAAAAATGGGTCACAGTGGCACAGGTGTGACAGTCGTCATATAAAGCATTAACTACACGAGTGTTATAGAGCTGTTCAGTGTCACTTTGCAATGCTGAAACAATTTTCAGCATTGCCATTGTCCTTTGGAAATACATTTCAAATTCTAGTCTTAGTTCCCCTTCTTTTTGACCTCACCAGCACTGTAACTCGAGATCCAATGAAATATTTCACCCCAAAAATGAAAAGTAGATTAACTATGTCTACTAACTATCATTTTATTTCTGTGGCTGCAGGAATATAACAGAAAAAGCTCTGAACACTTCATTTTGTTTGGTAATTGTCTCTGCTGCTGCTGCTGCTGCTCTTAATTGTCACCATGGAGGTGACAGCCAAAGCCAACTGCACCCAGGTTCACTGGGCATCTCTCAAACACATTCATGTGCGGCACAAAGCACCTGTCTGACTACTGACCCAGCCCCTCCAGAGGTCGCGTGCTCCTATAGGCAGAAAGTGCGTCTTTAAACCACAGTGGTAAAGGCGAGATTTAATTGGTTTGAGGCCTCAGTGCATGTAAATGGGAGTGAATGGCTCCTCCCATGCACCTGATGGGGAGTATTTACAGCTCTTTACAGCTACTCACTGCACTGTTTCCAAGAGCGCAGCGCTGCACCATGACAATCCACTGGACTTAACTTTATTCCATGAGGACTTTTTTTGCGTCTCCACACACTATAAAGTGACGTCCACGGCTACATTCTCAACAGCGAAAAACAAAAGTTTGCCGCAAAGTTGTCCACTTGTTCTCCAAGATGCCACGCTCCTTTCTGGTCAAGAAACACATAAACTCCGCAAAGAAGCCAAATTATAGTGAACTGGAAAGCCCAACAGGTAAATACTTTCAAAGTTGTTTGTAACAGACATTGTGTTTTTTTAATACTTTTCACAAGTTGACTTATAAAAAAAAAAAGTTGTCCTTATTTCTAACGTGTTTAGCTTCACTTTAAAACGATGACAGCGCGCGTAAAGTTACGCTCATTTCATTTGAACGGTCTTCATTTTCAGTGTTCTTCACGCCGCACATCTACAAGGGCCTTCCCCTGCCTGTCATCCCCCAGCCGGAGATCCTGAGCCCGGCAGCGTACAGCCCCATTACCGTGTGGACTACCAGCAGCCTGCCGCTGTCTCCGCTCCCGAGTGACCTGTCCCCCATCTCTGGATACCCGTCATCCCTCTCCGACACCTCCTCCAAAGACCACAGCGGCTCTGAAAGCCCGAGGAGTGATGAGGACGAGCAGATGCTGCCCAAGCTCACAGATCCACACGGAGTGGAAGCAGAGAAATTCCAGTGTGGACTGTGCAGCAAGTCCTACTCCACATACTCTGGACTGCTCAAGCACAAGCAGCTGCACTGCGACGCCCAAACGAGGAAATCCTTCAGCTGCAAATACTGCGAGAAGGAGTACGTGAGCCTCGGAGCGCTCAAAATGCACATCAGGACTCACACCTTGCCTTGTGTTTGCAAAATATGCGGTAAAGCTTTCTCCAGACCGTGGCTGCTCCAAGGACACATCAGGACGCACACCGGTGAGTGGCTGCACTGAGAGTGTGTGAGGGGCCTCCTGTACTGACAAGAGCCCGTCCACTTGTTGTTTAGGCTTTTATAGGCACAGTTTCAACATGTACGACAGAGTTATATGAAGTTTTTTTGCTGCAGTAAAACTCACAGCAGCTTTAGAAGTCTGGGAAAGCTGATAATAACATGTGGAATTCCCCAAATAAAAAAACAAAAAACAATTATGTAGCTTTTTTAAATATTTGGTGGCTCTGTAAAGAAAATATTGCTTTTTGTGTTGACAAATTGAGAAGAATGCCCTTTAAAAATAAAAAGTCTGTGGCAAATAGCTCATAAACAACAGGTTGTGCAACTACTATTGATTTAGTGTATATTTGTGTACAATCACTGACAATCTCTCTCTCTGTCTCTGTCTTGTCATTTTACAGGAGAGAAGCCGTTCTCTTGCCCTCACTGCAACAGGGCATTTGCAGACAGGTCCAATCTCAGGGCGCACCTACAGACCCATTCAGATGTGAAGAAATACCAATGCAAGAACTGCTCCAAAACTTTCTCCAGGATGTCTCTTCTGCACAAGCATGAGGAATCTGGTTGTTGTGTAGCACACTGAACTGAACTGGGATACTATTCCACTACCAGAAAAAAAACCAAACTCTGTTGCTTCTTCTTCATTTTTCCAAACCCAGGAGAACTGTGAGGAAATCCCATCATGGGGGTTTGATTTCTAATATGCAGACTTCTTTTGTCTTTGTGGCGACTGGTCGATTCCATTTCAGGGAGAAACAGCCCTGTGCTCACTCGCTTCTCGTTTCAAGCAGTGTTTCTATGATTTGCAATCAGCGCCAGCTTCGTCAAAGCATGTACTCACCTACCTGTGCTCGTCATGCACTTTTCTGCATGTCTAGAGTGTTTTATATGCCTTCTTGATGTTATCCTCAGTGTTTGTACCGGCTGATCTGCAGTCCTCCACTTTTCTTTTATACCAAAAACACAAACTATACCAACAGGCGCATTAATGAATGACTGTATAGACACAATCAGAGGAATACTGAAGCCATTGTTATTTAGGGAACACATGCAAACTTAGTTTTTAGGGCGAAACTATTATAATAACTTTTGCACAGTCATTAGAAGCAGGTTTGCAGCTCTCCAATAGCAATATGATTTCAATCAAGTGCCTGTTTTACTTGGCAATAATATGTATTTTTCAACAGCGGTTTCATTTTATATTTTTATATCCTGAATGTAAGCGTGACTGAGATGATTGTATATCAACAGTGAAAACTGTGATGCTGAATGATTTTGATATTTTCATGACACTTTTGAAAAATAAAGTTTCATGACGTTTTGTATACTTCTTTTTTGGTTTTTACCCCATCCTTTCGTCTGCGAGGCCTTCTTTCTCTGCTTTTGATGCGTGGGCAGCACTTTTCAGCCGAGCTCAGCAGGATCCGCTGATTGTCAGGAGCTTCAAACAGGGAAAAAAAAGCTCACACAAGAATAAACGATATTTAATCCGTCTTGCACCATCTCATGTTATGGAGATGTAAATATGAGGAGTGAGGTGACTCAACTCTGAATCAGGCCTGAACCTGTTCCCCGTCAACCTGTCCAGACATCAAACAATCATGAAATCTAACACATACTAGCTATATTGATCTGCACACACTTGTTAGACCCTTTGAGGGCCCATGACCCCTTCTTTTCCCAGGTGTGTGTTATGTTTAAAGGCGAGGAATTAGTTATTATTGAAAGTACTCCTAATTTGGTCTAATGTCATCTAACTGTGTTGAGGAAAATGCGTTTGGTTGGTTTTTATCTCTGTGCTCGATCAGATCAATCACTGCAGGAGCAAAGGACACTTGGATTTGGGCTTGAGATTCTAATGTGTTTTCACAGAAACCTCAGATTTGCATTTGCTTTGACAACCTCCTTGAAATCTGGGAAAGTTGCCATCATGGATTAAATTGACTTCCTCAGGCTATATTTTGTTGTCTTTTGCCATATGCTGTAGAAGCGAGCCCAAAAAAAGTGTAGCGCCTCGAGCGATACAGTCAGTGTTGAACTCTTCCTAACAAACCCCAGAATGTGTTCCTGTTTGCCCTGGTGCCCAACAGCAGCTGACCTGAAAGATATGAACTGACAAATAGACACTTGTTTTGCGGGCGGTGAGGGGCTGAACTCCCCTGTAGGTAGATTTTCCTTGTTGTGAGTCATCACCGAGCTATTCCAGGTGCTCACACACTGCACTTTGGTTTGAGCCAGGTGGCTCCAGGGCTGTTGAACCTCACTTGGAAAAACAGGTGCAAATGGAGGACACAAACCGCAGCCACAGGTCCACCGAGACTGTCAGAACCTCCGCCGTGACCTCATGTGGCAACCTCACAAGCGTCGACTCTTATTATTCACATTTGTTTCTTAAAAGGAAAGGGGGCATCAAGAGGCCACTCCAAAAACTCTAGTGCTGTGATGCTGCTTGTCTTCACTTTTAGTTGGAGGAAATTTTATTTATTTTTTTGTCCTTCAGCGACAACACACTTTTGTCATGAAATCATAAATTGGTAATGCTAAATTAGCTTTATAATCATCCAAGATTCCCCCCCTTTTACAACAACAATTAACCGCACGACTGATTTCTCGGAGAGTCGCGACGTGTTAAATGCTTTCCTCTCCAACATGAATATTTGATTTAGGTGTTGTGTTTGTAGTGGGAGGAGACGAGGGGGAGAGGGAGCAGGAACTCATTTGTTTGAGAACATATGACTGTTAATGGATGTGTTTTAAAATGTGAGACATTTGATATCTGTGAGTTGCGAAGAAGGCTCACAGTCACACAGTTGTGTCTTTTTCCGTAGACGCCAAAGGCAGGTCATTTAGTCTGTAGGTGTTTCTGCTGTTTGAGGAGAAAACGATTTGTGAAAATTAGGTAGATGTTTTATTGTTGGCTTGTTGTTTTTGTTGGCTGCAATAATATATATATGAAGCCTGGATTTAGTGATAGATCATATTCCATGCTAAGTAGAGCTACAAACAATTTCATTATTGATTAATGTTATTTTCTTTTACTGAAGTACAAAAAGTTTATTGGACAAAGCTTTCAGTTCATTTTCAAACATTACAAGAAAATGATCAAATCCTCACATCCTGTGGCAGCCGGAACTGTGGAATATTTGGTGCAATTGCTTCATAAATGACTAACACTATTAGTGTATCATAACAGTGATCTGTTTTTCTATCATTAAATGCACAGGATGATATTTCCAGCGTCTCACAATCAAATAACAACGACAATTGTTGGGATTGTTGTCTTGTTTTAGTTTCCCTGTGCATTTGTGCAGCAAACAGCAACGAGTAATTGTGAACCATTAGTGAACCAAACACACAAGAAAATGGAAAAAAACAACACACTGACGTGTGTTCCTCACTCTCTGATGTTTCATGAGAGGTTTGCCTTCAAAGTTATGGCAGCGATGGGTAATGTGGACGTCATTAATGGTCATTTACCTTGATAGAGAAACATATCCTATCATATCAACACTCTACTCCACTTTTATTTTATTTCAGAAATGTTACACATTATATCTTTAATTCAGTGCACCAAGCATCTCAAGTGCAGCCTCCTTAAGCATTTGCTCCTTCATTATATTTGACCGCCCTTTGATTTCTTGCATCTGTCAGGTTAGTCCACACTCAGTCACAGCGGCTCTGATCAACCCTCCGTCTGACCTCGTCATTTCGTTGCGCTCTTTCGCTTTTGTATAATAACAATAATGCTCGCCAAGCACATCATATCACATGTAAAATAAATGCATTTACTGTAGCAAGAAAAAGAACAATGCCAAACAGTCTGCAGTGTGTTGGATGTAACGCTGTCAGAAATCAGCTGACTTCACGGTGAATCGGGGAGCATAATTTCTTAATGACCATTAAGAGGAACACATAAAGTTAAGGGCTTCCTCTGAGGTGTGACTGTCTAAGCTGGGAAGTGACCCTCTGTAATGCCACCACATCAGAATGGAGATGATTAAGTATTGCCCCTTTTACTCCAAGCGCCCGGAGGAATGTTTGCCTGTTTATTGAGCTCCTGCATCTTGTTAAATACAATCCTCTTTCATTTCTGTTGTCTCCTCGAGTGACCGGATATCTATTTAGAATGGCAGTGCTGTTCAGTTGGAGGCTAATACTCTCCAGATAATATTGTTTGCCTCTAATTGTGTAGCACGCTTTGCATCAGCACTCTATTTGGTGATAGATTTGATTCATGCAAATCGAGCAAGCGTAATTAAACCGCAAGGGAGAGCGAATTCTTCTGAAGTTTTGCTTTGTGTAATAGTGCTGTGTAATGCTATAATCTCGTTAAATAAAAAAGGTCAATAAAATGAGTCAACAGTAGTTGATTCTAGACCTCAAGATAAAGAGATGACCGTGTTTCTGCTGTGCGGCAAACTGCAGCACTGTCTGATCCGCCATGTTGGTCGGAGTGATTTTAGTTCAGTGTGTCATTCAGAGCACAGGAGCGAGGAGACAGACGAGGCTGTGTTGTCTTCATCAATAGCGCCGCGGTCTCGCGTTGTTGCCTTTTTGCCGCGCAGGGGTCAGCTGTCAGAGGACCCTGTGATCATATTTACTTGATTGTGTTCAACACAACAGGCCCCATGACTACAGCTGTGAAAGATCATCTCCGCGAACAACGCGGCCCTTTGTGGACACACATGATTGAGAGGATTGTACGTAGATCAGAGCTTCTTTTCATTTCATGCTGTGCCCTTTATCGATCCATACGACGCAGCGTACTGCATGAAGAGTGCGGTCGCATAGATGACAGTTCGGGGTTTGCTAATGTGCTAGAGTTACTGAGGAAAGGTGAAAAGGGGTTTTACAGTTTTTGGGCTATCATGAAACTGCGCAATAGTTTGAATTCTTATTTAAAGTGTCCAGTGTGTATTAGTGACATCTAGTGTGACTGTTTCTCCCTGTGTGTGCGTGGGTTTTCTCCGGGTTCTCCCACAGTCCAGAACCATGCAGATTTGGGGATTAGGCAGATTGGACACTCTAAATGTGTCTCTATGTGTGGCCCTGTGATGGACTGACCTGTGCAGGATGAACCCTGCCTTTCACCCTATGTCAGCTGGGATTGTCCCCCCAGGACCCTCATGTGGAGGATTAAGCAGCATGATGAGTGAGTGAGTGAGTGAGTGAGTGAGGGAGTGTGACTGTAGATTGTACCTTCCCCCTCAACCCTCCCTTGCGCCAGGGAAGTACGGTGGCTCTCAACTCCCAAAGATAATGTTTTCATTCTTCATTCATGTGGTAAGCTTCCACTTCAAACCCCAAATGCACACTGGCTGTTTGGATTAACACGGCGGCTCGAAATGGCAGCCTTAGTAAAGCATGGCCCTTACTTCAAGCAGATATAAAAGGATAACACTAAATCTACTATTTTAATTTATACAAACACTTGTGTTTATTCAACCCACTAAATATGACACACTGAACCTTTAATTTCAATGACAATAACATAAAGTATGTACTAGTTACAGCACTTCACTTGTTGACATCCTGCTTTTGACAAATCTGACAAATCTTCATTTTATTGCCGCAAAAACAAAAAAAAGAGGCTAAATTATGGCCATTACTGCCTAAGCTACACTTACTGCTATGAGAGTTTAACCTTCATTTTTCTTTCCCATCATGATAAGATGAACTCTTGCTGTTGCCTCATTCGGTGATTTGATGTGATAAAAATGTATAATATCATCCATCTCTTACAGCGTTATTGCTTTAGCTGTTGCCCACAATCTTAATAAAAAACAAATCACAGTATATTTACTGTATATGAATATAAAATATGACATGTTGATAAAAAAACACAATAAAAACTATTATGTATAGCCTCCGTTCGTATAACACGTAAGGACACTTTGCATTACTGATATTACGCAACAGTTTGTGCTACTAGAAAAATGGTTTCTGAAAGCTGAGGAGACGTAAAATCAAAGCCAACGTGTGGTTATTACGGTCATGTCACTCGTGCTGTTGCAGGAAGCCGGAGAGTCAGCGTATTTGTCACCAGAGAGGAGAGAGTTGGAACAAAAATGTTTTTGCACATTGAGGCAAAGACTCAAAAAAATATCATTATAAATATGTCTTAAATTTAACACACAAAATCTGACAACTACGGTGGTTTTTCTAAATAAAACAAAGACATTTCTTCATTTTAAATTGTTAATTTACTATTTTAACCTGCAGTCAATTGTAAATAATAATGCCAGATATTGAAAGTTATTCTGGAAAAATGGGCAAAAGCACTTAGTCACAGGACAATTTTGAGGCTGAGTTGTTAAAGGGTTAAAGACTTATGAACCTTGTGATGAATTCCATGAGGTGTGAATAAATGCCCACAGTGAACAGTGCTAGGGTAGAATAGAATAGAATAGAATGAAATGGAGTCCACCTGTGAATGATTTCTACATGTTCATAAACACTTAGTACATTGTTTGTAACACTGGTTGTGAATTGCTAAACAAACTGAATGCAGTTTGTCACTAAAAAGTGCATTAACTCTTATTTATTTGAAACAGAGAAAGTTCCAGTGCATAACCATACATGCATAACCTTTAATACTTTGAGAATAATTGTTCATAATGACACTGACAATTCTATAGAGTCTCAAAACATTCCATAGAAACCATGTATGGAAACCACGAATGTGACCAGCGTGGAACCACACGATTTGCTGCTAATGACATAGACGTCGACTCATTTAGAACTAATCTCGGTCCCCCACATCCATCAGGAAGAGAGTTATTTCAGGAGAAAGTATTTGATAAGTCCGCTCTGCTGCGTTTCAGGTCAATGTGATGTTGCTCGATCATCGGATTTAGCAGATAATAATAATGTGATGGATCCTCCGAATGGTTGTCAGTTTCACAAAAGAGGCGCAGGAGAAAAGGTGGTATGGTGTGAAGCTGCTGTCACACTAAGTGGGCAGAGCCTGGTTTTAATTTAAATAATGATGATGACATTCTTTGAAAAGCGGATGCAGAAAAATTGTGCGTCTTTAATCCTTTTAGACCTCTGAGCTGCCTTTGACACCGTTGACACCGTAGAGCCATGAGCGGTGGGTGGTATTACCTGCCCCTCGCTTGACTGAATCTCCTCTCTCCTCTCAGACAGAAACTTTCATTTCACCACTGGAAACATATGAGCAAACATTTCTGCAGCTTTCAAAGGCTCAGGTTGTGTCTCCATACAAGATTTCTCCTGGGCCAAACATACAGTACAATCTTAATTTATTGCTGTGCTGTTAAAAAAAAAGAAAAAAAAAAAGTAATCACGGTCAAACACCTGTAGCATGTCTACCCACTTACTCACTGTATGCCATTTAATTCTTAGCCTTTTGAGATGTACTTGTCCTTAACATAAACTAGATGTTCAAATATCTTCTTTTTTGGGAACATATTGTTGATGTTGCTCTACAGCCAAGACCAAAAGGTCATTGTTGATTTTGGAAACAGTAGTTGACAGAAGTGCTTCACAACAAGGTTCATTAATGGCGTCTGACACAGTCACTGAACTGAAATACCACTCAGCGGGTTGTGATTTAGTGCGCGGTCGCCGGCTTTCAGCAGAGCTGTCGCTAAATACATCAGACTCCTCTGTTAAATATTGAGATTTTTGACATTTCCTTGCTAAATGTTGGCGATTAACGCACGTTTTCAGGAGTCTTTTTAACCGATCTACAGTTCGGCATTGTTCTGTTTGATTCCTCATGACTCTTCTAGTGACGACACTCTACGACCAGTCAGTGGCCGGCAGTCTGTCGACTACCACTCGACCAGGTACTACCACTAATGGAAAAGAAGCCGAGTCGTGCTGGAACTGAAAAGTGTAAAAGTGCCATTAGTGGCTCTGCGGGAGAGATTTAGATTTATGAACCACTTCTGTGTATAAACCACAGCCACAGTGACACTTGAACAGGTTTAAAGAATCGCGCAGATAAATAGATAAACGTTTGTGTCAGCATAACAAAGCAAAGGTGTCTTTTAAAAAAAAAAAAGCTGTGAAAAAACATGGACTTGAAAAGACTGTGTTTGTACAACACTGTCAACAGGGAAAAGCTTTTCAGCTCCTCTCAACTGTGTCTCGCGTGAGTGAAAACGTTTAGAAAACATGTATTCAAGGTTAACGTTACGTTTGGTAAAATGCGCTCAAATAGGACTTTTATTTTTTTTCAAACCTGTCTTGCACCAGTTTGTTAACCACCTGTCTTAATGAATTGCCATAATTGAGGTGTTTTGCTTTTTTGTTTTTTGTACAACTGAAGTCAATTTGGATCGTTATTTTCAGTTGCAGCATTTTCAAAAGCATGAAATGGAAAATATAAATACCCATATACCACTGTGTTCAAATTGAACATTAGGCTGTAAGGTAATTGCTTACCATGATGAATTGTAGGCGTCAATTGTTCCTGTGTCTTTTACTAAATTAGGGAAAAGTGGTAAAAAAAAAGATGAATCTGAAGAACAATGGAGAGGGTTTAGTGAAATAAAATAAACAAGCATCAGAACTTTTAAATAAGCAAGAGTTGGTAAATGTTTGCTTTAATTACAGCACACATGTTTGTTTGTCTCCCGGGATCTTTAAGGTAACGCCATCCAGCTTGTGAGTCCCACATGCTGTGCACTGCAGCCTCCACTCACTCCGGAGCTCAGCTTTTAGAGGTGATTACACAAGTTTACAATCAACTCTGCTCTGAGCAGCAAATTAACAGCGAGTAGGTCTATGCCAATCGCACATTTACAAGCTGTTTGGGTCCAATCACAGCTGAGGTTGTGTTCATTTACACCCAGATATAAAAAAAAGGAGAAATGACTTAGCAGAACGCACCAGACCTCTAAAGACCAAAATGATCATCGCAGGAATGAGATTTACTTTGTTATTGTTTCCCGAGTCATTTATTCAAATTAATATCCTCACTGTGTTTGTTGTGTTATGGAAGTCACTGTGCAACTCAATGTATTTCCTTTTTTTCCAATCTATTACATGCCCTGAATATGGAAATGTGGGTGGGAAACTTAACATGACGCCCACTTAAGAGGTGAGGTGAGGCAAAAAAAAGCTGTTATCTCCAATTGATTCTCCGGATCTATACTAATCACTGTGGAAGATAAAGACAAAGAGACGAGCTGGAGATGGATTCACAAACAAATTAGGAGACGTGGTGTGTGCTAAAAAAGAGGGTTGAATGCAACATGCTCATCATGGTGTATTATTTTGATCAGTGATTATCTCGTGGCAGCGTCACGGGTGCACAGAGGTGTGTGTGGCGGTGTGAGTGTGTCATGATCCCTGAGAGGCCGGCAGACCGAGCCGCTGCCCTAATTATGATGAATCATTGCTGAGGAAAAGGTGTTTGGCCACCAGCCGTTTCTAAGTAGTTTTACTCTCCACAGCAACAGCGCGTGCAGCCTCAACGTTACAGCGAAACACAACAGAGATGCTCGCAGCAACACCAATTAGCACTTAGTCAGATGAGCTGGAAATGGATCGAGAGGAAGGTTTTTTTTAAAGATTTTAAAGATGCCATATTTTTTGGATGGAGTGGTTAAAATAATTGTTCAACAGCTCATTGTGGATTTCTTGCCAAGAGTTAGATGATAAGATCAGTATTTGCATTTGGCAGCCAGTTTGCTTAGCTTAGCATACAAATAATATACAGTTTATAACCCACAATAAAAGTAGTTTTGAATGTGGGTTCATTCCATCGCTGGAAAAAAGTAATTCAGTATTTAAATTATTTGTATAAATATAAATTATTGAATAACAATATAAAAAAACACTCCAAAATCAAAGGTCATATTTTTGTTGTCAGTCAGTCATCAGTCATCATGGGTGTGAATGGGTGAATGGCAAAACTGTAGTAAATCAGCTTTAAAACTGTAGTAAATCAGCTTTAAAACTGTAGTAAATCAGCTATGAATGCAGACCATTTACCATTTCTGAATATAATCATCAGTAAAAAAGCTAAATTAACCTAAATTTAATAAAAGGAGGAATTTATTGGTGTGTGACCTTTGTGATACTGCACTTCATAACAAGTGAGTTTTTCAACATAAAAGTCAATAAAAAGTGACCAAAATCATTAATCTAGAAATAATATTAATTATTTCTAAAAGAGCTGTGGTGTAATAACTAGTAGACAACGGATGTGTGAAATGAATTTGGCGTAAATCAGCAACATCACCAAAAATCACCAAATAACCACATGTCTCACTTGTGTGTGAAATGCGATGTCACAAACATGCCAGTAACAAAACACGTCACAGGAAGAGGAAAATGACAACAGCACAGTGAAGCACACACACAAGATTACAGTCATTTTGTGTTCACACCTCATTCACAGTCATTAGTGAATGGAGTAAAATAAAATACACTGAGCCCTGTCCCCTGTTGTAAAATGTAAGGTTCGGTAAAAACACTCATGGCTAACGACTATGCTAACAGCTGAGAGTTGGATGTTTGTCATAGCGGTGACAGAGAAAAGACCATGTTCATCCACAAGTTGCCTTCCCACTAATACCAACCAGAAGCCAATAAAAACCTGCATCCATTAAGTAATGAATGCAGATTAAATACATTCCCACTGGTCACAATCCCTGTTTAACCTGGGATTTAAACAGGTTGTTTTAACCAGGGTGAATGAGGTATGAGTGTACATCCTAAAAAATATTACAATCAAAACTGTGAGTTTGTGTGTATCCACTGCTCAGTCCCAGGTACTTACATCAAAGAGCAGCTGTCCACGGACACACACACGCACACACACACACACACACACACACACACACACATTACTGCGTGACCTCTCTTAACTTATGGGTAAATAGTGAAACTGAATACTCTGGGGGCTTGAGAAAGGCCGCCCTGTCGTGCCATGACATTGGGCCTCTGAGTGTATAGGCGCCATCCACATCACATTTAAGACTTCAATGAGGTTTTTTTTTCTTCTTCTGACTAATGCCACCATTTTAGATGATGGCATTAGCCCCAAACCATGACACTGTGAGAAATCTACAATATCCTCTGTGACAGTCTCTACAAGGAGCCAGTGGCAGCTCAGACTCCTCCAGAGATTTCTCTCTCTCTCTCTCTCTCTCTCTCTTTCTCTGTGTGTGTGTGTGTGTGTGTCTTGTGGTTATCTGATCATCAGTGGAGGGAAAAGGTGAGTATAGAGTGCAAACAAAAGGTGCTTGAATAAACTAGCTCCCGGCCACATTATTCAGACTCTGGGTATTGTACTCCTCTGACAAGCCTCAACAGGACGTGGAGCTTCAGAGAAGTTTCTCTGGGGATGGGTAGGACTCCTTCGCTCAACTACAAGGATTGTCAGAGGATACACTCTATATATATCATCATTCATGTGATAATCCTAACATTTTATGACTTGAAACTATATACTTTTTGTCCCCTCAGGAAAATTCAGTTAGGGCTCAGTGTTGCTGCGTATCACAGTGAATAAATAAATACTCACAATAGAAAGTCAAATACTCAATCACTTGTACATAATCAAAACTGACTGGAGCAACAGAAATAACATATTCTACACATATTTATCCCTTCCATCTTGGACACTGTCAATCTTCCTCTGGCCAAAGTCATCACTTTTGCACATGTAATACATTAAAACTAGGATTCCCGGAGGATTTGTGATGATATTAATGTTTAGCAAAAGGATGAACCACTGACTGTAGTAACGCCAGAGACCTTTCCTCCTGCCAAAACTTTAAGTTGAAACTATTTTCCAAAGAATCTCGGGGCATTACAGCCTGGGATTTTCTGATCGTGCTTTTCAGTTTCCAGTTGAGTTACTCTCTCGGTCTTTCGGCCAAGATGCCAAGAGCCTGAATGTGGGCCTGAATGTTACAAAAAAAAGTTTCACACACACTACTTAATTCTGCTGATGAATGTCCTTCATTGTTAAGAACACAGTGTGAGGGCTGCCTGTAATTTAATTGCCCATTTATAAAGATTTTATGGGACACTCTCAATAAAGCAGATTACATTCTGAATTATAACGCTGGAGGTGAAATGATACAAAATGATGGATTCCAAGTGGTGACACTCGACGACAGGTTATGCGCCATGAGAAATCATCTACGTGGCGGGGTGTCATCAGTTGTTTTTGAAAAGCAGTCTCCTTGTTTATTTATTTATTTATTTATTCATTTCCCCCCCTCCCAATTTTTACGGAGCAAAATAGAGAGATTTGATGTTTACAACAGCATTCAACAGATCTGTCCAAAGCGAAGTGAAAACACCTCTGGGACTGTCAGCTGTTATTTACTTTGAACTGAGCTATTTTCCTGTTTTTCAATGGGAGACGGACATTTTTCAGCACTATTACATTTCAAACACAACAAGGCAACAAGATGAATACTTGCACGGAGCGATATTTTGCAATTATGAGTCTTATAAACACTGCATCAATATTGCAATCCCCCTCCGAGAGACAGATTGTTTGTGTTTCCGAGCGAGTAGTCACGGTCTTCGCTGTCATAAATATTGTCTGTCATTGGTGCATTCCTCTTCACCACAGCCTTTGAGTATTTTTGGAGATTGCCTGGTGTGCACCGATGCTTCCATTCCAGTGGACTGATCACAGGAGACCTGATCCAGCTGTGTCATGAGCCGCAGAGAAAAACCACGGCTGATAAGGAATCAAGATGACACTGAGTGATGTGGGATAAGGCATGACTTTAAAGGCAACAAGCAGCATTTGGATTGCATTAGCAGATAATGCTAATGACGCTCAAATTAGCGGCAATCTAGGCTTCTGTGATTGAAGCGACACTGAAACAAAAAACCCACACTGGCTCGAGGATGAGTGATGCTATCGTCTGTGTGACAAATGCCACTGAGCACAGCACTGGGTATGAATCGAGGGCCTGGAGGGGCAGACGCGTCATCATCCCACAACAGTAGAGTTAGTTGCCACATACAGCTGGAATGTTCCACTGGCATGACAGAAGGTGTGTCCGATCACACAACAACATCACCCCAACCCCCAACTCTCTCAACACCACCCTTCCCCATCGGCATGCCTCCAGATTGACCCCCACCCCCCCTCCCTCCGACTCCGTAATCCCACAGTCCAAGCTAACAGGTCATTTGAGACAAATGGTGAGGAGCTGCCTGCCAGTGAAGACGCAGCAGGTGCTGTGCTGTCAAAAGCCACTTCACACCTCCGCTCACTCTCACACCACCACCACTATCGCACTCCCCCCCAATGAGTTCTGACCACACTCTCCGTGGGAGGGGATTGGGGAGGCTCTCCAGGGCCTGTTTTGTTATCAGCATGCTCCAGCTTTGAAGTGAGCTGGGCCAGAATCTGGACTGTGTTTACTTGAAGGCATCTCCCTTGTTGTGTGTGTCAGCCTGAGGTAATTACGGCTCAGTGAGTAGCCCTGACCATGATGACACGGTGGGGTAGGTGTGGAGAAGTAGGCAGGGCCCGGAGTACATCAGCGTCTGGAGCTGCTCTTACTCACTAGGATGTGGTGTAGACAAGGGAGCTCCCATGGGGGGGGGTCTGCTCTCACTGGCATGATGTGTTAAATGAAGCAGCGACCATGGCCAATAATGTCCTATAATTGTATTGTTATCATGAAGTGCAGGCCTGTTGTGCTTTGTTCTCTGTGGGGTGCCACATCAAAGACTTGTAACGCAAAGGCAGTTCAGTTTTTTAAAATACGATTGGTATTACATAATTCAAAGGGACAATATGTGTAAGTTGTTAGTTTGCCATATAAATGTATGGTAATGCAAGTTTGAGGGAGAGACTTTTGTTTGACTTTGAGGTCAAGTTTGAAAATGTCATTAAAGGTGTAGTGTGTAACATTTCGGAGGGTACATTGGCAGAAATTGAACATACTAACCATATGTTTGTATTATAATACATACATACATTTGCTTTAGTAGCCATATTAGAATAAGCATGAGCTACATAAGGACTTTTTTTTGCTTTATGGAGACCACGTTCTTGAGCTGTTTGTACAGCAACCCCAAATGTAAACCTGATGCGTAAACCAACAAAGTACAGGGAGGAAATGGCACAGAGAGAGTGGGAGAGTGTTAGAGTGCTCACATCCTTTCTGGTATGTGAAGGCCACTGTAGCTTTCTGACGCACATGGGAAAGGCAAGGGGAAAGGGGTTTGTTGCACTCTACAGTCTCACCATTAGATGTCACTATTTCTTACACAGTGTGCCTTATTTTAAATAATCTGTCATCTTGGCTAAATGTGCTTCTTTGCTTTCTGGCCATTACTTACTAGAAAAGACAGTTGATGCTACTTTAGCATTTTGTGTTGTAAACATGATGTCACCGCTGGTTAGCTTAGCTTAGCACAAATATAGGAAACAGCCAGTGGATTTGTCCACAGGTGACACAATTGCTAAGATTGAAAGATTAAAAGCTTCCTAAGAAGAATGTTACATTTTGTTTTATTCGCGTGAACAAAATCAAGGTGGGAATACGGCATGATGTGGTTTTGAGTTCCTTGAGTGTGAGTGTGTATTTTTGCTGATCATGGAGGGGAAAAAAGTCCCAAATAAATGAGAATTACATTTTCGACACGAACAAAGGCCTCCTGGTTTGTGATGAAGGTGCAAATCTTTCAATTCTAGTCCTGTATATATTTACTTTGACTTAAGATGTTTCATAAAACAACTCTGCACTGGCAGTAAATATAGTGATGTTCCTGAGGACTGGCCAGAGATCTTCAGCAGTGGATTAATACACATTAAGTGTGTGTTAATGGTAATCAGTTGTGTGTTTTAACTCATAGTTAAAGTAGATGCAGTACGTAGCTCTTCAGTTACATTTTTAGTAAAATCAGTGTGTTGGCCTCAAGCTGCCTTCTGACCCAGTGCAATTTTTATGTGCAACATGGATCTAAAAAAAAACAGAATTCATCAAGTACGATTTACTCCATGTCGACTGTACGATCATGACATCTATTTAAGTTTGGGCTACAAAAACATCAGCAGCATGCACTGGTGGTAAACAGCACAACAAGATGAAATGTGGTCTGCCAAGTGTTCTTTTAATGTGTGGAGAGAAAAATCTGAGACTGTGGGCATGATCATGGTTAAGGAAAAAGAGGCCAATTTGGGGGTGTCGACATACTTTAATCTTTCGCTTTGTTTTGGCCATGTTGATTAATACATCATTTCAGCAGCACACACAGTAACACCTGTATGGTCATCCTAAGGACATTTCTGCTGGAATTTTTGATTGCAAAACTGTGACAGTGGCTTCTCTTTGTAACCTCTAACAATACAAAGCTGCCATGGTTATTTCACATTGCTCATGTTTTCTTTGGGACAGCCCAAAACTGTTCAATGTATACTGACTTTAGTCTCTAAATTGGGTTTATTGACAATAAGAATATTGGATTTTACCATGGATGCAATCTTTAATCCCAGATTCAGTGTATATTTTTATAACAGACTGCAAACTAATAAACAAGAATGAATTGCTGGTTTTGCACTGCCAGTTATGTTTTAGCAACTGCGGTTTAGGGTCACATGTCAGGGTCACATGTCTATGCACAACGAAATTTGTTGTACAATTTAACATTTAATGTCACATTGTTTTTACTATTTGCGGTGTTGTGGACACTGTACACTGTGTCCACCGTTTATGTGAGATTCTGTGCAGAACAATGTGCGAGTAATGTTAGGCAAGAGAGAGCAAATTCAAAGATCTCTGGCTCAACAAAGAACATTTACAAAAACTGACTTTGACCAGATCCCGAGGACAATTACTTGACCACATCAATAAAAGTGGACACCATGGGCGACGCGACTCTTACAAGTTGCCCTCCCATCTTAAGCTGTGTCAGAACATTATGGTCCTTGAAAAGTCATCCAAAGTGTGGGAACCCTGTGAGATTTTAATCGAGCCTTCAAAAATAAGCCAAATATCGATCATTAACAAAAGGTTCCACACTGCTTAAGCCTGTTGGTGGGACTTAAATAGAATTTTCCCTGCTCAGTAACCAAAACATGTTATTTAATGAGCGTTGAGAATGCTAATTAACCTCATTAGACTTCATACCATTTAAAAAGAAAGAAAGAAAACCTTATTGGATTTAAATGTTGCTTTGGTCACAAGTCATGTGTTACTGACATGTGTCTCTGGTTCTGAACATATTGATGATGTCAGTGTTAGCATGTGGTCAAAGGTCACATTCCCCAAAATGCTGCAGAAGCGCATGGACTCTGTAATCTGGAACTGAAATGACGTTGGAGATTGGTGCATTTGCAAAAGGCCAGGCACTCCGGTGCTGGTCTGGTGCGGTTGTGAGGGAGGATGTGTAAGCTTTGTTCTGAGTATTACAACACAAATGAAGTCTTCCCATGAGGTGTTTGTTTATGATCATGTACATCATTAGAGTTTGGCGACAAGTTATGAAAGTCTCAGCTTTATGCATTGATTGACTACTTGTATTACTTTGAAGTCTAACATCTCAAAAAGAGAAAGAAAATGAACGCACAATCAGGATATTTATCTTGTCATTTTCTCTTTCATCCGTCCACAGTTACATGTGAGTGTTATCTAAATTTAATAGATGTTCTCATTTGTGAGAGAATAATTGCCCGTGTGCTTTGATGAGAACTGGAGGACACGTTTGAAAAAGTTAAAATCAACGACCTTTAATGAAGAGATGTTTTTGATATAAATGAAATGTGTTCCCACACTGACCAAGGTGACAAATCACACACGGCGGAGTTAATGTGACAGTGAAAGCTTTTCCAAAGCAAGTACAGATACAGATTAGGGAGGATCTGCAAAGTCCATCGTGATCTGATAAGACCTGGGCTGTTTTCATTGACGAGTGTCTCTGCTTTTATCTTCTACAACTGCTGAGCTGCTCTTATCAAGTGCAGCACAGTCTGGAATTCCAGCCTCTGATAATTGTCTCGTAAGCTTTGGTTGCCCAAGCAAAGAGTTAAACCAAGTTGGACTGCAGGACAGTTCACAAACAGGCTTCCCGCTTCACTGCTTCAGGTCACTAAAACTGTCGTGATGCTAAATGCTAAACACCTGAATCTTTGTTGTTACCACACTGCTCAGCTGTGGCCAACGGGGGAGATGGATGTAATGGTTTGACTGTAACTGAGGATCAATGCAAAGTAGAGACGGGGAAATCATGGCTTTGTATGAATACTTAGAGATTATGGAAAATATGTATAGTACTCAATATATATAACGCTGCAGAGAGCAGCTGGTTGTGTTAGTTCAGCATATGCATGTTACTTTCAAACATTAACACTATATTTTGTGTGAAGTTTACAGGTAAATTCTTGTTTGAACTGTGTACAGAGCCAGGCGGTGGAGTTTCCCCTGTATATTTCCAGTATGACTCTGGTGGAGTGATATTTATTTATTTATCTGTACATGCAGACCAGCCCACTTATTATTCTTTTCTGTAAACCGTTGCAAATGTTGCATTTGTACATTTGAGGTTCATATTCTTTCATATGTATCAGCATGTATTGGCATTTTTTAAAAGTGAGTCACTCCGAAATATAGAGTATGTTGGTAGTGTATAGAGCAAAAGTAGGCTGCAGATGTTGACCGTGTTTTTTAAAGATGTTGCTGAATGATGAAGACATGATTCTACTGTGTGTTAACCCTGCGACGCATTGTCATCGTTACACAAATTGAGGACCCAAATACATCAAAAACACAAAATGGGAAAATATAAAGCAGGAACTGAAAGACAAAAGAAAAATACCTCCAACACTCGTAAGAGAAAACAGGAACACACAGGAAACCAGACAGCGCACTGAAACAAACAAACAAAACAATAATGACGCAACACAGAGAGCGCATTCACCAGGGAGGCAGAGACAATCAAACACAGGTGAGACAAATAAGACACAGGTGAAACACATTAGGGCAGGGCAGACAATCAACAGGAAAAACTTCAAAATAAAACAGGAAGCGAAGAACCAAAAAACCTTTGTTTTAAGGAAAACAAACAGCAACAAACAGTCCAAACAGAATAAATGTCCAACTAAAAGTGTCCTGATAAAATCAGGGGTTCTAACATCATGATCCTTTCCTCGCACTAACCAAACACTTATGTTCCTTAACCGAACCACATTCATAACTAGGAAACCCACCCTAATTTCTTCCTGTCAACCAAAAGCGCCACAAGCTGTAACAGCACTATCGCGCCAATGTGCTCGTCTGTAGGCGCCTAACTTACGCAACGTAATTTTGGTTTAAAAAATGTGAGCTCACTTGTATCTGTGGTCTGCAGATACAATGGCAACGTTATAGAAGCTCATACTTAAAAAGCACTTTGCCGCATTCTGGAGTGCACGTCGGCTCTAAAATGTCATCAGCAAATATCTTGATGATTTGTAAACACTTGACATTGTAATATTTTGAAACATGAAGTATGCTGACCTCACATTTTTTCCTAGCTTTTTAAACGTTATTATAATAATAATAGCCTACTTAATTCTTGTTGTCCTTGATGAAGTGCCATTGTAACGTACGTCTTCAACAGTCTGTTGGATTCTGTTTCCCATGTCGCGCTGCAAAATAAACCCACTGATGTGAAGCTGAAGGAGTGTGAGGTAAAGCTCTTCTGCCTTGATGCCAGAAGAAAAGCAAATGCAATGGTTGACCTTGTCCTTCTCTGCTGTTGGTCTGTGGGTTTGGGCCAGGGACAGGAACTCCCTGTACAGACACTGTGTCTGCGATTGCTGAAACAACTCCACAGTAGAACACTTTGTTCACTGCCACCAAGGAAAACCTAGACAACAAAAACACACACATTCTGGAAAAATGAACACTTGAGAGGGGCCGTTTTCTCCTCAAAACGTCTTGCTTGGATTTCAGTGGTAAATGATATTCCCTTCAGAAGGAAGAAAACCACGCAGCTTGACAAAAATTCCTCGAGATAATACGAGACCTGTTGTTATCAGACCATTAATCTAAATTTACAAGTAGTGAAGGGTTATGATGTCTTGTGTTTGAAGGGGAAAAAAAGCACGTAACCACAATGTGACCCAAGTCTTGAGCTGCTTAACTGTGGGGGCTGTGACTGGAGGGGAAGCTCATAACTCTCTAAAAATTAAACAGTTACAGGTCACACGGTTATTTGTATCACTTGGAAAAATCCGGCCAATGAAAATAACAATGAGGCCGTCTTATTTCTTAGATGGAAATTAACCTGATAATTAGATTTTAAGCAGCTCGTACAGAAATATGAACTCACTGTGACGTCCAAAGCTCAGTAACTCTTCTGATGATGCTTAAACCCAAGATGCTTTGCATCCACACTCTAATAAAAGATTCATGTTACAGCAACAGTTGGTCTGCGCAGACAGAGGGATTCTCAGCATTCATTATTTCTCTTTCACTTTCAATCCAGCTGACCAAATATCACTGGCAAATAGTGTCACTTCAATCATGGTGCCCCCAAAACTGATAGGTTATCCAATTATGTGCATTGATGCATTTCCTGTGAAGCTGGAACATTGCTCGTGACCTTTTCTTGATAGAAATGAAATTTTCTACCCCTCAGGCTAAACAAAATCTCACAGTACTCCACCCTTTGAGTGAGTCATGCAGGGAGAGTCAAACAGGCCTCCATGATGATGAATCGGTAGTAGACATTACTCGTGGTAGAGGAGCTGTTTAGAAATCATCCTCCACGCTCGCCAGGGTGGCACATGTCTCGCATGTCTCAGGCTTTTAGAGAGACGTCGACCAGAGGTGGAAAGTTGTACTCTTTGCTCAGTCCTCTCAGATCAGGTTATCTTTCCCTGCAGCAAGCTGCCACGCGCCTGTTGCACCTGATTGTCTCATCGGCACATTCCAGGTAAGAGGGACTGACAAGCCAGAACACAGCGCCCAGACAGTGATACACTTGTTCAGCAGCCACAGGTGTAGCTGCCCTGTTCCTCTGCTCACTCTCCCAGAGGTATTAGACATTGTTGGAGAGGAGCAAGAGTAATCGTGAGGCAAGGCAGGCAGGCGGGTGGGGGAAGAAAGTCAATGACAAATGGCTTGGCTTTTTCATGGAGCATAATAAGAGCAGCCACACGGTCCTCGTATTGACCTATATTCTTGTCCATCATTCAGCGTAGACTCCAGAGCAAGATATACAGCGAAGTAAGAGGCTGAGAGGAGGAAATATGTGGCACAAGCTATTATGTGAAGGAACTGTTCAATATATATACATTAACTCAGCCTCAGCTCCTCCACTGAGTACTGCTGCGTTCAGCCTGGAAACGGCTTGAAGTAGGCGGCAAAGGCTGGGGCTCGAGTATATTCATGCTGCTGCATTAATATTGTTTAATATAGTTTAATAATAAAAGCACCACTATGACAAAAAAAAACCCTGCCCTGACAGATATAAATCATTTCTGGTAAGTATTATATATTATTTCATATACAACAAAAAACTGGAAGTTTTTGTAAATAATTTATTAACATGATATGGATACCAGAATATTTTCTGGGTCATTTCCTGTGTTATTTATGTGCAAATATAGCATTCAGTGCGTCTGTCCTACAATGTATTTCTTTATGTACATTTCTCTATACATTTGCTGACCTTAATCAAATAGGTATATGACTTTGTAATGTATACCCTTGAAGATTTATGACTTTGGTCCATACATTAGGGCTATAGGCAAAAGACTAATTTCCCAAATGTAAATCAAATCTAAAGCTAAACTTTTGACAGCAAATAACGTTTGCTGCACAATAACTAAATATTACAGCATACATGTTCATTTTAATATAGAAAAAGAGCACACCATCACATTCGAGTGGCCAAAAGGTCAGTCATGGAATTATGAAATTATAGCTGTGCTAAATTCGACTTAAAAATCCAAATCAACTGTTTATACATGTCTTTGTATTGTGTCCATTATTTCCATGATTATGAATTTAGTTCCTCGCTCCGGAGCAGAATAATATTATGTCACACTGTATCTCCCCGACACTAATGACTCTCCGTCATCCATTCATACAGTATACACTCGCATGTGCACCTTCTAAATTTGTGCCTTTGTGGGTCTGCTCGGCTGCCACTGAGGGGTGATCAGCCATTCAAGCGAGGGAGGAAACAGGAACTTGAGCATTATGATGATGTAATTGGCAGCAGATGCGGAGGAAGATGGAGATAAAGGAGAAGGAATTCAAAATAATATCTGTTTGGGCATGCATCACAGGGTTATCATGAGCACAGAGGGATCATGTTTTGACTTTTGTCTCACTGATTCACTGTTGTTCAAGTGCTTTCATTTTACAGTGATCTAACGCTATGGAAATCTGAGCTTTCAGTGCAGCAACAATGATGTTGCGGAGGAATATTGTTGTGTATGTGGAGGAAAATTTTAATAAAAACTTATCAATCCCCACCTGATCAGAGAGCACATTGCAGAGCCAGGACAGAAAACAAACTGGATATGCTAATACACAAGACACATTGTGAGCTGCTTGTCAACAGTATTATCAACACTACTCATTTTGTGAGCCAGAACATCGTCGGGGAGAGGGGATTCATATTCTCTGGCAGGTTCTTCATGTTGGAAACCATCCAACAGCTCTTCCAGGACAAGTTACTCCTTCATGTGAAAGTCAGGGCAAAGAAATTGAGCAGAGAAGGTCAAGTAGTCACTTTTTTCCTGCCTTCCTTGTGGTCTGACAATAAGACAGCGAGAACAGCAAGGCAGGGCTGAGTATGCGGGGGGGAGGGATGCAGGCTGGGACCTGCTCCGGCATTAAGTTATGTCTTTGTGAGGCAGAAGCACTTGCCTGTGGCAGGTGCAGGTAGCAGACGTGACGCTGCTGAGGTGTTTCTATTGAGAAGTGCCCAACCTGCCGAGTTGTCGGGACAAGTTAGAGGACTCAGTCACCACCCAGCTCTAAAAAGCTAACCAGATCCACGTCGTATGACTTGTGCTTCTCAAGACGGGATGGAGGATCTGGAAAATCCCAAGGCCCAAACATAAAATTATAGGATTGTTGTGATACATGTCATGGAGGCTAATGTGGAAGATAATACATCATAACAGCCATTACAATCCCAGGGATTTTTCTCTTTTATGTCCCACCCTTAAAAAGCACTGAGGCCATTTACAGACATTCACCGAAGGCATATGTCATTCACAGAGCGCTCAGCAGTTATATTTAAAATTCAAAATGTTATTTTTTATGGGAGTGGACTGGTCCTAAAGCCACAGTTTTAGAGGGCACATAATAATCCGAGCACTTACGAGGTTTTACAGGCTGAGGCTTCTCCTTTCCCTCTGATGAGTTATTCAGAGATGTGGCGGTATTTCTTAATAAAACAGTCTTTCTTTCCATTCAGAATTCACCGTATTCATCTCTCCGCCCCCTGTGTGCACGGATTAGACGCTGCTTTTCCTGTGTTTACGCCACAGAGGCACCTGTAGCTGCCTATACAGTGCAGCGAATCACAGACGAACGTAAGCTTGCAAGTCTGGCCATGTCAGGTGGAATTCCTGTCATCACAGCGCAACAGTAATCATCTGCACAGAGAAGACCAAGTGAAGGGGGGGGGTGCAATGAAAAGATTTAGTATGAAAACGTGTAGAAGAATTTTATAAAGGAGATGTGACTCACCATGGGCTACACTCACTGAAAATGTTCTTGCTGTATTGGACCCATCAAGGTGGGCATTTTGCAGACTAAAAGATGTTCCATGCAATCTTATTTCTGTCACACAGATAGAGAGAAAGCTTCCTCACCGTGATGATATTTAGGCAGAACTTTTAAACATGGTGGGATATTTGCAGTTTGATCTGAGCTAAGAAGCTAAGAAGTTTAAGACCCAGAGTCGGATTCAGCCTGTTGTTGAAAAACCCTGAGCGAGTGGATGTGAAGGAGTTTTAGCCCTCATGCTGGTTTGGGTAATCAAAGATCAAGTCAATGCCCACCGACAATTTAAATATACCTCTTTAGGAACTCTTTATGCCTCCTGGCCTCGGGGGGGTTTTACTATAAGTTATTCCCACCAGCCAAATGTAATGGTATGGGTTTAACAACACAAAGTTTAGCCACAATTATCACTGTGGACACCTGAAGGAGGTGTTTTTTCACAAAGACAGCAGCAGAGTAAGCAAAGTGATCCTCCTTCCCTTCCTTTTTTGTTTGCTTTGCCTAAATGAATAGCAGATCCACCAGCACGGCAGTGTCAGAATACATTACCGCCATGGTCCGTCTCCCCAGCTTCACAAAATAAAATCCTCTTAAAAGCAGGGAATGTCACTCAGTCCCCTGAGACGTGTGTTTGCGCGCTGGACTCAGGAGCGCTCACTACTGGGAAATATACCTGTGCAAATAGAGGACGTTTAAACTGAAAATGAGCTGAGAGAAAATGTATTTTCTGAGTTCTATAAAAGTCTCCCACACAGCTGATGAGTTTTCACTGAGACAGGGATCCACCCATGCTGCTGTCATGCTAATTAATGCAGAACATTAGGGACCTGCAGACAGTCATTATTAAGCCACGTGATGCCCACTTATTCTTCTATTAAGACATAGTGCATGTTCAAATTAGAAGAAGACAGGTTTAAGTATCTCTTAACCAATGCCATATCGCCCTCAGCTATCTGTTATTTTATAATCATAGCCCAGGGCCAAGACTAGGGGAAGGCTTTTCCAAATCCATTCAGAGATTTCAACCCATGCAACTATGAAAACAACAGGAAGTTCCTCTATTAGGAGCCCAAAGGCAAAAGGTTAAGAGTTCATCGCTCATTTCGCCGCTTTCCTGGCAAAAACCCAAACACGTAGCCATTCATTTAAATTGTGAGAAATGTGCTGAGTTAGCAGAAAGACTGTTTGTGCGCATGACGTTGTATAAGACACTGAGTCATGTGAAAGACCCAGATCTATTATGTTAGGGTTAGGGTTATTGTTTTCTGTTTTATTAAAAGGGGCAAAATGCAGCCATACGATATTGTATTGTTTTGTTTTCCAAAAAAATTATAAAAAAGTGCACAATAAAGCAGGATAAAGCAGCTAAAACAAAAAGACATTCCAGTCCTACAACATTTATGGTATGCATAGTGTAAGGCTTTGTTTAAGGTTTTGTGCTACACATGCATATTTATTGTTTAGATGTTTTTTTGGCTTGTGCGTGCGAGCAAGCTTCACCTGCTGTGTGAAGTTATAAAACACCCAGTCAAATATTGATGTAGTGAGTGTTAAAATCCAAACTAGGATAACACATTTTATTTATAGAGCACTCTTGTTGAGGATTGTGAAAGGTGCTTGACTGTTCACAATCACAAAATTACACCTTCTGAGATTTAAACACATCACATGGAAAACACAACATTCATTAGCATAAACTATAATTTAAAGGTATAATTTGAATCAATCTGCAAAGGCAACTTTTCCCTCTTTGTGAATCTTCTACCCAAAAATCGAGAAATAGCTCATTCTTGTTTTCCAAAAATCTTGGATTAAAACACTTCATTATACTGTGGAAATGCATTATTCCCTTTTGTGAGTTCATTCACACGTCATCTATCTGCATCTTGACGATTGTGCAGAGGTTATATAATCTGCTGGTTCTCTCAGCTCACGACAACAATGCACCAGGAACACACAATACTTAGAAACGCAGGGACGTGACCTGTAAGGAGGATTACCTGACCACGAAGGAAGCGCGGCGTTCGCCTGTCAGTTTAATGTCTTCAGTCTCATTCGGCATCTGTCAGAATGATCATGTCAGTGCCGAATCATGCTCGCACATCATGTGTATCCACTCACAGGCTCGCATTAGCATTATATAAGCAAATAAAGGCTCTACATGTTGCATTTTATGGTGCATGTACCAATGCTTTGTCGATTCATTCAAAATAAAGGTTTGTTAGGGGGTTTATTGGTGTCAGTGAAGTCGTCACGATTACCATCAGAACGTTACCATGACATTAATAAGGGTTTTGATTTATCTCTACTTCTAATATCCATCAGTTGCTAATGAGCACAGCACAAATCAATTATATACAAATAAATAAATAAATGATGGGATATCAAAACAAACTGTTCGTCGTAGGTTTCGCAATCAATCACCTCCGTGGTGATAAATGTTAATATAGTATTTTCTTGACGGATTGCGGTTCACGTAACATGCATCCTCGTTTCCCAAAGACAAGCATTCAAACGCTCCACTGGAGACGTCTTAATAATAAATAATAGTTTATCTTATTAATGGATTATAAGCACTCAGTAAATGATCTGATAAGCACAATTAATTTACGGGTTTGACAGATAGGATGGTCTAGGTTGTGTGTGTGTGTGTGAATATAGAAGTGTTTTTGTGTGAATGCAGTTTTAATGAGTGTGGTCCAAAGCGTACAATAAATTAGTGTTGACACAACATTCAGAGTCATCCATAAGTTATATCATCAAACGCTCTCCAAAGCTCTTTGAATGATGATGCTCATGTTTTTTTGTTTTTTTTTTTGTTTGTTTTTTTCCCCAATTCAAACTGGGCTCAATCGCTCATGTGATACCTTTTCGGATTTGTGCGTTCATGTGTGCACATGTGCGTCGACGTGTTTGTGTCAACTCTGGAATAATGATAGACTGACGCTGGGAGCGACAGCACCACCCCAAGCAAGCAGAAAAGTCCGACATTCCTGGGCTGCGAGCTGTGAATCTGAGCACAGATTGCAAGTTAAAACACGCAGCCTGGAGCCACCAATGTTTTAGTAAATAGTTCAGAGCTAATGTTTAGAGATCACAGCTTTAGGACAAGGGTGGGATTGATTTCCCAAACAAGGATCATGTGGTGTGATTTTCTCGAAGGTTGCAAATGGAAAATTGGCTTCAACTAGCAGCTGAAAAAAGAGTGTGGATGTTGCTTCAAAGCAGCACTTTAAAGTTTTAGAAACATTTATTTGCTTGATGAAGATTGATTTATCACATCTGAGTCATAAATATGAATCATAAGAATGACTTCAGCCGAGCGTAAAAACCTGGCTGTCTAAAAAAACACACCCTAAAACATCACTGTGAATAAAATCATATTTACATTTTTCAAATGTTTTCTCTTGTAACCACCAGTAGCTGATTAGCTTAGCTTTTAACAAGTTGCAACAGGTGTTTTTTTTTACATGTTTTGTTTTAATACAGTCCAACAAAGCAAAACGCAACTTGCGAATTAATGAGCTTGAAGCTTGCAAATATTATGCTAATTCCTGCCAAGGCATAATGCTGAGCAACATCACCGACTGCTGCTTGTAGTTTTATATTTATGGTACAACACGCTGTGAAGTAAATCAGGAAGTAAGAATATTAAATAGCGACCTGGGGGCGACTTGATAAAAGTATATGGGAAAATGCGTCTTCTTCCCACTTGATTTATGGCATCAGTTAACCTTTTCCTGATGAGTTATAATGTCTCAATTGCTAGTTTCTGGTCTTCTTCAATAGCACATGGCGGTGATTTTGTAAATTACGCTGTCATTTAGACGAAAATAGATGATAAAGCACGGCCCGTATGAGTAAATTAGATTTATTTTCTCAGATCACATCTTATCCGGTAGACTGTCTGCACAAGTGTGTCCAGACATAGTTCTGTGCATGGGTAGCTTTGGCAAAGATGTGGGCATAAAAAAGGAATAAAAAATAGGAAACTAAAAGAAATGCTCTAGACTTTCAAAATTCTCTGCATATCATAGCCTAGTTTTTTTCTAGGTGTCTGAACAAGACCTCAGCTCTCATCAACACAGGGAAATACATTAATATCATGTAAGGTGCACCAAAGATGATCACGAGCGTCTGAGGCAGATAAGAGCCGATACGGTCGGATTGAATAATCTCTTTACAGTCTTTTTGCTGTTAAATTCTCACGGCCTTTCCTGCGAGTGCTATACCTTTTTAAATATGCATATCAACAAAATGCCTCCTTTCACTAAAAGAATAAGTGCAACAGCATCTTCTTGGCCCATTCGATTCATAACACCTATATATCTTACATGAATATTTGCTATTTTGTGCTATAATAAAGATTACAGGTTTCTCGAGTTGGATCGTAGCGCCCGCTGAAATAACAAATTATGGATTTATGTGGCGGCTCACTCTGGCTGCATGGATCACCACCTGCCACTCAAATCTGGAACACCTGCTGCCTCCACAATGCCCATTGTCAGTTGGCTTACTGCAGAAAAAAACCCCAAAAATAGCCATTATAAATACATTCAAACTCGGCCCAGAACTAAAATGCTACTTAAACCCATGAATGTTCACAGGGATCTTTCATAGCTCCTGTCCCACTTTTCACATAATATTTTATTCCCTTGCTTTTTTCCGCTCTGGTTCAGTCTGTGCAGGGGTCGCTTGAGCAATAAGTGGAACTTTCCCGAGTTCCCATCCAAGATACTCAAATTGAAAAGGTTCCCAGTAATACCCACTCACTGCATCTCCTTTTCAATCTTTTCCCATTCCTTTTTTTTTTTTTTTGTCAGATTGAAACATGAATCAAACAGACTCACTAATGTGACCATGTTGTGCTCATTATTGCCACACAATAAAGAGGATGAGTGTGAGGATACAGGTGGACAGAGAGTTCTAGATGTGGAAGTGATGATCGTGTGTCATGCCTGGGACATATACAGGAAGGAGGATCCACTCCACCTACAGGATTTCTCGGTGTATCTTCATTCCGCTGTGTTAGTTCTGCCCTGCTTGCTCTGCTGAATCCTTTCGTCTTGACTTGATGACAAACATATTTGGCTCCTGCGGGTTTTCCTCATGTCCGCCTCACTGGTTTTCTCGTTGTAATTCGCCGCTGCTTTGCAGTCATTTGACCTGGTCTTTTTTTTTCTGTCTCGTTTGTCAACTTCATCATGTAGACAGTGTGATTTTCTAGCTTGCATTTTCTCTTTTCTTTTAAGTTTCTCTTTTGATTGTGTCATCTCAGATGAACAAACATGTGTAGTCCTTAAGTCAAAGAAACATATGGAAGAAATATGCTTTTGATACATATTTCAACAGTTATAGTTACTTTATACACTTACTTAGTCATATTGCTACTTTTGTATGAATACTTTTCATGTATTTCTGGAGTATTATGACTGAAACATTTATATTTAGCATGAGTGTGCATTTTTGGGCACTTAATTATACATTGTAAGTAATTCATTGGAGGCATTTCTCAGTATTTATAGCTGTCAAATACATTTAATGGAGCTAAACACATGCCTGTATCGTATAAAGTAACACAAAAGGTATATTACTATTTCTCTACAGCTTTCCACAGAGTTGCACATTATACAAAAACTAGGTTCACACACTAAGCTGTGTTTTTTGCAGTTGTATATTTTTTGTTAGACTTGGATGTTTTGAAGAAGACATCCTCATAGTCTGAAGAAGCAAAATCCTGGATGACAAGTATACAAGTGTCAAAAAAAGAAGAAGCGCCTTTTCCAGTATTAATAATGTACACTCACTGAGTGCAGGATGTTCAAAGGAGAATATCAATCTTGATGAACTGATAGAATTGAACTAAGTGCACATAATTCAGCAACTTAAACAGCAGGGCCAAAATGAAAATATAACCATGTCGTTATGAAGCGTCTTTGATCAGACAGTATGTGCAGAAGTGCCTTAATGAGGCTCTTTAAACTCACTAAACAGCGGTTAATTAAATGAATTTGAACTGATTACTCTAACTTTACTCTGAGGCTAATAAAACGCCTAATGCTCCTGCACAGAGGGGCGTTTAACGTTTTAATCTCTGGTGGTAGAGTTGTGGGGCATAAATATTTATCATACTGCCTGTAACCAGCTAAATAGCATCCTATTATGACTCAGCCAGACCTGCAGTGCGTAGGAGTGTGAGGTGCTGGTTGTTGCATCAAGTGAAATAAGAGTCTGTTTCCACCAGCTGGAGCAAAGCTGCAGTGCATCATCACCTGCAGGGAGCACCTGGACTCTAACAGTCAGGTGTGTTTATTCATCCTAATAAGCATTAGCTGCTTATACACATACGAGCACATGGGTATTTGGTGGGTCAAAGGGTTGTTGAGAAAAGGCAATGTATTCATGTGGGAAATTTGTCTGAATTCTGCAGAGGTTTGTTAGAAAAAAACTATATAAAAAAATGTGTATATACATTTACAAAGTGTTTAATTCATTACAAAAATATATATTGTAGCTGAATTTGACAACTTAAAAAAAGACAAGTTAAAGTATTAATAAGAAATAATAATATGTAAGATAATACATCTTCTTTTCTCCTGAAAGAGTGAGAAAATCTTAAAATGTCACCCTTATGTATTTATGTCAACAGCCAATATGCTACTGTGGGAAATCAATGATGTCATAGTCCCGCCTCTCTCACGTGACAGCTGGCATTCGCTGTCACTATCTTTGTTGTCGTCATCCTCCTCTTGTGTTTGGAGACAGTTTGGTCTATTCGCTTTGTGTTGACTTTAATTTTATTTCCTTAGACCCTCTGACTTGGTTCATTCTGACTCTGTTTATTTGTACATTGAAAGGTGTACTTGTCTGCAGCACCACACACAGGCCTGGCATATGTACTGCAGCATGTAGAGTACAGTCCTTTTGTGTGGATGAAGACATTATTTTAAAACAACAAAGAAAAAAAGATTGTATATAGTTTGTTCTGTTTCCACTTGGATATGGCCCAAGAGCAGAGTATCAAGTTTTAGGTTCAGACAGTGTCGTGTCATGGACGGCTTTGAATGTGATCCAGAGGATGTTAAAGTAAACTCTGAAGCCACCAGCAAGCCAGTGTCATTGTTTTCAGACAGAGTGTAGTATATGCTCCTTTCGTAACTGTCAAACGCCTGACTCATGAATCATATGAAGTCATGATAGAGCAAACTTGCACAAGAGAATGAGGAGTTCCCTCATTTCAACTACAGTTGCAACTCAACAAACCACACACAATAGGTTCCTGGTCCCCTGTAACCAGGAACCTATTGGAGGATACCAGCTGCCAATCAAACTAGTGCCCACTCATATGTGCTGTGATTTATCATCGGTTTTCCTCTGAAAATTGACATTGTGTCCTACTAAAGATCAAGTCCACAGAGAAAGGTTTACTGATGTCATAAATCAAGTGAGAACTAGCGCTCATCAAATTTAGTTTGTTTTGCAACCAATGAAGTTGCCCCCTGGTGGTGGCTAAGTGCTACTCACATCCTACTTCTTTGGATGACAGTGCAATTAAAGAACCACTATGTAAGATTTAGTGGCAGGGGGTGAAGTTGCATATTGCAACCAACTGTTGCATACTTTTTGCTTTACACTCCTAATCTAATTCAAATTCATAGAACTTTATTTCTCTCCAAGTGGCAATTTAAGTGTATATTATGCTGTGTTTCCACCAAGTGGAACGGTTCAGTTTAGTACAGTATAATTTTTTTGCATTTCCATTAGGAATAGTACCAATAGCCGTTCTATGTTTTGGTACCTTCCCTTGGGGTACCAGAGTAATGCTTTGTAATGCTAATGGAGAGTAAAGCATCTCTTCCTTATGGCAATTATGTTCTTATACAAAGTTTGACTTTGGCTTGTTGAGACAAACAGCCACAAACTGAGCAGAAAAGAAGAGCTGCTGGACATCCTCCATTGTGTTTGTCTGTTGTGTCGCGTTCAGTGTCATTGTTCATTGTTGGCACACCAGTGCAACATCATGCTACTGTTTGTATCTCGCTGACACGGCCATTGAGCTCAGCGCACACCCCGCCTACCAAGTAAAGGTTCTGTTCTCAGTTAAAACGCAAGCCTGACCAAGGGTTTTACGGTTCCAAACCATACCACACTATACCAAAATCGAACTGTACCCTGACAGAAACTGCAGTGGCTTTCAGATAGCATGGAAACATGAACAGCACCTCCCTAGAGGCAGTGTTTGATTTTCCATTATGGGATTTTGTACAAACTTGGTCTTAAAACACCTAAAATGAATCACACATTTTCTTTAATACTACACTCAATTGCTATTGGCATAATCTCTAAATTGTACACACTGGACCTTTAAGTGAAGTAAATGTATTTAATCACAAGAGGGCTGGGGCTCTCAGCTGAAGCAAATCATCATAGATCAATGGCCAGTGAAACAATGGCATCGGGATTGAATGGCTATGAATCAGATTCCAGTTTGTACAGGAAGCTGTAGAAAACCAGGAAGGACACTGCCCTCGCTCTTCCTCTGCCATGTCAAAAATACACCAGCTCCTGGCACCAGACGCTGCATGATCAGGATCCTGTTTTCACTCTTTTTCTGTTCCACATTTTGCCATTTCCAAAGAGGACAAGGGTTGACGTTGAGGCGGCATGAATTCATTGTTATACACATGACCAAACAAGGCGGAGAGAAAGGTTGTAATTTCCTAGGCAGCGGCATGATGTCTAATTTTAGTGGACACTCATGACCAAGTGGGAGTAATTGATAGCTCATGACAGTATAGAGTCTATACCTATCTGCGGGTTTGAAGGATTTGGGGAAGTTATCATTGCAACAGCGCGGATGATTCACTCGGGTTCTGCGACTCCTGTGTCATGTTAAAATGACAGTGATTCATATGTCACTTGACTTTATTAACGCTCTCTGACCTTTAAGCTGAAACCTGTCATATGTAGTTACTGTTGGGACTAAAGTGCAGCAAGAATACAGCTGTTTAAACATTATTTTAATGCCACTAAGCCGCTTTTAGGATTAAGGCCTGTGTAGAGGTGAAGTAGCACTTTGGTGCCATTTGTAAGTACTTTATTTTACTGTATAGTTCTACTGCATTACATTTTAGTGAAATATTGTACTTTTATAACACATTTTTGAAAAATATAACATTTTATATGTATGAATATATTATTAGTAGTAGTAGTAGTAGTAGTGGTACAGTTAAATATATATTACTATTATTATTATTATTATTATTATTATTATTATTAATAATAATAATAATAACAATAATAATAATAATAATAATAAAATAATATTGGCACATAAGATGAAATCATAGTCACAATACACCTGTTTCTTGATTAATTGAATGGTGAAATACATTCAAAATTCAACCTTATTTTTAGCTTAGGGCCCTCTTTACAAAACTTTATTTGGGGCCCTTGTGGTAATTTACCAGACTGAGTTGCTTGTAGACCAGAACCAATCATATGGGAAAAGTATACAAATGAACACCTATGTGTGCACGCAGAACTTATTTTTTCTTCTTTGCTTCCCCATTCACCATCTTACAGCACTATATATATATACCTTGCAACCATTTTGTCCTGCAGCGCTGGTACTTTCTATTTTGCTGATAATACTTTTTTAATGTCAAACTTTGTACTCATTGCAACATTTTGACATGAACATATTGGTACGTTCGCGTACTGTAGGTCAAGAATTTGACTACCTCCTGCAACAGTGGGAGCACAGGAGCTGCGCCGCCAACAATATAAGTAATGAAACAGAAAAAGGGAAGTGCCATGAGTTGTATCTGCATTCAATCACCATCTCCCCCCTTGTTAAACTAGAGTTGTTGAGCTGCACTCTTCCTAAGCACAGGGGCTGGACTTCCAGCTGGAAATGTTCTATTGGGCTTTCAGCCTATTTTCTATAATCTTTGCTTATTAAAAGCAGCCCGTCCTGCTTTAGTCACATGCATGCTCTGTGCAACAGAACACATAAATCCTAGTAAAAGACTGAATGTGTGAGAGGGAGAAAAGATGGCAACCATGAGAGAGATGGGGAGAGCAATTACTCACCATCATTATTATCATTTTGATTCATCATTCTCCCAATTATTGGATCTCCACAAGCAAGAGCGGATATAATACTGTAGACTCAATACTTCATATACTCCACTTCTTCTCATCGGGGAGTTTATTTAAAGGGAAAATATATGTTATTAGAATTTGGAGAGTGATGGTAATCAGTGGGACAGAAAGCGCCCGACATACACCATCAACAAAGTGTGAGATTTCATGACTTGATGTATGGCTTTGATATTTGCCAGTGATGAATGTGTGTTGCATTTGTATAACCACATCCCTGCACAATGAAGCTTTGGGTTTGGTCTGAATACTGAGTGAGAAATGAATAAGACCTTTTATCAGGAAAAATATGCACTGTTAATTCATCTTTTGCCGTATTTTATTAATGTGGACCACAAATCACCGCGCAGGCATCAGTTAACAGCGCAACAACGAAGAAGTAGGTTTGAAAGATTTGTTTGGGTCTCATATCTACTTTAAGGCCCGGTGTAAAAGAAGCAGCGATATCGAATGGTGAGATTGCACAATGCAATACAGGGAGGACTCCTCCCTTCATTCATCAAGGAACTTCAGTGGCCTTTGCATACCAGAAAGGATGATGTTCTTCTTCATTTCCATTAGGGCTGAATAATTTATCACAAAATAATCAAAATTGTACCATGTAAGCAAGTGCAATGTATAAATCAAAAGACTTATTTGATAAAAACAAAAACTGCACTATGATAAAGTTCTGCTGTGGTGTGTGGATATAAAGGCCTACAAATCTTGCTCTTCAGATGAGAAATGAAAATAGTTTCTTGGCAGAAAACAAACTAAAAGTCAAATCCTCATGTATTTCTTTCATTAAAATGACAGTTAAGATGCAGAAAGTGACCAATTATGACTCATTACAATGTCAATCAGAATATGATTTTTCTTTAACATGTCATGCAGGGCTGAAACATTTACGCTTCAAAACGTGAAACATGTCCTTTGGCTGGTTTGTTCATTTAGGCATCTGTAGAAGCAAGATGGGGGCCTCCGTAAAGCAAGGCCCTTGACTCAAATCAATATATAAAAGGCTTGTTCTGAGGCTATGAAAATGATTTTCATTTTAAAGTGATTACACACTTATGCAAACATACAATTTCTACCAATAAAGCCTCCTAAATGTTACACATGAGATCTTTGTGTATCCATCAAATAAAAATTTGGATGATAATAAACAGAATCAGCTCGAATGAAACTGAATCAAATCAAATGCATGTTTGTCAGTTATGTCTCCGTAGGTGGCGCTGTATCGCTCTATAAGCTAGTGCATAGTGAATCAGTTTCCTGATGAAACTTTACCTCACAGAAAAACAAGCAGCGAACGCTGAGATAGAGCGTGCTGTTAGCATAGTTAGCATACTAATATCGGACTTTTAACATTCATGTAAACTGAGTAATACCATGACCCCCGCATCACCCCCTGCTCTTTTGCAAGGGAAACCCCTCATGGGCTGTCACCAACATAAGTTTCCTTTGATTCCCAGGCTCTAAAGCATATTGGCATTACACAGGCACAGTTAAGCTGAGTGTATATAATGGATCTAAGCTTTTTAAAGGTTATTTATGGCATGTAAGAAAAGGTTTAACATTATCTAGAAAAAACGTTATTATTCAAGTGGAGGGTTTAATTTCCCTTTTCCTTTTCCTTTTTGTCAAAGCCATTTCTAAAATTAGATTTTATGTTGGCAGTTTTCACGAGCATGAGTGAACATGTGTACAGAGGTTATGGGAGCCAGTTTCCTCACATGAAAGCGGGGTGCAAGTCATTTCGTGAACAATGCAAAAAAGATCAATAAATTGTGTTTGTTTGTTTGTGCGTGTGGGTGGTTTCATGTGTCCATTCGTCTGTGAGAACAAAAAATAAGGTCATAAATACAAAAATAGAGACGCTGAATGAAAAGCCACATAATCCTGAAAGTGTAAGTGTGTGTGTGTCTGTGTACGCGTGTGTGATAATGGTTCAAGGGTTTTGTGTAATACTGAGTTTGCATTTTCTCTAACAAGGGTCTGGCGTCCCCACAGCCGTCAGTGGGATCCACGCTGGGCCCTTTTGCAGTAATCAGCCAGACTGTCTTGCTCTAATTGTTTCCAGATTTGTGTGGGAGGTCAGAGCCCCGGAGTGCTGATCCTTGCCAAGTTTATAAACAGAGCAGTGTTTCCAGATGGCCACTGGCTCCAGACTGGCTAGCAGGTTGATTGGGACCAGAATAATAACAGGTGGAGAACAGACAATGAATTCCTTGACACTTTCTGCCTTGTGTACACACACACACACACACACGCACGTGCGCGTGAGTGTGCGCACAAACACACGCACACACAGTAACACACTTTCAATATGGTGCGCAGGAGAGACTCCTGACGCCATCCCTGCGGTTGGAGCTGAGTAACAACCAGATCTGAGAGTAATACAAGCAGGATGTCGAGCACATTTTGGGAAACTGAACACGGCCTGTTTTTAAGGTTTACTAGAAGATGAATATCACATAAAAATGACTAAGAAAAGTTGGGCTTTGTGTTTGGAGATTGAATACATTTAAACTCATGTTGTGACAGTGGCTGTATGACAAAAACAAGACAGTTGCAGATTTGAATTCTCAGATTTTGTGTCTTTTCCCTGCTCTGGCTTAGTCCCAGCTCTCTTTCTTGTGGTAAACAGTGTCAGCTGTAAATTGCAAAAGATGAGATTACAAAATATGAAGTTCCTACAGGAAGTCAACTGCTTTGTGTTTTTGGGTTTTTTTTGGATTCTGTATTAGTTTGTGAAATCATTTACAAACTTCATGGCAACCCAAATGTTTACTACTATATTGATCTTTTTAAAAATATGTATATTTTTTACACACAAATACATGCTTAATATAATAAATGTGACACATATTGAATAATCTAAGCCTAGTTCTTTTTTTTTCATTTTAATGCTTCACTGTGTGACTGTGTCACTGACACACAAACACACACACACACACACTTTCAAAGTGGAGATTTCAGCAGCTCCAGTAAAGACATTCCCACCATGATCACATCATTAGCTCCAGCATGTCTCTTAATGCCTCTCTCAAGTTTATGTTTACAGAATCCAGTCCTTCCAAGGTCTTTGTAAAAGCTTGAGAGATCTGGGCTCCACAGAGGGGAGAGGAGGTTCTGATGATGTGTGTGTGTGTATGTGTGTGTGAGGGAGGGGGGGGCTGCCTTTCATCGGTTTTGCTCTGCTACACTTGTTTGGGCCAAGGTTGGCCCCTGTTTTTCAGTAAGCGTACTCCACTCCAGATGTGCGGCGGCTCCAGAGTGGCTGCCATGTACAGTAAATCGGCATCTGAGGGCTCGTCAATCTGTGGGGTAGAGCGCTGCGGTGTCGTCAGCCCTAGCCACTGGTATAAACGGAAATTTGTACTGCCGAGCTCCCATGAGGTCCTGGGGGAGGTGGAGGGGGTGGTGTTTGTGGGGAAGAGAAAAAAGAGAGGGGGAGGACAGGGGAGGATATTTGGAAGTGAGAACTCAGAACTGAAACTGATGAGCAGCATGAGACAGACAGTGTTAACACACACACAAAAGGTGCAGCAAATGTCTGAATAATATCGTCCAAGGGGATAATGAGCTCAGCTGTGCAGTGGGACAGTAAATGAGCAGGAGAGAATGATGTCGGCACAAGAATAAATGATGACTTTCGCAGGGAAATTTATCTGCTGCTGAAAATGGAGACATGAGTGTAGAAGCAGGTCACAGCCGGGGTATTTCAGCATGTGCTAAATCAAATCATCCTGCTCCAAGTGGATAAAATGACAAGTTCATAAAATGCAAAAAAAAAAAAGAGATTCAACAAGCCTCAAAATAAAACAGGACATCAAGACAGAAGGATTGCACAGAGCTGCTACTGGTTGCAAGCAGTTGAAGCAGGTGACCACAAGTGGACAGAGGTGCCACAAGTGGAACATAAATACAGAAAGAGGCAGTTAGTGACATGACAACATCACTCACTTAATGTAAATACATGAGGTCTGCGTCATCGTGAACACGGAGTCCTTTTTCAGAGAGGACACAGAGCAGACTCTGGAGTGTCATCAGGCCAGACAGCGTTTCCCCCGCACATTCCTCCCTTTACATTTTCCCATGCTCAGAGCTCCGGCCCTGACTCAGCGCCATTATCACTCAGACCAACTCATAGGAAAAGCTGCCGATGACTTACAGACTGAAGCCCTCGTGTCCAGACTAATGTTTTAACTCTGTCCACAGTGTGGTTTCCTCCCATCTGATTGTATGAAAGGTCATCCATGTTTCTGTCTCACTGAACAGTCTGAGGCATGAGAAAGCGGCAAATAATAACTGGGTGAAAGTGAGTGATCTGATATTATTTTGTTTTAAGTGTCACCCCGGTCAAAATTTACAACATTCACTCAGTACATTTCCATTCCATGCAATTTAATAGAACTACCGTGTTGAGGATACAAGCATTAGCAGGGAATCTATTCATGGAATTGAGTGTGTCAGCCTCCGCTACACTAGGTGGCGATATGCCTCCTTTCAACCTATTTGTCTTAGGTGGTTTCCAGTTTAGCTGGCAGCTAGCCCTTAGCCCTTAGTCCTTAGTGAAGTCTTCCTACCCTCCACAGCATAAATTCTCTTCATCAGAATAAGAAATGTACTAGCTCAGATGTTTTTCGCACTGTTTTCTTCTTCTTCGCTCGGCTTTGACCCCATGTTTAGTTTAGTTGATTGTTTAGGGATATTTGTACACACATATTGTATATTAAAAAAGTATATTATTTAATTGGACTAACGCAATAATTACTTTTTTCTAATGTCATGTAAACATAATGAGGTTTTCATAACATTTTGAGTTTGATAAACTCATAGGACAATATTTGTTATACGAGGGAGAGATAATTGCATGCATTGATGCATCTTCGTATTCAAACTAGTTCCCTTTAGGGTCTACGGGCCGTGCTGTATGTTTACGCTGATATCCTTCTGTATGTAGGCCCATATCATGACCTTTTCCTCTTTGAATGACAGACCCACTACCTAACCCCCAATCCCCAGTTTCCTCTGGGATCCCCCGCACTCAACATTGGGTCCTACCTCCCCCTTGCTCAGTAACAAGGCGAGGCGTCAGAAGCCTGATTATTTGCACTGACCCGGGTCTGTCTCCTCAGGGCGGCTACCTCGGGCCAGTCGCACTGGATCCGTTGACACGGTGAGAGGGAGAAGAAGGGGGGAAGAAAACAGGCCCTGGCTCCAGTCAGTCGGCCCTCCTCGGCAGGTTGATGAATGTCCAGGACTTCATGATCTTTGCCACCCAAGCCAGTGGAGTCAGGCTACAATGAGTTACAGTCTCTAGGTTAGAAAACCCTCCTGCCGCCACCACCACTGACCCCCCTGCTCAGCCAACCCACGAGCCCCACAGTTCCCCCAGAACCTGAGCTGGCCTACCTCCCTCCCTTCACAAACACTGGAGGTCTATCCTATACTCCACTCCTGCAACCACCTTCCTCGCCCTTTCAACTCTCAGTCCTGACTGTGCCAATTCTATCCGGCAGCGCACACTCACAGGTCTGACCACAAACTGGCACAGGTCACCACAGCATGCCATTTCATTACACATGTTGCCGCTTATGGCAGGTTGCTTTCAGCAGTGTGTGCATTCATGTATCTTACACCTGACGGCAATTGTGCTGGAAAATGTAAAGTGCAAAGCATAGTTTCCCCCACTGTGTAAACTGCAACTAGAATATTTTGACTCCTGCATTTGTTTTTCTTTCTTATACCCTTAAAACCATGTTTTAAAACGTTTTTGACCAGTAGAAGTATGTTTAATCATCATTCAGGTCAAATAACATAATGCATGCAGGTTTTTATTGGTTTCAGATCCGATTAGCATTAGTGGGAAAAAAATCAAAACCATTTTTGGATCTAACCCTAACCTGGTGCAAAACTACAACATGCATTCATCTTCACCGTTAGCCAAATTTGACTTTTTACTACTTGGGGTAGAGCATAATATCTTTATTTCATCTTACTTCATTTTATTACCGACTGAAAATCATTCACTTGCCGTTGAGTTTAAATGAAGGACAGAAGAGATGCAAAAGAACATAAACAACAGAAACACTGAGCACCATTGTGTTGTTGTAGCTGATATTTTCTATTTTCTTCCTCCTTTAACTTGTTTTGTTTCCCGCGAGTTCATTTAATTTATTCATCGACTGATTTAGTTAAACAGGGACAATGCACATTGATAAACATTCCTGTAAATATGCCAGAATTTAGAAAGATACAATTTGTAGTCCATGGGCAGATGTAACAATGTCATCCTATAAGCAGGATCTAAAATTGAAGTTACAAAGCTACACAACATTACTCAACTATGCAGAACAATACAAAAATCAATAACAAAAATCAATGTTAAGTGAAACATAATTCAGTACACCTGTTTGTGACATCACATTTCACGTATTGGGTGAAATGACTAACTACTGGCAACAGGAATAGTGTTGATGACCCTTTTTAGCGGGTTCACCTGGGTTAAATATCTCGGGTACATCTGCAAAGCTCAGAGTGAAAGAGGTTTAAGTTATACTAACAAGACATTGTCTCTGCCAGCCTTGTAAAAGTAAAACTTAGGTGAAAACATGTGCTGAGGACTGGCTGTAAAACTGAACCACAATGACAAGAGGAAAACAACAGCATTGTTAAGGTTTGCTCCCCGCTGCTGCAGCTAATTGTGCTCCAGTCATGGCTGGTCTATTCACTGCCACTGCTACCTAAGTACCGACTGACTGAGAAAATGTTGCTCAAGTGTCTCTCTCCTCATTTATGGCTGAATAATGAAAAGACTGTGCTGGTATTAGTGGTTCTGTAATCACAAGCTCACAGAACTACTGTAAGGTTTCGTGACACTCACTGTGTCCTGTGAACGCTGTCGACTGACATAATTATCTCAGTAGGCTGAAAGGTTAGTGATAGCGCTACAAAGGGGAAAAGAAAAAAAACTGTCAGGAGGTATGATGAAACTATACAGAGCTGAAGACAAATATGCCATGCCATTAGAATTGCAATTATTTGGTATTACACCAAAGCACACTCATTATGCTACCCTACAATTGAGACTGGCAGCACTCTTGGTAATTTGATGACGCACACGTCGTGCTGCTTTTGGCTGCAGAGAGCGAGTGTCTCGCGCCATTTTTCCATCCTCAGCCAGAAATCTCGGCTGACCCCCTTTAATCACCTCAGAATTTCCCTTCTTCTAGCTCCTGTGGCCAGTCGAAACGTTTGTTTTATGTGAAAACCCCAGGTACTAATGAGGTGCCATCATAATGTTTCTATGAGCATGACATTCATCTCACAACTAAAAACATTATTAGACAAACATTAAACTTAGACTACAGCACTTATGGGACTGCCGAGTCACCACTTGAGTAATCAAGGGAAATGTGTAAGTTTATAATCAGAAGAAATATGGGATTCAAAAGTGGGGCAGTAAGCACAGCTGATCACAGTTTATGTCAATCAGTTCATATGAAATCATAATTCCATGAAATCACATCTTAGCAGGACACAGGTTTGCAGAGCTCATTTTTGGTGAGGTCTAACACTAAAATGAATGACATCAGAGAGAAAAGGCTAACTTTTTAATAGTGAAATGATACCATGCAAATGTTAACACATATTACATCACTTTCTGACCTAATTTCTCATGACATCATGCCGGGGAGAATGTTTCTGGTCCACACGAGCTTGAAATTGTTTCTTTGTCCTGATTGATGAGATATCTTAGGGGGAAAAAATAAAATAATGATGTTATTTTGTTGGCTGTGACCTTTGACCGATCAGCTGCAAACATGGAGATATAATGTATAATACAATAGTGTGGTGAAAATCTGACTATGCTTCTTTTTTTATATATATATTTTGCAAACATGTATCGTAAAAGGTTCTGTTTGCTTATATTAGCCTGTTGGTTTGTTATTATGTAAAATATCAATACATTCATCTATCCATAACTGATGCTGATTTTCCTTTTAAAGTCATGGCGGAGTCAATTGCAGCTCACATTAGCCTGGTTTCTATTTAATATGTATCGCAAATATTAAACAATTTGGTCAAAAGAAACATAATGGGAGTTAGTTCACTGAGAAAAGCAGTAGTGTAGATGGTGCAACTTGTGGATGTAAATAAAGAGCACCAAGCAAGATCAGAAAGTCTATTATTGAGGTCATATTTGCTTCTTGCACTATAGATATAGGTCCACAAATATGTAACCTTCTTTTGTCTACAATTTCTGCTATTTCTACACTATAGTTACCTCCGCTACCATCATGCTACCATTATAAGTACCTCTCTCAAGCTTAAAAACTTTTATGCAATATTTTAAGATTTTCAGTTGTAGCTCGACTTTTCAGTGTCACATAAATAAACATACTACTTTTGCAGCTCCAAAACAAAAGACTTGTGTCATTCGTAATGTGTGAACACTATGTGATTAGAGAGGATCGCTGATGCATCCCAAACGTGATAGAGTCTGCAACAACTCCAGCCAATCAGAGAGCAGGACAGGGGTGAAGGCTGTTTGTGGAGTCCTGAGCAGGAATGCTACAATGGTCCATCAAAGAAGAAGAAGAGGGAACCGCAATATAACATCAATAAGCATAGTGAAGATCACAGAGAGCAATGCTAACAAGAAAAGACAAGAAAGTGACCAAACTATACTTAAAAATAGGAAAAAAAAGAAAATGTGCATGTTGTTAGAATATTTGAAAATCAGTGTTGAGTTGGTTGTTGGATAAAGTGTTAGATGAAATGTGCGCTCTCAACTGCAGCCATGTGTTTTGTGGAGCTGTTAAATATTAGCTGATAAATGCCAATATCTTGAAATTTAATTTTGAAAACCACAGGTTAAGGAAAAATACAGCAGTTTAATGGGAGTATAGGAGTATACTATATCAACAATATGTACGTCTAACATAGACAATAAGTTTCATGACTGCAACAGAGTAAGCAGAGCTCAGCAAAATGCAGTGCTTGAGATTTTATTGTTTTTACACATTAGACAAAAAGAGTCAGAGGATGTGTAATCAGCTGACGTGGTTTCTTTCAAAGGACTCTTTGAATGGCCTTTCAAAGGAAACACTGTCCACACACGGGTTCATCCTTCTGTTCCTTTAAAACTACATCTAACTTCCGTTCAACCCCCCCACTGCTGCAGGAGACATTCCTCACAAGATGGTTGAATGGCAGCCCTGTTGCAGGTCAGCCTCGGCGGCAGCAACAGGCGATTTACAGGATCCCTGCTGTGGGGAGCTGTGACCTGGCCTCAGAGCTGTGCTCCCAGGTGACAAATAAAACACTGGCCCTCACAGAGCGCGACTTCAGGCTCCACAATGCTAATTCAATACAATACACCTAATTGTAACCTATGTCAGAGACGCTAGTGAGATCCTTTGCCAGCCATTCACAGGATTGCAGCTAATTAGGAAATAAATGTGCAGTTAAAGAGTCTGGGATGAGGTTGTTAATGTGGAGCCCTAATAATGGATACTTAGAGCTTATTAGTTTCATTCTCACAAAGCATTGGTTGATCAGAAAGGCTCCTTTATTTTCTTTTTATGGTGCCTCATTAGATTAGGTCTTTAAAAAAAACAAAAAAAAAACAAATTTGTTTTATTTGGCGCCACCAAACGTCTGCATCAAAGACGTTATACAATCCTGTTCCTAAATATCAGTTCGATTATCTTGGAAATTCCATTTCATGGATTAAAGCATAATTCATGGAAAAGCTTATTTAAGTAGTGATCTGGCAAGTAGCTGTAGATATCTGTCATGCTCCACCAGATCCAGAAACCAGATGGCTTTAATGCTTATCAGCGATGGTTTCATTTGGTATTTTAGAGAGTTGCTCCACTTGAGAGCAGACGTGTGAACTCGACCACTGACTGGGTTGTTGTAGCTTGTATTTATAATGATTTTATCACTTTTACCAGATTATATACCAATATTTTCCAGGGATTGAGCAGAGCGCAAATTCCAGTCGTGCAAGGTCATGCTACAACAAACGCCTTTGAGCATCTAATGGCGATTTTACTCTACACAGACTTGACAACTTTTGGGTTTTTTTTGCTTTTACATTAGGGATTATACATGGTACATGGTACTGTTTTGTAGTACCTGCTCTGGTGAGGTCACTGATTGGCAGAGAGTGTTGTCACTGGAAGAGTCATGAACGCGAAGTCCCACACACAAATCATACCAGATAAAAAATCCTGAAAACAGGCGTTAATCTCCAACAGTTAGCAAGGAAATTTCTCAAATCTAATCTACTATGGAGTAATAAAATACAATGTGCCTGATACCCAAACCTTGTAGAGTCGAGCCATGCTGTTTTTATAGAATTGTGTAGTGGAAAAGCAGCATAACTGTAAAAAGCCATATTTCCATCATGATATGGTATGGTTCGGTTTGGTGCAGTATGTTAGGGTTTGGAATGGTAAAGCTCCGGCTCAGGCTTGTGTTTTGACCCCTTTACTTGATAGGCGGGGTGTGGGCTGTGCCTGATGGCTGCATAGTGTGATGTCGGACCGGTCCGACAGCAACGGACGACAACATCGACACAGTACACAACAATGCTCATTTTTTCCTGCTCGTTTTGTGGCTGTTCAAAAAAGGAGAACAGACTGCAGGCGATGAAGAAACACACGTCTAGCTCCACCCTGACCGTACCATTTTACTCTGGTACCCCAAGGGAAGGGTGCCAAAAATGTAAATTAATAATTCAAGAACGCGTTGATACAGCTTGTTTTTTCCCCCGGGGAGAAGTTTTTAAACTTGCACAAGATCTAAATACTGCTATACTGAGATCCTGCACACAAGAGAGGCGGCGGTGACAGCAACATAGAGCTAGGAAAGGGAGATGGCTACAAACAGGTTAGAGAATGACTGAAAAACAGAAAGTAGCATGAAAAGTTTCCATGGAGTGAAGTCTCCTCTTTAGTTTCAGTTTGACAGGATTAATGCTTCTTGCCCACACCAGCCCCTGTGGTACCACTGTATACACACAATCGAGTCTGATAGTATTGCTTGACTGAGTCCATTTTCACTAACTAACATTACATCATACAACAAAGACCAAACCAAAATGACACACTGTAGCTTTAAATATAGAGGTTTAAGTGGCAGCTGATTTAACCTAACTTGCATGAAGATCTACCAGGTTCAGATACATCAAAAATATATGTCCAGATAACTCAGTTTTGTCAATATGGACAAGCTATCGACTGCAGCCGATGAGCAGCCTGCATGTACAGTGTGCTCTGCATCACAAAGTGGAAGACCTACTTGACGGCAGAGCACATAAACTGCAGCATTTGTTTAGCTTGTCACTTTAGTCATCCCACGGACAAATGGTCACATGATAGCACAGTGACTCCAACATCGACCGTGGCTTAGAAAAAGACGGATGTGGCCCTGGAGTTGTCAGAGCCTGGTCGGGCTCCTGTTGATGCCAGCAAGAGCCAGCGGAGATGAATGGTCACTGACTACGTGACAGCAGACTGGAGTGGAACGGAGTGTCCAGGGCCGATGGAACCATTTAAAAGCAAATATCACCTTATAACAGTGTGTGCAAGAGATAATTAGAGAAATGATTTCATATAACTGAACGGAAACATAGATTGGAGATATTTACCATGATCTTATCACTGCTTTCCGCCCAGTGCTATTTAAAGACTTATCTTAAAAACAAAATGGTAACCATCATGTATTTTATAAAGCTCCTTCTGACTCAGAGGGGATGTTGACCTAGAAATAGTTTCCCCATGTCTAACAATATGCTATTGCAGCGACTGTATTACTGTTATAACTTTTGCAACCATTTCTGGAGCCAGTGTGTCATTTTGAAATAACACCAATCTGTTGTGCCCTCCATTTCAAGTTTGTGACATCAAATTGAGGGCTTAGATATTTTGGACCGTCAAAAGACAGATGGTCTGTGAAGCAAGACTCCCTCAGACTCGCAGCGTCACAGCAGTTTCAGCCAACAGTACAACATGCTTTCCTGTCTCAATTAAGCGGGTGAGAATGAACCAGAAAGAAAACTGATGCAACCAGAACACCAGAATTGGCCTTTAACCAAATTTGCTGTTGTTTCAGCAGCTTATAAAAAGATCCCCATTTACGTCCACTCATCCATCAAAGAGAAGTTGTACTACATTGGACATTGTTACAGTCCAACTTCCAAGTTTTTAAGTGTTCCATCTTTTTAAGTGTTTTTAGCTGTCAAAATGACAAATGTCTTGTGGTACAAATAAGTCACTGTGTCAGTGACTTGAGTGATTCTTGTGTCTGAACACCGTGATTACATTCTGGTTATCTTTGTATAGAATAATGGCCTTTTTCTGACTCTTGTGCTGTTTTGTTTTTCTATAGAATGGACTTACATGTCTATCATACAGCGCACACTGTATATGACTTTTTTCTGACCTTTTTACATCCTTGATAAGTTGCCTCTCAGCTTAAATCAAAAGGTCACACGGGGTAGTTTTGCATAAATATTTCCAATTCACAACTCTGTACTTTGCATTGTGCTGACTATTGTGCTTAGCAGAGTTCATAGATTATTGAATATATTAATGCTGATGTTTCAAAACAGTGGAAATAAACTTCTTCTAAGACAAAATCAAACTGAAGAAACACTTACTGTTGTTTGCTTTACTTTGTCAGGGTGTTTGTTCTATTGTTAAGACGGTTGTAAGTATCAGAGATGCTGTGAACTGGTAAAGAGCTCTGATATCAAAACCCTCAAAAGAGTCGCTGGCTAAACAGCTTCCAAGCTCATATTACCCTTTTCACAACATCCATATGAGCTAATTGTTTGTCTTAAAGAATTTAGAAAAACACAACGCTTGTTTACATTAAGGAAGTCTGCACTGCGTCACGAAACGACAATAACATTGCCCCCGACAACTGAGTGTGAGATGTCGCAGTGTGATATGTTAGTTCATGTTCACTCTGAACTGCAGTGAATGGAAACTAATGACGGTCAGCAGTAATGTCAAGTATATAGTTTATATACTGTAAAATCAGCGAACACATCCAGAAACATTTGTATCAACAGCTCAGTGACTGTATCGTGAAGTTACGAGCAGTGACAGTGAGACATTGGATTTGCTAGTTTGTGAAAATTCCATTGGGGGGTATTCACCCTTCAACCCTTTTTACAGACGAGATTATTTTCTTATTTCTATCATGGCATGCCCGATGGTCTATGTGTATAAAGCATTAAAAAATAAAAGTATTAAACATGAAAAAAAATGTGTCACCACTTATAAACCCAATCAAAAGCTTCCTGATTTTTTTTATTAATTGTTAATAAGTTACCAAGCAAGTACACTTTTACACTTTTGTGAATCTTCATGTATCAGCACGTTAATCCATTACCCATACTATCACCTATACTCAATACCCACAATGAGGACTCCCCGCAAGTTTAGTCCCGGCAAGTCTTTTATGAAAACATCACAGAGCAGAGTCTGTCCTGTTTTGTGTAATCTGTCTCGTCATGTTTATAAATCTACTTGTGTGTCCAGCGTGATACTAGAAACACTGTCTGTTATTACCAATCACACTCATGACTCTGGGACTAAGCCAGGTCATTAATTCACTATTTTATGAAGCCAATTTTGAAAAAAAAAAATAAAAAAATAATAATAATAGTTCAAAACAATATTATTCTGTGTCCTGATACATTATTTCTTTTTTAGGACAAATATCAACATGGATTCATAGAAATGAAGAACAAAAAAAGTTAAAATTAACCTATTTTTTGTGATTATCAGCTGGATGCTGGTGGTTGTAAAACACTGCCTCCTGGATCAAATGAGCAGGTTCTCAGCAGGCTATAAGCACTGTTAACTCCGGCTGTAAACCAAACCTTCCAAAGGGTCAGAGGTCAAAATCTTTGGGCTTCAGAGAGACGCCATGGGCTGAGCATGACCAGGGCTTGATATGAAGTCTGCCTGCAGACGAGTGACCTCAACATCCAGGCTCACACTGGGGAACAGTTACTTCCAGAGACTGGCTCAGGACCAACAGATGAGTAACAGGATATTTATTTTAAGGTTTACGTATATTTAAAGTATTCAACCAATATGCAACTTTGGAGAAAAAAATGATGATGTCATGGCCCCACAGCTCAAGCTTTATGCGCATGCTCCAAATATTCTCAGTGTTTGGCGTATTGTGGCAGTGTTACAGCGCCACATACAGACCTGGCATAGACACGTTTTAGGGAGGTTCATGTTTATGAAGTCATTTCTTGAAATGATGCCTATTTACAAAAAACCTTTTAAGAACAAAAAAAGAAAACATTCTGTTTCCGTGTGGATAAGGCCCTAATCAGATCAGTCCATCCTGGCTTTATATGTTCCACGTAGGCCAAGTCAGGTTTAGGAGGCGTGGTTCAGTCAAGCCTGCTCATTTTGCTTTCTTGGCTTTAGAAAACGGCTTTTATACTGTATGTGCTTTAGGTAAAGGCCTTGCATTCATTCAGATACATGACATGTTCTCAGCTTTCTATATCAAAATATGAGATAACGTTTATGTTGTAGAAGAATTACACCATGATAACTGGAAAAACCCTGTTTAACCCTTAGAACACAGAGCATTTCAGCTGCTTTTTTCCATTACTATGTTAAAACACACAATATATACAGAGGCTATAAGAATGCGCAATATAGAGTGTCTTATATTCCTTTTTATTCTTTCATTTTCACCAACTATATAAACACACCTGAGCAAAAAGTACACAAAATGATTAAAATCGGATTGAATTTGTGAAATTTGGAAATATGTCACTGTTCAAAGGTCGCTTGGCTGTTTTTTTATGAACAAAAAGAAAAGAATAAACGGTCTATTTCGTGATTAGCACAATCATTGCTACTTTATATCACTACTACAAATGTGATATATAATATTAATCCTAACTTTGACTCAAAAATGCATTCTTTTTAAAGCCTGAATATGTGACCTACAAACACACCCCTCCAGGATGTCCATATAAGGAGTTGTGTATTAGTCCCCCAACAATTTACCATGGGTGCACCTGTGTGAGCACTAAGGGTTAATCCGTTATCAAGGTTATTGTGAAGCAGCCCTCAGGTCAGCTTAGAAATGGGTGAAAACAACTTAGTTGAATACCAAGAAAGCAAAAAAAGATAACAAGCCTGTAATTCATTTTCTCATTTTCATAATTTTAATGGCTCCATTTGGTTTAACAGGAACAACCAGACGCAGTCTTCTGAGAGAACAATGTTAATTCAAAGACAAAAAAGTTTTTTTTCCTTTTTTTAATGATTATAAGATGCTCAGATGATAAATCAATAGTGAAAGCGTTTTAATACTGTGGTCAAAAGATTTAGGCGTTGTAGTGGCGGGCCTAATTGAAGGTTGCCGAAAATGAATTATTTCTTTAAAGGAAAAATTTCAATAGCACCCAGATAAAAGAGTGAGAGCACCCTTGTCTGCTTCTCCTCCTTCTTGCTCTTCATTTGGCATGTACTGTGTTTTGGCAGCAACTTCAATGCTCTGCACTCTGGGGTAGTACAGATAATGAAGAGAGAGAGGCAGGGAGAGGGAGGACACTGGTGGTGGGGGAGGAAAGAGAAAAGTAAAAGTGGTTGCTTATCGGGAGCCGGGAGCAGCAGCCTTTACCTGAGACGTGCACCTGCTGGTTCAGTGTGTTCTCGCTGAGTATACATACCCCCACAATGGCACATCTGGATACGACTGGAACATTGAGGTTCATTACTGGAGTATTAAAGTGCCCTTGTCTGCCATCTCAGATATTTGTCTCCTCAGAGCTCCACAGTCGCACGTGTGCGTTCACTCCTTAAAAAAAACAAAAAACAAAGATGTGGTCATACATGTGTACACTTACATAAACGATGTATCATATTCAGCCATAAACAGAAATGAAGCATGTTAACTTGAAATAAAGGCTTTACAGCCTGCAAATTGTGTTTATGTTTATCACTGAGCTAAAGTTTCGTTCAGTCAGAAAAATAAGGTTTTTTTTTATTACCTTGACATGTTTCAACAACTTCCTGTGGTCTTCCTCAGGTCAAGGTAATGAAAGAAAACGTGTTTTTCTGTCTGACTGAACGAAATTTAAGCTCAATGATGTTACAAAGGAGTCAGTATGAACCTTTTTGGACAGTTTATGTTTATGTGTAAATTTATTTAAACGATTTAAACACCTATGGACAGAACCTGATTCCAAGTGACAACACTATTATTATTGAATTATTTATTATTACTGAATAGAATGATGATTAAACCTTAATTGTATGTATTTTTTTATCCATGTCCACTTTGCCAACATGGATTAAGCATGACTATAAGTCACATATACATATATCGCAGCCAGTCACCAGGATGTCTATCATCAGTTTCCAATCTAAAATGCAATCTTGAAAATCTGTCTTGTGGCAAAAGAAAAGGTAGAAAAGTCTTAAAAACGAAATGTCAAACAATAGATTTTATGCCAACTAATTAGTATCCAATTATTTCTACATGCGTCCTATCATATTTCTGCGAGGACTGATTTCCGTCTTGTCCCTCCTGTGCAACTGAGCCCGAGATGAGAGCTATTGTAGGGAGCGCTAATACAAACCAGATGTTAAACTTGTGTCCTCAAAATGAATGAGCCTATTGGGAAACCGAGGCAGGTCTCTGGGGACATTCCACTGGAGGCTAAGCTGATTGGTTCACATTGAAACAACATGGCCAAGATAAACTGGGATTTCAAGAGAGGGGGTCTCTGGACGCCGGAGTCTAAAATAAATCGTTAGGGCTAAAGGAGGAGCTTAGTTCATCCTCTAAGGAAAACAGTGAGTTTTGCAAGTGACTGACACACATGATGACTGTGGCGCCAGGCAACCTCGGTCTACGGCCCAGTTGTGGGTTGTATGGGAAGCGGAGAGCATCAGGGGCCATGCTTCTTTTGTGCTGATGTCACAAAGCTGTGGGGTATTACTTTTTCCAAATTGTTATATTTATTTTCCCCTCATGATTTGACTGTTTTTGGCGAGGAGCAAGCCAGAGTTGAAAATGGTCTTGTAAAAAGAAAGATTGCTCTTTTGATCTCAAAACCCAAATGCTGCTCATGTGTTTAATCTCGAATAAAGACATCAAAGATATGCGAGAATTAATAACTTTGTTTTGCAAATGGAGCAGCATCTTGATGTGTTTACTTTTCAACACAGTTTGATGGCAAAGTTTATGAAGACACGAGAGGAATTTGTCCGGCAAATGCACAGAATAGAGTGAAGTGGTTGCCTTCCCCTGCAGAGTTGGCACAAAATTAAAGGCATATAAAATACATTTATACAGAAGAAGTAACATTATAATGGAGTAAAATTCAGGTCAAGGAAAGAGTGGGGAAACCTAAGCATGTACATGCGCATTACGTAATGCAAAATGTAAGAGAGCAATTATAGAATGGAAGAGCTTTGGAGCAAAATGTATGTAAAATGTAATGTCATGCAGTGTTTGCTGTGGGGACAGGCGATTCCCTTAGGGAAAACATCCTGGTCAGGATTATATGACTTTAACTATAATGATAATTTTTACAGATACAGAATGTTTTAATTAGCTAAATCTGATGCTACAATGAGGCAAAAATAATAATGCTATAAAAATATATAAAAAAAAAAATTTAACAATCATTTAACAAAAAAAGACATATTGATAATTAAACACCATGCAAAATCTATTTAAAAAAGATTAAATGCACAGTATGTTGTTTTTGTCACTACGGGTCTCTCAGTAAAAACCTATAACTAAAGACCTACATTGATGATGACTGGAAGAGCACAAGTTAATGGGAATTGTCTTGTTTCTTTGTCTGGTTCATGAGTGTGTTTGCACTTTACAAGGAAAACTTTGGTGGTGGAGCACAAAGCAAATGGCAATGAGTAGTCGTGATCAATTAGTGACAAATACACAAGACGTGAAGGCTTTGCCTTTGAAGAGAGAGGAGGGAGAAGAGACAGGGTGAAAAAAGCTGATGATGTCACCCCAAAAATTAAACTGTCCATTACCCTGACGACAAATACAGATGTTTGGAAGGGTTTTGAAAACGTTTTGTCTAATGCAGGGGTGTCAAACATAGGCCCACGGGATGAATACACATGAATAGGAGATGGTCGAAGACATAATCACAACCCAGCCCAGTTTTAGACGACATTCTACACTATGACACTTTGGTGACTTTTTGGACGACATACTAAGCTATGACGTTGACATACTAAATAGTGACATTTTTGGCAAATTTTAGACGACATACTAAACTATTACATTTTTATCAAATGTCAAGTATAGTATATTTCCCATAATCATTCAAAAAAGTCATAGTATAGTATGTCGTCCAAAATTTGACAAAAATGTCATAATTTAGTATGTCGTCCAAATCACACAAAAAAGTCATAGTATAGTATGTCATCCAAAATATGACAAAAAAGTCATAGTATAGTATGTCGTCCAAAATGTGACAAAAAAGTCATAGTATAGTATGTCGTCAAAAATCACTCAAAAAAGTAATAATTCAGTATGTCCTCCGAGAACACAGGACAAAAAGCCCTCTGTGTCCTAACGGATAAGGCACTGCCCTACCAAACCAGAGATTGTGGGATCGAGTCCCACCTGGGTTTATCTGAATTAAAGTCATAGAATACTAAGTTGTGCCAAAGAATTCGCACTTTGGTATGTCGTGCAAAAGTAGTCATACAACTTTGTATGTTGTCCAAATTTACTCAAAAGGGTCATTGTATAGTATGTCGTCCAAAATGTGACAAAAAAGTCATAGTATAGTATGTCGTCCAAAATGTGACAAAAAAGTCATAGTTTAGTATGTCGTCCAAAATGTGACAAAAAGTCATAGGTTAGAATGTCGTCCAAAATTTGACAAAAAAGTCATAGTTTAGTATGTCGTCCAAAATGTCACAAAAAGTCATAGTATAGTATGTCGTCCAAAATGTGACAAAAAAGTCATAGTATAGTATGTTGTCCAAAATGTGACAAAAAAGTAATAGTATAGTATGTTGTCCAAAATCACTCAAAATAGTCATAGTATAGTATGTCCTCCGAGAGACTGGGACGAGAAGCCCTCTGTGTCCTAATGGATAAGGCACTGGCCTCCCAAACCAAGGATTGTGGGTTCGAGTCCCATCTGACTTTATCTCAATTAAAGCACCACAGTCACAGAATACTAAGATGTGCCAAAGAAGTTGCACTTTGGTATGTCTTCCAAAAGTATTCATACTACTTTCTATGTTGTCCGAGTTAACTCAAAAATGTAATAGTTTATTATGTCGTCCAAAATCACCCAAAAAAGTCATAGTATAGTATGTCGTCTGAAATATGACAAAAAGTTCATAGTATAGTATGTCGTCCAAAATGTGACAAAAAAGTCACAGTATAGTATGTCATCCGAAATATGACAAAAAAGTCATAATTTAGTATGTTGTCCAAAATGTGACAAAAAAGTCATAATTTAGTATGTCGTCCAAAATGTGACAAAAAACTCATACTTTAGTATGTCGTCCAAAATGTGACAAAAAACTCATAGTATAGTATGTCGTCAAAAATCACTCAAAAAAGTAATAATTCAGTATGTCCTCCGAGAAAACAGGACAAAAAGCCCTCTGTGTCCTAACGGATAAGGCACTGGCCTCCCAAACCAGAGATTGTGGGATCGAGTCCCACCTGGGTTTATCTGAATTAAAGTCATAGAATACTAAGTTGTGCCAAAGAAATCGCACTTTGGTATGTCGTCCAAAAGTAGTCATACAACTTTGTATGTTGTCCAAATTTACTCAAAAGGGTCATTGTATAGTATGTCGTCCAAAATGTGACAAAA